>NC_136264.1:158203585-158805831 GCF_964187855.1 Myxine glutinosa | reverse complement strand
TGTGAATATGTGTTCTAATGATGCATTATGATGTGAATATGTGAACTAATAATGCATTATAATGTGAATATGTGTACTAATGATGCATTATAATGTGAATATGTGTACTAATGATGTATCATTATGTGAATATGTGTACAAATGATGCATTATAATGTGAATATGTGTACTAATGATGCATTATGATGTGAATATGTGTTCTAATGATGCATTATGATGTGAATATGTGCACTAATGATGCATTATAATGTGAATATGTGTACTAATGATGTATCATTATGTGAATACGTGTACTAATGATGCATTATAATGTGAATATGTGTACTCATGATGCATTATAATGTGAATATGTGTACTATTGATGTATTATAATGTGAATATGTGTACTAATGATGCATTATAATGTGAATATGTGTTCTAATGATGCATTATGATGTGAATATGTGTACTAATGACGCATTATGATGTGAATATGTGTACTAATGATGCATTATAATGTGAATATGTGTTCCAATGATGTATCATTATGTGCCTATGTGTGCTAATGATGCATTATAATGTGAATATGTGTACTAATGATCTATCATTTTGTGAATATGTGTACTAATGATGCATTATAATGTGAATATGTGTTCTAATGATGCATTATAATGTGAATATGTGTTCTAATGATGCATTATGATGTGAATATGTGTACTAATGATGCATTATAATGTGAATATGTGTACTAATGATGTATCATTATGTGCATATGTGTGCTAATGATGCATTATAATGTGAATATGTGTACTAATGATGCATTATAATGTGAATATGTGTTCTAATGATGCATTATGATGTGAATATGTGTACTAATGATGCATTATGATGTGAATATGTGTACTAATGATGCATTATGATGTGAATATGTGTACTAATGATGCATTACGATGTGAATATGTGGTCTAATGATGCATTATAATGTGAATATGTGTACCAATGACGCATTATGATGTGAATATGTGTACTAATGATGCATTATAATGTGAATATGTGTACTAATGATGCATTATGATGTGACTGTGTGTATTAATGATGTATTATCATGTGAATATGTGTCCTAATGATGCATTATGATGTGACGATGTGTACTTATGATGTTTTATCATGTGGATATGTGTACTAATGATGCATTATGATGTGAATATGTGTACTAATGATGCATTATAATGTGAATATGTGTGATGATGATGTATTATAATGTGAATATGTGTATTAATGATGCATTATGATGTGAATATGTGTACTAATGATGCATTATAATGTGAATATGTGTATTAATGATGTATTAAAATGTGAATATGTGCAATAATGATGTATTATAATGTGAATATGTTTATTAATGATGTATTTTAATGTGAAGATGAATAACCCAGAGGACCTCGGAGGAGGAGCTACGAATCCGAGAGGATACCCAGAGAACCTCAGAGGAGGAGCTACGAATCCGAGAGGATACCCAGAGGACCTCGGAGGAGGAGCTACGAATCCGAGAGGATACCCAGAGGACCTTGGAGGAGGAGCTACGAATCCGAGAGGATACCCAGAGGACCTCGGAGGAGGAGCTACAAATCCGAGAGGATACCCAGAGGACCTTGGAGGAGGAGCTATGAATCCGAGAGGATACCCAGAGGACCTCGGAGGAGGAGCTACGAATCCGAGAGGATACCCAGAGGACCTCGGAGGAGGAGCCACGAATCCGAGAGGATACCCAGAGGACCTCGGAGGAGGAGCTACGAATCCGAGAGTATACCAAGAGGACCTCGGAGGAGGAGCTACGCCACCGAGAGGATACCCAGTGGACCTCGGAGGTGGAGCTACGAATCCGAGAGCATACCCAGAGGACCTTGGAGGCAGAGCTACAAATCCGAGAGCATACCCAGAGGACCTTAGAGGCGGAGCTACGAATCCGAGAGGATACCCAGAGGACCTCGGATGAGGAGCTACGAATCCGAGGGGATACCCAGAGGACCTCGGATGAGGTGCTACGAAACCGAGAGGATACCCAGATGACCTCGGAGGAGGAGTTACGCCACCGAGAGGATACCCAGAGGACCTCGGAGGAGGAGCTACGCCGTCGAGAGGATACCCAGAGGACCTCGGAGGAGGAGCTACGAATGCGAGACGATACCCAGAGGACATCGGAGGAGGAGCTACGAATCCGAGAGGAAACCCAGAGGACCTCGGAGGAGGAGCTACGCCGCCGAGAGGCGAGGACTCGGGCTCTGTCAGCGGGCTGCCTCAACCATTCCCGGCTTATATAGGTGGGAAGAGTATGCCGTAGGCCTTACCCCGCCCTCCCTCATATGTATACCTGGGCTCGATTCTGTCTACAAAAACTGATAAAGGTGGAGGAGTTTGCGGGCTCTGCCGGCGTGTGACCTAACCCCACCCCGCCTTATATAGGTGGGGCGAGGACTCGAGCTCTGTCAGCGGGTGGCCTCACCCATCCCCGCCTTCTAGAGGTGGGGCGAGTATGCGGGAGGCTTTAACCCGCCCTGCCTTATATAGGTGGGTCAACCACTCGGGTTCAGTCGCCGGGCGGTCCCACCCCGCCCCGCATTTTATTTTTTATAAAAGTCCTCGATATAATAAATGTGTTCCCACACCAAAATAAGATTTGAAATTTTAATTGAATATGTACATCCTTTGCTCTTATGTTGTATTTTGATGATTGTATTAGTTTATTAACTGATTGCAAAGTGTTTAACATGAAAGATTTCGCAAACGGATATTGGTTTTATTTTTGGAGTCCACTGAAGTTGATTCTTTGAAACTGTTTTCATGTTGAATCAATGCTATGAGACATTTTCAATCTTTACTCTATAATCTGTTTTTGAAAGATAGTTTCAATTTGATGGTAAAATACTTGTGCATTGGTGCAAACAATAGGGCCATTATAGTTGTAAAAACATCAGCATTTACATGTTCTTGACTTTATTACTTTCACCAGTATCTTGACATGTTTTGGATTTTGAAATCTTCCATCACAATCTTAGCCATCAATTCCTCTCCTAAAGAAGTTCACCAATCTCTGTGATTGAGGACCAGGAAGCTCAATGATAAATTGCAGTTTTGTTTTCTGTGCATGTGAAGATTATTTTTCATCGATAAACATGTGGCAATCCTCACTGACTGCTTGGACTCTGGAGACCACATCAGGAAGCAGATTCTTCACCTTATTTGGTCCAAGGGTGGTTAAAAATTCTCACTTATTTCCTTTGATGGTGAAGTGGAGATGGAAGTAACAATGGATGTCCATCACGTTGACGGGCGAGGTTGGGGCCCGTCAATTTTTAGCTGCGTCACAGACGCTGCTCATAGAGTGCCCTCTGCTGTTGTTGTTGTTGTTGTTCTTCTTCTTCTTCTTGTTCTTCTTCTTCTTGTTGTTCTTGCAGAGAAGACAAAACCTCGAAGCTCCACCCATTCTGGGAACCATAGCTCCACCCATTTTGGGAGAGGCTTCATATAAACAAATATCCACCATTTTATTAACTCGCATAGCTTTGAGGCCTGTTTTGTAGGCCCGTGGTGTCTTCCTCTCTCACACAGTTTTATTTCAAATCAAATTCGATATATCATTTCATTTTTCACAGTCGCTAACATAGTTTTAGACTCAGTTGAAAAAAACGGGAAGAAACTCCGATGAAAGTTGCCCTTTATAGAACGAAATGAATTCTCAAAGGCCTGTAACTTCAAGTCCATTGAGATATATATTTTTTAAATCGCGGCATGGTCAGTCATACACCGCCCGAAATAACAGACGGGAAAATGCCGAGATATATTAAAAATTCGTCGCCACACACAGGAAATTGCCGAGATATATTTTCACTTTGCACAAAAATAACATCAAGTAATCGAATCAATAGGCATGTCCTGTGCCTATAACATTGACGTTATAGGCACAGCTGCATCTAGGCATTGTGTAACATCGACGCGGCTTTTGTTTTAATTAAAACTTTTTGTACTTGTTTCCTTTGGTGGGCATGGTTGTGGATGTCTTAATTTTATATCTTGTTTTTTCATTCATTCAGAGATATCCTTGTTGTCTTTCAATTGTCAGAGGAAGGACCTTTTTAGGTGTTGTATTGTTTTTTATATGGTTCAATCACGACTACATTTTATGAGCAACTGTCTTGCAACTTACATGAGATATATGTCCTTTCTCGTGGAGAGTAAGTGTGGTCCAACCCTCACCCAAATGGGCGACCTCACCTCGCTGCGCCTTATAAAGGTGGGGCAAGGAATCAAGCCCTGTCGGCGGGGCGCTTCACCCCTCCCCGCCTTACATAGGTGGGGCGAGTATGCGGAGGCCTGACCCCGCCCTGCCTTGTATATACTTGAGCTCAATTCTGTGTTTAAAAAATTTATATATATATATATATACTCGATCTCGATTCTGTGTACAAAAATAAAAAATACATGATGATGTGACTGTGTGGATGAATGATGCATTATAATGTGAATGTGCGTACTAATGATGCATTATGATGTGACTGTGTGTATTAATGATGTATTATAATGTGAATATGTGTACGAATGATGCATTATGATGTGAATATGTGCACTAATGATGCATTATAATGTGAATATGTGTATTAATGGTGTAATATAATGTGAATATGTGCACTAATGATGTATCATTATGTGAATTTGTGCATTAATGATGCATTATAATGTGAATATGTGTACTAATGATGCATTATGATGTGACTGTGTGTATTAATGGTGCATTATAATGTGAATATGTGCACCAATGATGTGTCATTATGTGAATTTGTGCATTAATGATGCATTATGATGTGAATATGCATACTAATGATGCATTATGATGTGACTGTGTGCATTAATGGTGTATTATAATATGAATATGCGTACTAATGATGCATTATGATGTGACTGTGTGTACTAATGATGTATCATGATGTGAATTTGTGCATTAATGATGCGTTATGATGTGAATATGCATACTAATGATGCATTATGATGTGACTGTGTGTATTAATGGTGTATTATAATGTGAATATGTGTACTTATGATGTATCATTATGTGAATTTGTGCATTAATGATGCATTATAATGTGTATATGTGTACTAATGATGCGTTATGATGTGACTGTGTGTATTAATGATGTATTATAATGTGAATGTGTGTACTAATGATGCATTATGATGTGACGATGTGTATTAATGATGTTTTATCATGTGGATATGTCGACGAATGATGTATCATTATGTGAATATGTGTACTAATGATGCATTATGATGTGAATATGTGTACTAATGATGTATCATTATGTAAATATGTGTACTAATGATGCATTATGATGTGACGATGTGTATTAATGATGTTTTATCATGTGGATATGTGTACTAATGATGTATCATTATGTGAATATGTGTACTAATGATGCATTATGATGTGAATATGTGTACTAATGATGCATTATAATGTGAATATGTGTACTAATGATGCATTATGATGTGACTGTGTGTATTAATGATGTATTATCATGTGAATATGTGTACTAATGATGTATCATGATGTGAATATGTGTACTAATGACGCATTATGATGTGAATATGTGTACTAACGATGCATTATAATGTGAATATGTGTTCTAATGATGCATTATGATGTGAATATGTGCACTAATGATGCATTATGATGTGAATATGTGCACTAATGATGCATTATAATGTGAATATGTGTACTAATGACGCATTATGATGTGAATATGTGTAATAATGATGCATTATAATGTGAATATGTGTACTAATGATGCATTATGACGTGAATATGTGTACTAATGACGCATTATGATGTGAATATGTGTACTAATGATGCATTATGATGTGAATATGTGTACTAATGATGCATTATAATGTGAATACGTGTACTAATGACGCATTATGATGTGAATATGTGTACTAATGATGCATTATAATGTGAATATGTGTCCTAATGATGCATTATAATGTGACTGTGTGTATTAATTGATGTATTATCATGTGAATATGTGTTCTAATGATGTTTTATCATGTGGATATGTGTACTAATGATGCATTATGATGTGAATATGTGTACTAACGATGCATTATGATGTGACTGTGTGCACTAATGATGCATTATGATGTGAATATGTGTACTAATGATGCATTATAATGTGAATATGTGTACTAATGATGTATTATAATGTGAATATGTGTATTAATGATGTATTATAATGTGAATATGTTTGTTAATAATGTATTATAATGTGAATATGTTTATTAATGATGTATTATAATGTGAATATGTGTATTAATGATGTATTAAAATGTGAATATGTGCACTAATGATGTATTATAATGTGAATATGTTTATTAATGATGTATTATAATGTGAATATGTGTATTAATGATGTATTAAAATGTGAATATGTGCACTAATTATGTATTATACTGTGAATATGTTTATTAATGATGTATTACAATGTGAATATGAATAACCCAGAGGACCTCGGAGGAGGAGCTACGAATCCGAGAGGATACCCAGAGGACCTCGGAGGAGGAGCTATGAATCCGACAGGACACCCAGAGGACCTCGGAGGAGGAGCTACGAATCCGAGAGGATACCCAGAGGACCTTGGAGGAGGAGCTACGAATCTGAGAGGATACTCAGAGGACCTCAGAGGAGGAGCTATGAATCCGAGAGGATACCCAGAGGACCCCGGAGGAGGAGCTACAAATCCGAGAGGATAACCATAGGACCCCGGAGGAGGAGCTACGAATCCGAGAGGATAACCAGAGGACTTCGAAGGAGGAGCTACGAATCCGAGAGGATACCCAGAGGACCTCGGAGGAGGAGCTACGAATCCGAGAGGATACCCAGAGGACCTCGGAGGAGGAGCTACGAATCCGAGAGGATACCCAGAGGACCTCGGAGGAGGAGCTACGAAACCGAGAGGATACCCAGAGGACCATGAAGGAGGAGCTACAAATCCGAGAGGATACCCAGAGGACCTCGGAGGAGGAGCTACGAATCCGAGAGGATACCCAGAGGACCTCAGAGGAGGAGCTACGAATCCGAGAGGGTACCCAGAGGACCTCGGAGGAGGAGATACGAATCAGAGAGGATACCCAGAGGACCTCGGAGGAGGAGCTACGAATCCGAGAGGATACCTAGAGGACCTCGGAGGAGGAGCTATGAATCCGAGAGGATACCCAGAGGACCTCGGAGGAGGAGCTACACCACCGAGAGGATACCCAGAGAACCTCGGAGGAGGAGCTACGCCATCGAGAGGATACCCAGAGGACCTCGGAGGAGGAGCTACGATTCCGAGACGATACCCAGAGGACCTCGGAGGAGGAGCTACGAATCCGAGAGGAAACCCAGAGGACCTCGGAGGAGGAACTACGAATCCGAGAGGATACCCAGATGACCTCGGAGGAGGAGCTACTCCGCCGAGAGGCGAGGCCTCGGGCCCTGTCAGCGGGCTGCCTCACCCATTCCCAGCTTATATAGGTGGGACAAGTATGCCATAGGCCTTACCCCGCCCTGCATCATATGTATACCTGAGCTCGATTCTGTCTGCAAAAACTGATAAAGGTGGAGGAGTTTGCGGGCTCTGCCGGCGTGCGACCTAACCCCACCCCGCCTTATATAGGTGGGGCGAGGACTCGAGCTCTGTCAGCGGGTGGCCTCACCCATCCCCGCCTTCTAGAGGTGGGGCGAGTATGCGGGAGGCTTTAACCCGCCGTGCCTTATATAGGTGGGGCAACCACTCGGGTTCAGTCGCCGGGCGGTCCCACCCCGCCCCGCATTTTATTTTTTATGAAAGTCCTCGATATAATAAATGTGTTTCCACACCAAAATAAGATTTGAAATTTTAATATAATATGTACATCCTTTGCTCTTATGTTGTATTTTGATGATTGTATTCGTGTATTAACTGATTGCAAAGTGTTTAACATGAAAGTTTTCGCAAACGGATATTGGTTTTATTTTTGGAGTCCACTGAAGTTGATTCTTTGAAACTGTTTTCATGTTGAATCAATGCAATGGGACATTTTCAAGCTTTACTCAATAATCTGTTTTTGAAAGATAGTTTCAATTTGATGGTAAAATACTTGTGCATTGGTGCAAACAATTGGACCATTATAGTTGTAAAAACATCAGCATTTACATGTTCTTGACATTATTACTTTCACCAGTATCTTGACATGTTTTGGATTTTGAAATCTTCCATCACAATCTTAGCCATCAATTCCTCTCCTAAAGGCGTTCACCAATCTCTGTGATTGAGGACCAGGAAGCTCAATGATAAATTGCAGTTTTGTTTTCTGTGCATGTGAAGATTATTTTTCAGCGATAAACATGTGGCAATCCTCACTGACTGCTTGGACTCTGGAGACCACATCAGGAAGCAGATTCTTCACCTTATTTGGTCCAAGGGTGGTGAAAAATTCTCACTTATTTCCTTTGATGGTGAAGTGGAGATGGAAGTAACAATGGATGTCCATCACTTTGACGGGCGAGGTTGGGGCCCGTCAATTTTTAGCCACGTCGCAGACGCTGCTCATAGAGTGCCCTCTGCTGTTGTTGTTGTTCTTCTTCTTCTTCTTGTTCTTCTTCTTGTTGTTCTTGCAGAGAAGACAAAACGTCGAAGCTCCACCCATTCTGGGAACCATAGCTCCACCCATTTTGGGAGAGGCTTCATAAAAACAAATATCCACCATTTTATTAACACGCATAGCTTTGAGGCCTGTTTTGTAGGCCCGTGGTGTCTTCCTCTCTCACACAGTTTTATTTCAAATCAGATTCGATATATCATTTCATTTTTCACAGTCGCTAACATAGTTTTAGACTCGGTTGAAAAAAAACGGGAAGAAAATCCGATGAGAGTTGCCCTTTATAGAACGAAATGAATGCTCAAAGGCCTGTAACTTCAAGTCCATTGAGATATATATTTTTTAAATCGCGGCATGGTCAGTCATACACCGCCCGAAATAAGAGACGGGAAAATGCCGAGATATATATATTTTGTTTAAATCGTGGCATGGTCAGTCATACACCGCCCGAAATAACAGACGGGAAAATGCCGAGATATATTAAAAATTCGTCCATTTGATGACAATCGTCACGATGAAATATTTAATTTATACGTCATCACAATAATGTGGAGAGAGGAGCATAACCTCCCTCCTTTTCTTCATCCATACCACAACCACCACAGTCTTGTTGTGCTGGGTGGTAACATGCTATCCTGCCACTGCCTTGCAATCCGCAACCCTCCACAACTGTCGCTTCCTTACCACCACCAAATCCAGTTCTGTTCTGTGCTGTCCACCCCCCGAGGTAATATGGTGTCTTTACCACTTTTGAAAGAATGAACCAGCTATGGCCATTCCATTCTCGTCCACGAGCTCATGACCCTTTCTATTCCTTGTCCCCCAATCAAATTTACCAATGTGGCGGACACGAAAGCCCACTGGCGTGGTGACATCATTCCGCGCACCAAGTGGGCGTCGGCCACGCCCGAGGGGTAGGCGTGGCCTCAGGATATACACCGGGCGCGCAGCCCGGAGCAGGCCAGTGCTACAGTGACCTCTTTGAATAAAGAACATTAAACGTACCACGTTGGCCGCTTCCTCCTTGGTAGCAAGTCGTGCGCATAGCACCGCGTGCTTCATTGGTGACCTCCGACATTCGAGTCAGCCGTCGCTGACCACCCGAAACCACCGCAACAATGGCTACAAGCGCGGTCTCCATCAAGCTCCCCGAATTCTGGGAGTCACAAGCCGAAGTTTTGTTCCTGCAGGCGGAAGCCCAGTTCCGACTTCGAGGCATCACGGTGGACGAGACCATGTACTGCCACGTGGTCGCCGCCCTCGGGCCCGGCACGGCCACCCACGTCGTATCGGTCCTAAGGGATCCACCTGCCGACGGCAAGTACGAGCCGGTCAAGCGTCTCCTCCTCGCCATGTTCGGCCTTATGGTGGACGCATGGGCCGATCGCCTCTTGGACTTCCCCGAGATCGGGGACATGCGACCGTCGTCCGTATGGACCATATGCTGGCGCTCATGGGCGACGAAACCCCGAACGCTCTATTCCGGGCGTTATTTCGACGCCAGCTGCCAGCACGAGTCCGCCTCGCTTTGGCTGGTTTCGCGTTAACGGAACCCCGTGCGCTCGCTGCCGAGGCCGACAAATACTACGCGGCTTTGGACACGCAGGCGAGTCTTGGTGCGGGTGCCGCTCCCGAGGCTCCCGAGGCTCCCGAGGCTTTCCCCGATGCACCATACCTCGTGTCCGCCACCACGCCCCGCCCACCACCACCGCCGCCACCGCGAAGAAAACCGCGGCCTCCGACGCCGCAGCTGCCCACCTGGTGTTTCTTCCACGCCAAGTTCGGCCACGAGACTTGGCAGTGTCGCCCGCCGTGCTCATTCAGCAGGTCGGGAAACGGGCGAGCCGGCGCTCGGTGCCAACGGTGAGCGTCGGCAATTCAAACAGCCTTCTGTACATAACGGACACCTTGTCCGGGCGCCGTTACCTGTGCGACACGGGGGCGCAGGTGAGTGTCGTTCCTGCCGGTACGTCCGACAAGCACACCGCGGGCCGAGGTCCCGCGCTGCTTGCGGCCAATGGTACGTCTATACGCACGTACGGAAAACGCTGTCTCTCTCTGCGGTTCGGAGGGCAGGTTTTCCGTTGGTCGTTCGTTACAGCCGACGTGCCCATGGCACTGCTCGCACGGACTTCTTATGTGCTAATGGATTACTGGTCGATGTAAAGCGCAGAAGGCTTGTCCAGACTGAGACGTTCAGCTCGCTCGCGTGCGCGCTGCCTGCCTCGTTGAGCAGCTCACAGAGCGGCTCACCGAGCGGCTCGCCGAGCGGCTTGCTGAGCGGTTCCTTTCCGGCCAGGTTCATCTGTACGCTTCCGGCAGCAGACGAATTCGCCCGCCTCCTCGCGGGTTTCCCGGCCCTCACGCGGCCCACCTTTTCGGCGGGGACCGTCAAGCACGGGGTGGAACATCACATCCCCACCGCCGGGCCACCGGTCTATGCCCGGGCACGCCGCCTCGAGCCGACGAAGCTCGCCGTAGCTAAAGCGGGGTTCGCTACGCTGGAGCGGCTCGGCATCGTGCGGCGCTCCGAGAGCGTGTGGGCGTCCCCGCTCCACATCGTGCCCAACCCCGGCGGGGGATGGCGACCGTGCGGGGACTACCGGCGCCTCAACCACGCCACCACCCCCGACCGCTACCCCGTCCCCCACATCCAGGACTTCTCGCCCGGTTGGCGGGGATGTCCTTCTTTTCAAAGGTGGACCTCATACGCGGCTACCATCAGGTCCCTGTCAGGCCGGAGGACATCCCGAAGACGGCTGTCATCACGCCATTCGGGCTTTTCGAATTTCTTCGGATGCCCTTCGGTTTGAAAAATGCGGCTCAGGCGTTCCAGCGCCTCATGGACAGCATCTTGCGTGGCTTGGATTATTTGTACGTCTACCTGGACGACATCCTCGTCGCCAGCACATCCCGTGAAGAGCACCTTCGTCACCTCCGCACGCTCTTCGAACGTCTGGGCCAGCACGGCCTGATCGTGAACCCCGCCAAGTGCCGGTTCGGTGTCGCTGAAATCGACTTTTTGGGGCGCCGCGTCACCAGGCACGGGGCCGTCCCCCTACCGGCCAAGGTGGAGGCGGTGAAGGGGTTTCCGCACCCCCGCACGATCAAGGGGCTCCAGGAGTTACTGGGCATGGTAAACTTTTACCATCGGTTCCTGCCTCGCATCGCCCAGCTCCTGCGCCCCTTACACGAGGCCCTTCGAGGGAAGCCGGGCAAAGGTGACGTTACCTGGACCGAGCAGATGGACGCGGCGTTCTCGGGCGCGAAGCTCGCCTTGGCCAACGCCACCATGCTCGCGCACCCGGCACCCGATGCACCGATCGCCCTCACCACCGACGCCTCGGACTACGCGGTGGGCGCGATGCACGAGCAATGGGTGCGTGGTGCTTGGCAACCGCTGGTGTTCTTCAGCCGGCAGCTTCGCCTGCCCGAACGCCGTTACAGTACCTTTCACCGCGAGTTGCTTAGGCTTCACCTGGCGGTCAGGCACTTCCGCCATCTGCTCGAGGGCCATGCATTCACGGCCTTCGTCGACCACAAGCCGCTGGTTTTCGCGATGGGCAAGGTCGCTGAGCCGTGGTCGGCCCGGCAACAGCGTCACCTCACGGCCGTGTCCGAGTACACGACGGACATCCGACACGTCGTGGGAAAGGACAACCCGGTGGCCGACTGCCTTTCCCGGGCCGTCGCCCACGCAGTCCACCTTGGCATCGACTATGCCCGGATGGTGGCAGACCAGGCCGCCGACCCCGGGGTCCAGGCCTTGCGGACCGCCGTCACGGGCCTCCGCGTCACCGAGGTGCCCTTCGACGGCGCGGGCACGGCCCTCGTTTGCGACGTCTCCCTCGGTCGGCCTCGCCCCATCGTGCCCGCAGGCTGGCAGCGCCAGGTTTTTGACGCCATCCACGGCCTGTCCCACCCGGGCAGGAAGGCCTCCCAGAGGTTGGTCGCCGACAAGTTTGTCTGGCATGGCCTCCGGAAGGCCGTCCGCGGCTGGACCAGGACGTGCCTCGCGTGCCAGCGCGCGAAGGTGCACCGGCATACCCAGGCCCCATTGGCCCCGTTTACGGTGCCGGCACGTAGGTTCGACCACGTGCACGTGGACCTGGTGGGACCTCTGCCCCCCTCTCGGGGTTTCACCCATGTCCTTACCATGGTGGACCGCACCACCCGATGGCCGGAGGCCGTGCCTTTGGCGGCGACGACGGCGGCAGATGTCGCGCAGGCGTTCATCGCCACCTGGGTCGCCCGGTTCGGCGCCCCTTCGGACATCTCGTCCGACCGCGGCCCCCAATTCACCTCGGAGCTCTGGGCTGCGGTTGTGCGGGGGCTCGGGGTCCAGCTGCACCGAACCACGGCCTACCACCCCCAGGCCAACGGCCTGTGCGAGCGGTTCCACCGCTCATTGAAGGCCGCGCTCCGGCCACCCTCCGCGACGGCGGCTGGGTCGACAGGCTCCGCTGGGTCCTGCTGGGCCTCCGGACGGCACCCAAGGAGGACCTGCGCGCATCCGCAGCGGAGTTGGTCTTTGGACAACCGCTGCGGGTGCCGGGCGAGTTCCTCCCCGACCCCACGGCACCTTGGTCCGCGGCGCAGGAGCGTTCTGCGCTGCAGGAGACCACCTGGAGGTTCGCCCCGGTGCCGATGGCGCACCACTGGCACCCTCCTTCACACGTCGCCCCGGAGCTTCGTACCGCGGAGTACGTCTTCGTCCGGCACGATGCCCACCGGACACCACTGCGGCCCCCGTACGACGGGCCTTTCCGTGTGCTGGAGACCGGGGTGAAACATTTCACCCTGGACATCGGCGGCACTCCTGACCAGGTCTCCATAGACCGCCACAAGCCGGCCCACCTCGACGTGGACCACCCACCACCGGTGGCTCGGCCCCCGCGTCAGGGCCGCCCCCCTGCGGGCGGACCCCCGGCACCGCCCAGCACCGCAGGGGTACAGCCGGGGGCATCCCACCTGGCATCCCTGCACCCCGGACGCCGCCGGTCGCCAGAGGGCGCTTCGGCCGGGTCATCCGTTTGCCCCGCAAACTGGCCCTCCAGGTGCGCGGGAATTCTGGGGGGGCGCGTGTGGCGGACACGAAAGCCCACTGGCGTGGTGACATCATTCCGCGCACCACGTGGGCGGCGGCCACGCCCAAGGGGTAGGCGTGGCCTTAGGATCAGGATACACATCGGGCGCGCAGCCCGGTGCAGGCCAGTGCTACAGTGACCTCTTTGAATAAAGAACATTAAACTTACCGCATTGTCCGCTTCCTCCTTGGTAGCAAGTCGCGCGCGTAGCACCGCGTGCTTCACCAACACATTATTCTTCACCCGGCTCCGCTACTCCGACATGCATGTCAAAGTCCCTCGCAATGCACTGCATCACTTCCGTCTCAACCATTTACGTCATCATCTCCAGTGCATCCCCGAATTGCCGCTTCTCCGTCCAAGACCTTCCCGTTTGTAGCCCATCTACCGACAAAGCACGCACCACCATAACGCTTCTGGATCACCACCCATGCCATAACTATCTGTGCCTCCCATCTTTCCACGCTGACCACCTGCTCCCTTATCTCTTCCGATACTATTATTCCTGTGCCTTCCATCCACACCTGCATTCCCTTATTCCTACACCTTCCATATTACTCCACCCATCCACACTTGTGTTCAACTGCTTGTATGCTCCTACCAACCTCCCCACCCTGTCTCCCTTTCCATCTGGTCTCCTGTACACACAAAACTTCCAGCCTCCTACTCGGCATCATCTCCACCACCTCAACCCCTCTTCCCCGCACGCCCCCTCCCCCCCCCCAATTGATCCCACATTCAAACTACTTAGCCAAACTTCACTTCTGAACCGCTACCCGCCTGGCAGAGCTAGTACCATCCTGGTTAGTTTGGGACACTCAGGTGATCAATCAGCAAAGGCGGAGGTAAAAAAAAAAATGGAGTTCTAGAAAATTGAGCATGGACTGAATCCAAATTGTTCTATTTAAAAAATTCAAATCCATTCTTTTTAATACCAAGATGTAAAGATGCTTCACCAATGTTTTAGGTTTATTCAATATGCCATTGCTATTGACGATAACAATTGATATGAAGCCCCGCCCCTTCCATTGTGACTCACAGTGCTGTAAAGAAGCCATTCTTTTAAACATCCAACGAAGGAAGATGTGGTCCTGTTTGAAGAGGAGGAAAAACAAAAGAAGTGAAAATGAAGGGGAGAATCATCAGGTAATAATTGGATTATTGAGAATGAGACTTCATTTCGTGCTCTGTAACTAGTTTGAGTGATACCTGACAAACTACCTGCAGCATCATCCATGGTGTAAGTTACAGTAACTGTAAAGGTAACAATAAATTGGGAATGTTGAAAGATTTATAAATGTCTGCATGAAACATAGGGGCAATTCCCTTGGCGCTCACCAGGTAGAATAAACAGTATACTGCACTGACTAAAGGTATTTTAAACCAATTTCAATGGTTGCTAGAAGACATGGTTGTGGAATCATACTAACATAATCATAAGACCTCAAACAAACAAACAAACTAAAAATTCCTATTTTGGGGGACAACGCCCCCCCTCCTCCCACCCCATGTACCTCCTCAGGCCACAATTTTTCCAATGCCTTGAAATAACGTTGGTACATCACGGGTGAAGTTTGTGGTAAAGTTTTATCGGAATTGCATGTGTAGTTTCAGAGAAGAAAGCAAACACCTATTTTGGTGGGTCAAACCTGGACCCAATTTGACCCCTGTAAACCCCCCAGACTTCGATTTTCTTTGTTCCGTGAACGATCTTCGGTACATCACGGGTGGTGAAGGTTGTGGTCAAGTTTGATCGGAATAGTGTTTGTAGTTTCAGAGGAAATAGCGAATTGTTATTGTAGGGGGGTTGGGGAGGGGAGTCAAACCTGGACCCACTTTGACCCCCTTAGCCACCAATTTTTTTTAATGTCGTGAACAAACTTTAGTCACAACACAACAAATATCAATTGTTCCAAATTTGGTCGTAATCCCTTCAGCGGTTTCGGAGAAGAAGTTTCTAGTGTTGACGGTCGGGCGGAAGAAGTGGCGCATAAGATCCCCTGAACTTCGTTCCAGGTGAGCTAAAAAGAGCATCTAACATGGATCGGTGGCATCAGATAGTTACATTTTATACTCTTTACGAACTTTAAATGGTAAAAAGTTAACTTCATCAGAGGAACAATGAATGTTAACCATGTAATGTCAGATGGGTTCACTTTACAAACTTTACAATGTTTCAGTTTCACACTTATTTAATTTATTCGTGGTTCCATCTGATCAGGTTGGACACAGCAGCACAAAAACTCTGAGATCAAATCACACCACCTGTAACTTGGACCTCATAACGTAAAGCTTCGGGGACGTCTCCATATTACATACACAACAATAGCAACATTTTACCCCCATCCCTTCTCGGCCCCGACCTCACACTTTTGATCAAATACACAAAGATTTATTGTAACAATGTGAGTTTTGTGAAAAAACCGCCTTTGTAATGATAAATAGTGGGGGGGGGGGGGGGGGGTAGAAAAAGTGGTCCTAGACAATGGGCCCGTCGGACTTTCATAATGAGAAGTTGCCACCTATTTAGATATGTTTTACATATGTCTCGGAACAGGAAAATTGATGTTGCCAATTTTGGAGCTGTCAAATGGCGGCCATTTTGAATTCCAAAATGGCTGCCATGATCATGCTTTTTTCTTCAATGAATACAATTATTGCTCATATTTTAAAAATAATATCAAGATTTTATCCCATAATATGAGTGAACATGAATAGGAGAGACATTATGATTTATTGTATGCATATTTAAAATAATTATAAGGTCATTTTGAATTTTATAATTATAAGCATACCTGCTGCCTCTACTACATCCATACGCACATGGCATTGGACAGAAGTTTCTGCTGTATTGTCATGCAAAGTGATCACAGCATATATTGTTCGTTAGGTAAGTTTAAGTTACAGTACTTGTTTTTAATTGTGTTTTAGGTTAAAAATTAAGTAGTTCCCAAGAAGAGGCAGATACCAAGCTCATGCTACATGCTGTTGATGCCACCAACAACGGTGCTCCCTCATTGAGAATCTATTCTCCTGATAAGGATGTCTTGGTTTTGGCTATTAGGCGCTATCCAAATCTTGCAGTAGACACTAGTATGGTAACTGGTACAGTTCCATGCATTGTCCGAGGCAGATATTACCGGAAAGTTTGCAGGCAAAGGCAAGATAACATGCTGGAAGGTTTTAGATCATTTGGATGACAACCATGACATCGTTGTAGCATTGTCCCAACTTGGTGCGACAGGCACTGTCTCAGAAGCAACAAGTGCTGCTCTTGAAGCTTACGTATGTCAGCTCTATCTTCCTAGAACAACAAAAATAACAAACGTTGCAGATGCAACATGGTGGCTCTTCAAGCGGAAACAAGCCCAAGCAGAGAATCTTCCCCCAACTAAAGCTGCACTCACACATGCCATTGCCAGAGCACATTATCAAGCCATGATATGGTATAATGACATTGTTGCATTCCCTGAAATACCATCCCCAGAGAACTATGGCTGGAACTTGGCAGATGGAATTTTCATACCAGTGATGACACATTTGCCTCCAGCTCCAGATGCCGTCACACAGTTAGTGAAATGCGGATGTGGTCGGACCCGGTGTTCCAGTCACCAATGCAAGTGCAAAAAGAATGGACTGTTTTGCACAGAAATTTGTACATGCTGTGAAGGGGAAGAACGATGCGACAATGCTTCTTCGAACCCCGAAGTTGACTCTGACAATGAAGAGAACAGTGATGATGATGATGATGTTTAATACGGCTATGAAAGTAGCAAACTTGCAACAAGTTCATGTAGTTCCATTCTACATGGTTAAGACTGCATTTGTTGGACATGCGGTTGCAAGGTGTGTATAGTAGATGTGGGTGTGGCTATTGTGTCTGGGTTATGTGGGGTGTGTGCTGGTACTGCGAGCGCATGATACTGCACCTCATACATTTGTTATCCTCTGAAATGGATATTTAAATATTGAAGCTTGTAGAGTTAAAGTCTACAAATTAAGTCCATAGAAGTGACTGTGTTTATCGTTTTCTATACGAGCTAAGGTGTGTATCTGAGTACCAGTTGCTTAGGTGAGTGTGTAACTGTGCAAAAAAGTTTGAGAAAAATACGGTTAGGTATCGTTTTTAGATAGCACGTGTTACCACAATATCTAAAGGGGGATGGTCCGATTTCATCACATGCAGTTTTCACATTGATTGAATGGCTTTGACCCTCCACCCCAACTGTGAAGTTTCATGCTGTTATTTCAATCGTTTTGACAAGAGAGCTAAAAATGTGCATTTGCAAGCCCCAAAGAATACTGTGGTTCAACTAATTGGTTGTTGAACCAATTACTTGTTTTTACTTACATTGATATTACTTACATTGATTTTGAAGTGTTAACAACAATGAAAACCTATCATTTTGCTTTCAAAATTGAGGTAAAATACTTTCATTGAAACTAACCAAGCGAAAAATAGTGGCAAAACATCGGCCATTTTGAAATCCAAGATGGCTGCCGTCTGCACACTTCCAAAAATGACAACATGCATTTTCATGTACTTTGGTACCTAGATAATGAATAAAATAGGTGGCACCTTCTCATCATGAAAATCCTACAGGTGTCCACTCGCCCCCTCACTAAAAGGTGGAGCATGTTCACCAGTTGGATGAATCTGTGAAGTTTATTCATCGACATGTTGATTTTGAATGTTTCATTCTCAAATTACAAAGTGGCTAAGAGAAGAAACAAAATATCAGCTGATGTGGAAGAAGAGATTGTGTGTGTAATTTTATCAGAAAAGTGTTTCAACAACTTTATGAATCGACGAGGTACTGAATGGTACTGAACGAGGTACTGAATGAACTTGATGAAATTGTTAACTTTAAGAAGGCAAAGGGGTTTCAATTCCCACTTGTTTGCAAGTCTGTGTTTGAACATGGGAGTATCATACAAACAACGTATTTTACACACTCAGGAGCAGCGGCTATCATGAGACAAAGTTCTGTTAAGGGTGTATTATTGGTCAAAATAACAGGTGATGGCACATGGTGGATGGAATATGTCTGCCGATACAGACCGACCAGCCCACAGCATCATCAGAACTACTAGTTGTCATCTGCTTTAGATGTGAACTAGAACCACACTGGCGAGAGCGCATATATCTCCACCAGGTCGAATATTTCACATTTCGTATCCCACTGATAGACCGGATCTGCATCCAGACGTGAACCAAAATCGAATCACCTTGTACTTGTCACCTACCCGACTCAAACACCAAGTTTTGTCCGAATCCGTCAATACCATTTTTTGATATCATGATGTATATTGTGCCGATTTGGGAGATCCCGGGGAGATACATACCAACACATAAGGGAGTCCTAGTGCCGTTATCTCTGTAGTATATTGTTTAGCTAAAATACCAACTACCCTCATATCGGTGGAAAGGAAAGATGCGTTGTGTAGTTAAAGCTATCCCATTGATCTTTTTCTCACTCCCAAACCACTTCTCAAACTCCATTCTAAAACTCCCTTCTTAAACACTTCTAATTCTCAAGCACCACTAAACTCTTTAGTCTCAAACTAGATGGTATTCAAAGAATACTTACTCTGCGCAGTCAACTTGTTGCGAGCCAACTCTTCTGTTTTTGAACATTTTTTTATTTGATCCAATATGGCTGCCAGACCACGTGAGCAATGACATCATAAATTTATATTCGCTCATATAATTGTTGCATAGATCACTCTCAATAAATTTCAAACTGATCAGACCAAGTGTTGTCCCTGTTGAATTATGACGTCATAATTATGGCACCAATGACGTCATCGTTAACAACACAGATTCCCTATATGGAGCTCTACACAATGAGCCATGTTTAAATTTTTTCCATGCAGCGGTTTTGCAGATAGAGCAGTGCAACATTTTTCGGTTTTTCCAAGATGGCGCCTGTAACACATGACCTATGACGTCATGATTATCATTAAAATATTTCAAAGGAGGAGGCGCTCCGATGATGAAAATTTTGTGTCCATCAGACCAACAGTTGCTGAAATTTTTTAAAATAATGATCGGATAGTGTTTGTCTTGTCGAATAATGACGTCATAACGAAGGCACCGATGACATCATCATTAACATATCTTATTCCCCATGGGGAGTACTTGACGATGAGCCAGGTCTCAATTTTTTCCATGGAGTGGTTTCAGAGATATAGAGGTGCGACGTTTTTCAAAGATGTGCGCCTATACCACGTGACCTATGACGTCGTAATATTCATTAAAATATTCTGCAGGAGGAGGGCCTCCTATGGTGAAAATTTCATGTCAATCGGACCAACGGTTGCCAAGAAAATTAATTTTTAAAATGCGGACACGTACGGCACACAGCACACGGCACACGTACGTACGGAACTGAATGCTTAACCCTATTTTGCCTATTTTCCTATTTTGTGCCCTATTTTGCCCTATGCCCTATTTTGCCCTATGCCCTATTTTGCCCTATTTGCCCTATTTTCGCTTCACGAGCGCAGGGCAACAACACACAACATTCATTCCACAGACCACACCATCCATCCAGCAAAACGTCAAATGTGTGTGCTTGACATGGTGCCATCTGCAGCGCAATAACTTTGGGTTCAGCACGGTGGCCTCGTCATCAGACTCATTGCCATGCCGCCGGGGAACCAGCAGCCCACCCACAGCATTCCTGCAGCCAATCATGATGAGTGTATCACAGAGAACCAGCCAATCGGAGTGGCTGGATCATGGAAGGCGGACGTGGGAGAAGACGCAAGCAAGGCACAATAAAATGCCTGGCAGAGTTGAAAATTGAGACAGAAAAAGAGGGTGGAGCTTCTGTTAAGGCGTGAACGTGGTTGGTGAGGCAGAGCAGTCGTTGGAGAAAAAAAGTCGGAGGAGTCAAAGTCAAGGTGAGCCCCACCTGGGGGACAACGGAACAAGTGCTGTGAATGCCACAAAATGAGCGCTGGGAATGCACGGAATGAGCGGGGAGTCGCAGGCTCTCAAGCATGGTCACCACCTCCTCACTGACATGACCTTACATTCTGACTTTGTTAAATCCAACCACAAACTCTCGGGCATCAAGAGAATCAACAGTGGTTCACCTCAGAGATAACTTATCTCCTTAAACACCTTACTTATGCACCTTACATTATTGCACCGACCACCACACACAACTCATTGACTCGTTCGTCCTGGTTTTGCGGAGTATCAACAGAGTCCACAACAGTCCTTTTCAGGACTCAGGTACACTCACCTGCATACGCAGCACGTCTCACCTGCACCTTTCACTCACACACACCACACCCTCTTCATTATTACGTGAGCTGTCTGGCTCTTGTATGGGTGAGGACGGGGTCGACACCACACCTCACCTGCCTCACTCCTTTGTCTATAACTCTTTATTATCTCATTTTCCAAGAATGAATGAGACACCTGTGTTGTCGAACCTGTGATTAAGTGGTTGACTAAAATGGGCTACTGCGCTTGGGGTAAGAGCATTCTTCTGTGACACTGTTTGTAAATACGTGCTTTTAAAATCCTTATCAACCGTTTTTCAAACTGCCCGATCGTCTTCTTCCATTGGTTAGAACATAGTGTGTGGTTGGTGACAGGGAGTTCTACCCCCACCGTTTTGTTTTGTTTCATCATGAGTCAACGTTATGCTTACGGTATTGGTCGGCTGGTTTTGATTAATATCAGTGGAGGACTTGGAAGTCTTATCTGGCACAGTCTTATCTGGGGTGATTAATTTGCCGGGTTGGTAAAGTTGGATTAGAGTGCTGGATTCTACCGAAATTAAGCATCGCATTTGGTGTCGTTGTTTGCTTAGCAACCAGTCATGGTAGCAACCAACCTAGCAACTAGTTTGCCTAGCCTAGCAACCAGTCAACAAGTCACGGAGTTATCCTCGGTTCGTTGGCGTCAGGGTCATCATTTGCGAAGTGGATCTGAGAACTCCCTTCGCGAACCCCATCGTACCGAACCCGCAACATTGGACGTCAGGGGTAGGATTGGACCTGAGGTGTGACCATCTGTACCTCAACATTTTATAACGGAGTGTAGCGAGGGTGAACATTTAAATATAACTAGAAGGGCACTCAGCAGAGCGCATACCTCCTCCACCAGGCTGAACAGTTTATGATTTCTATCTCATTGATCGGCCGAATCTGGATTCGGACGTGAAACAAAATTTAATCGGCTTGTTCTTGTCACCAAACCAACTCGTCTACCAAGTTTATTCACAACTTGTGCACAACTTATTTTAGCCGCGTCGCAAGACGGTGGTCATCGAGTGCCCTCTGCTGTTGTTCTTGTCCTTCTTCTTCTTCTTCTTGTTGTTCTTGCAGAGAAGACAAAACCTCAAAGCTCCACCCATTCTGGGAACCATAGCTCCACCCATTGTGGGAGAGGCTTCATATAAACAAATATCCACCATTTTATTAACTCGCATAGCTTTGAGACCTGTTTTGTAGGCCCGTGGTGTCTTCCTCTCTCACACAGTTTTCTTTCAAATCAAATTCGATATATCATTTCATTTTTCACAGTCGCTAACATAGTTTAAGACTCGGCTGAAAAAAAACGGGAAGAAAATCCGATGAAAGTTGCCCTTTTCAGAACGAAATGAATTCTCAATGGCCTGTAACTTCAAGTCCATTGCGATTTTTTTTTTTTAGATCGCGGCATGGTCAGTCATACACCGCCCGAAATAACAGACGGGAAAATGCCGAGATATATATATTTTGTTTAAATCGCGGAATGGTCAGTCATACACCGCCCGAAATAACAGACGGGAAAATGCCGAGATATATATATTTTGTTTACATCGCGGCATGGTCAGTCATACACCGCCTGAAATAAAAGACGGGAAAATGCCGAGATATATTAAAAATTCGTCCATTTGATGACAATCGTCACGATGAAATATTTAATTTATACGTCGTCACAATAATGTGGAGAGAGGAGCATAGCTTCGTTCACGTGTCAGTTCGAGGAACACACGGGAAATTGCCGAGATATATATTTTTTAAATCGCGGCATGGTCAGTCATACACCGCCTGAAATAACAGACGGGAAATTGCCGAGATATATTTTCACTTTGCACAAAAATAACATCAAGTAATCGAATCGATGGGAATGTCCTGTGCCTATAACATCGACGTTATAGGCACAGCTGCATCTAGGCATTGTGTAACATCGACGCGGCTTTTGTTTTAATTAAAACTTTTTGTACTTGTTATATATCATGTTATATATCGCTTTCCACCTGATTCAATGGTGAAGAATCACTTCAAAATTAAATAATCCTCGTATCCGAATCCATATTCAGATTTTCACCAAAATCGAATCGATTCGGTCTTGTCACACACCCAACCTGTCCACCAAGTTTCATCCAAATCCATCCATAACTTTTTGTGATATCTTGTTCACAAAAAGAAAGACAGACAGGAGTGAAAACCTAACCTCCATCCAGCTATGGTGGCAGAGGTAAAAATGTCTGATCGAGACGGGCAGGATCAGGTGGGTTTATTAGAGATGGAAGAAGGTGCGTCCCCAGATGAAACTGTGGAAATATTCCCCTTCAGAACAGAGCCGGAATGCGAGGTGGAAGATAGGTTATAGTCAGGGCCCTTAGGGATATTTTGGGGCCGTTTGGTTCAAATTCTTCCAAAAGCACCAAATTTGGCCCAGATGTTGCCCATGCCATACTCTTTCGATTTTTGACGGGCGCCAAGACGGGCGCCCCCCCCCCCGGGGGGGGCCATATTGGCGAAATACTAAATGGCCGCCACCCGGATTAGAGGAAAATCAGTTAAATAACCAAAAGGGTTGGAATCATGTATGATACCACTTTTCAGGGGTTTTCGAGGTCGAGGAATCCAATTATGATGTTATTTTGATGATTCGAGGTCAAGGTCAACCCTCAAGGTCATCTTAAAGGTCATTTTTGTGTCAAACATGTCGGTTTTTGAGGTTTTTGTCAAGATTTACGCGAGGTTCAACATTTTATGTTTCTGGGTTGGGTAATCGAACTCTGACCTTATTTTTGACAATTAGAGGAAATATTTACATGTCTATTTCCTAATTTTCAGGCATATGCAGTTCATCAGTCTAATTACAAAGGTACGGATTTTGATGTTTTATGAACTGTATGCCATATCCTTGTGTTTAATTTTTGTGCGATCATGATCCGGATTCATATATACATGATTGTATACATGTCATAAATATGACGTCATAGGTCATGTGACCTGGCGGCCATATTGGATTTTATTAAAACCTTAAAAATGGATCCCTGCCTTCATTTTTCGATCGATTCATTTTGAACTTTGACCACTTATAGTATGCCATGTGATTGGATGCATATCCTAATTATGACGTCATAGGTCAGGTGACATGGCGGGATGGACCGGTATGGTCCCCGGATCATACCGCCCTTGGCGCCCATCAAAAATCGAAAGAGTATGGCATGGGCAACATCTGCGCCAAATTTGATGCTTTTCAAAGAATTTGAACCAAAATATCCATAAGGGCCCTGACTATTATGAACAATGCTTGAATGGGACAGAAAATTATTATTTAAAATGAAGAGCAGGGGTCAAACACTAAAATATTTATTGCTTGGGCCAGGAAATTAAAGGGGAAGATAAAGCAGGCTTGGCGGAGGAGACTGGTGGCACATGACCCCATCGGTGACCACCAGATTTTTTAAAATACCAGATTTTAAGATTTAAAAAAAAGAATTTAAAAATGTTTTAAAATTTTTTTAATTTAATTTTACATTTTCAAAGGGCTACATTTTATGTTTTGTGATACTTTTTTAACCTTCGCCGCTTGAAGTGCGTCAAGCAGCCGTTTCCAGTTGACTAACAGTTCGTCTACGCTTGCTCCACCGCAATAGAGATCATCGGCGAGTTCGGCCACAACACCCTCCTCCACGAGGTCTCCAAGGACGTGACAAGTTAGTTCAGCTAGTGCCGTTTCAGAGCCAGGCATACCCATTAGTCAGGTTGTATATGGTAGTTAAAAAGGTCCAGTGGGCATTTGATGGTTAAAGCAAACCACCTATCTAATTATCTTTATTATACCCCAAACAACTAACAAATACTTGGTGGCCATCTCAAAAACGTGCAGAACACCATTTTATGACGCCATCAAGATGGCCGCCATAAAACGATGTTTAAAATCATAATTTTGAAACTACTCAATCAAATTTAAAGATGTTGGGCTCAAAATGTTCAAAATAAAGCGACTGAACTGTTTATACTGTTTTCTGTACATCACACTACCTAAACATATTACAAATATAAAAAATGTGGAAAAAATATTGAACATTTTTATTTATTTATTTATTTATTAAAATAAAATAAATTTTATATAAAAAAATAAAAATAAATTTTAAAAAATATAAAAATAGGTTTTGCCCATGATGAAATGATGGCTACCATTGAATCTCTGAACCTCATTGAACAACTAGCTCAATTTGATGAGGGCAATGCCTGTTATCCACTATTCAAAGTGATGCAGCAGTACATGCAGATGGTAATGGAGATGGCAGTGTTTATCAGAGCTATTCGAACAGGAGACTGTGAATTACACCTGACAGCCCTCAAAGCATTTGTCAAATACTTCTTCGCACATGACAAACTAAACTATGCACGAATGATGCCCTTGTATCTAGCAGACATGGAACGCACAAAGGATTCAAATCCAGAGATATATGAGGAATTCATGCAAGGAACTGGGTTGTGAACAAAAACGCCAATGTGCCTTTCTGTGCAATTGGAGCAGATCATGCTCTGGAACAAATCAACCGGTCAATGAAAGTGGCGGGAGGACGAGTAGGAATTACCTTAAATCCTCGTGCTTGTGCAAAGTTTTTTCTCATTTCTCCAGAACTAGCCAGACTCTCAAAAAATGCTCAGCAGATGGCATGATTGTCTTCCCAGACATCATCATCGCATCATGAGCTTTCAGAGGCTGTACTGAAGTGACAAGAGACAAATATCCAGAATCTTGTCCAAACTCAGAGGGGTTTTACAAATCCATTCACTGAAGACTGTGATGATCTATTTAACTGTGCTACAAAACCAGTCTTGCCAGAGAATATCAAGAATGACCTCTGCAACAGGAATGAAATTGGCCAGGATCTGTTTGATGAATTTGTTTCAAAGAGAATCACAACCGGTGAAGTAAATCTCTGGGATTCGATGAAGAAGAGAAAGCTACAAACATGGAAACACACTGGGGAAAAAGTGGCAGTCAAAGCAGGACAGAAAATAGTTGAACTTCAGGAAGACCGATCACTCGTTGCCCGCATGCTCGTTGTGTCAAAGTCGAGGTCTGACATAAACTTGAAAGATGAAATTGGGAAACATGAATTTTCAGTACTGCCAAGGGCTCTATTTGCTGCAGATGGCACAATGCTGCACTGTTCAGCTAAGAGCAACCTTATGAAAATCGTTGAAGATGCCCCCAAGGCCTTACCAGAGGTAAATGCTGAAGTCGCTGAGCACCCAATCACAGAAATGAAGGTTGCCCTTATAGATGTGTCGCGGAAGTGGAGGGTGAGACTCAAGACGCCAATGGTCGGAAACAGGTTTTACAAAAGGTCTGGTTTATTAACTGGTTATTCACTTGATTCCATTTGCCAAATAATACCGCATTATTCAATGGCTGAAATTAACTCTTTTCCATGGTCCTTTTCGTTCGGCTGATGTTCCTCCGCCATGGTCCCGTTCGTCAGAGCTCCTCGCAGCAAGTCCTCTCGACTCCAGCCGCAGCTCCCGCTTATATGGACCAACTCGACTTAATCCTCTGTCCGCTGAACTCGTAATCTCCTCTCCGCCGACGTCACCGGTCGCCTTCCTGGCGCCAGCTAGCCCCCCCCTGCTGTGAGTTCCTTTTATCAAACAATAGGGGGGTGCTCCAGCCTGGGGCTGTGACCAGGTGTTTCAAGAGACCATCATGTTCGTGCACATTCCTAACTCATTTACAAACCCGTCCCCCACAGAGTTTGCATGTAAAATGCATCTGCTTTGTTACTAGGTCAACCAATAAGTTACCAGTGCCAATTAATAAGTTACACTGAATTACACTTCCACAATTCCCTCATCTTTTTGTTTTTGTTTATATTAACCATTAATCTAAACATCAATATAAGTAAACAATCAATCACTACAAGTAAACATCATTACAAGTATAAGTAAATAATCATAACTTTGGTAATCAAATTCCCTTAGGCATACACCGTCATCCTGCAAGAATCACAAAACATTTCGTTGGTCATTGACTCCTTCCATATTGTTCAATCTATTGCATTTGCATCACAAATATATTTTCAAAACAACACTTCACCATCACCAAGATACAACAATTTCACTTCATTTTCAAGTTTTGTAAAGCATCTGCACCATCTGGCAAAAACGTTTGCCTCCACACAAATGTTGACTTTGTTTGAAAGGAAGGGCTGATCACTTGTGTTTGAATCCAGGTATGAAACATTTTCTCCTAATGTCTTCATAGCTCCTGCACTACTTCGTGTAGGATTTCGCTGTTGTGGTAACATTGCGGAGTCATAGACTGACCCTGCTCTCCTTGTAGCATTCTTGCCACTTTTTGCTGTAAACCATAGTAATTCCTGAACAAGGCCTTCACCCAGTTGTAGTTGACTTGCCTCCTCCCTTATTGTGAGTGGGCAGCAAGTATTGGTGTGACATTGATTGGCCAGCAAGATGTGGAACAGGGATGCCGGATGCATCCACAATGATGTTGGGACCATGGTGTTCAGGTCATTCATGGTCCTTACCAGGAGCAATCCAGCAGAATCGTGCACAGCTGTTGTGACAAGGGCACAGCCGTTTTTTGCAGCTCCATGCTGGTTCCCCGGACGTTGGTGAAGTAATAACATATGTCCCCGCATTTCACAGAGGTTGCAGGTAAAATGTCGTTGTCCTGCAACTTCTGATGTGGTGAATGTTCGAAGTCTTCGAACAAGAGTAAGTGATCGCCTTTCTTTCATATGTTGCAGTGTGATCCAGGCAAATGGTCACATAAATTTCCTTGGTGAAGGTAAGCATTCATCTCCAAGTTACACGGGAGAATGTCTTCATCATTCTTTGAGAAAGAGGGTGTATGCCACGATTAACTTCATTTTTTAGCCACAAATTTTCTTTCTTTCTTCTTCCCAATTCCGTTAGCAATCCCTCCAAAATGTGATCTCGTCTTATCCTTATGCTCAGTCATATCTGAATCTGCTTTCCGCACACACTGAATCAGATAGGGTACATCTTACCATGAAATCAGCATAATCATGTATATCTTCCGACAGTTTCACATTCAACAATTTGTTGTTTTTCCTTAACACAAAAAGTTATATTCATTTATATGCGTCACACAAATAATATTCAATCAGGTATGTATTTTATTACTAAACTAAGAATAGCATTGTATATGATTACAATCACACACGGGAATACCTAATTCCCAACAACAATTTTCCCAAACCAACAAATTAAGCATAATGTATTATTACCATAATTCCTCTCCACTTTTTCTTTTCCCTCTTTTTTTTTTTTTTTTTTTCCTAACAGTGTGTCACTCGTGGTGATATGAGTTCATTGATATTGTAATTGACACAACTCATAACATTGTCGTTATGCCATTATCTTAATTCTACTGTATTCATTTGCAACATCACTTGATTTAGTCTTTTAATCTCAGTATTTATGTCGCCATAAAAGTCTTCCTTTTCTGGTTCCACATTTCTTTCCTCATTTGTCACTTCATGCGTTATCATCGTGTTGTTGGTTACCTTATTCAAACACACCGTCACTAAGGCTTTCAAGCAAGCCACCACTAAAACAATTGCCAATATAACTACTAAACCAACAAACAAGTCTGCTACTCCTTGTATATATTCATATCTATGACATAGTTATATGTCGATGACATTTAACATTATATACCAAACTAACAAGCTTCCTAAAAGGTAAATAAAGAAAATCCCTTAATATGTAACATAATCAGATTATTTGTCTTACCCTGATCCCCCTATCTCCCGGGGTTGAACTCAATCCCCTGATCATGAGTGTAGTTGTGATACATTTTTTCACTCATGCTGTATTAATATCAGCAGGTAATTGTATGTCATGTAGGCAAATAAATGTCACTATTCCAAGTAGGAATATCACATGTTGAAAATGTAATGTTTATCAATGCAAGGGGTGTTAAAATGTAATTCAAATGACTGTAAATCATGACTATCATTTTTCTACCACTGAATGTTCTGCTGGGCTGCTAGGTGCAGCCTCATTTTCTGTGGGATCGTCCACCTTAGCCCCATGTGCTTGCTTGCAATGAGAGGCATGAATCCAACTTTCTATTTTGGGTCCATATTTGTTTCTATTCTTATCAATCTCCTATGGTTTATCAATTCGTTCCAAGATACCGCAACCAAAGGTTTTAACCAAAGCTCTACCAAACTATTTCCAATTTGAACAAAAATGCCAGTGAAACAATGATTCGAAGGATTAACTTCAAGGGGTCAATAAATTTATTCTATAGCCAGATCTAATTTTCCCATCCAATAGTTTGCCTTGCCACATGTCATATTATAACACCTTAATAAACCTTCGAAAAAATGTTTCCCATCTCAACAAATTTCCTTTTTTACAAATAGCCATGTGTAACTTACGTATTTAACTACAATTTCCTCTCAATTTGTTTGGCCTAACTGGCCGCAAAAGTGGCTGCCAGCATGCAGTACCGTTTTTATCTACCAAGGAAGTGTTCCACACAAGACCTCTACCAAAATGTTGTTTGTAAAAACAAATCTGGGATTTCTGATTACATGGATGCACACTCTCAGGACATTTTCAGGCTGCTGTTAACAATCCACTACGATGACTTAATTCCTTTACCCACAATCAAATAATTAGTACAAATTGAGGATATTATCCCTATCACATTCTTTTATAGATTCATTATGTTGGATCTAATTTTTTTCCAATAATTTTCCACTGCTGTAAGGCGGAACAATAGCTCTCATAAGTCTTAGTAATATCGTACTTAATTTGCCCAGCAGAGAATAATTTATTTACTATCCTTTCTCATCTGTTAACCAGTGACTTTGTTTAAACTCCAGAACTGAAAAACCCACAATAGTTCAAACCAGCAAAATTTTCTTTACTCTTTTCCCATATCATCTATGCCTAAAACACATCCATACATACAGCACAATTTATATGCTGATAAAATTCAAGTTTATATATATATAATCCATGAGCAGAGTATTCTGGGAAGTCAGTGTAAGACCTCTCCCAAATTTGGATGATTTTGTACTTCCTCATTTCCTTTTATGAAGCTCATATCCATAAATAGATGTTATTCTCATATACATTCTATCAAAAATGGAATCCCAAAATTACTCACAATTTTACTATTAATTAATGGCTGCTCATAACCCAGCACATCAAATTTTTTTTATATTCCATTTCCCTTGACAAAAGAGATAATGTTCATAATCAAATTATATTTCTATTTTATTTTACGGATTCTCTGGATATTCAATCCCATCCACATATCCCAATCCCATCCACATATAACTATCCATTTCCAGACAGGCACACTGTCGGTGTCAACAATCTTGTAAGATTGATACACAAAAACACACACACACATGCATTATGCATATTTGTTTGCGTTGGAACCATTATTTACAGATCAGATGGGTGTCAATTTTATTTCAATTTCATAAAATTTGTCAATCAAATTCAAAATGCTTATAGACAAATAAACCAGAAGTCCATTCTTAGAAAACCCTTATGATGTCATATTGAAATTACCCTTTCTGCCTTCACAATAATCTATCCAAATTTTGACTACACACCCATTTGCATGTCAGTCGACCATTGACCTATCAATCGTGCGGAACAATAGTCCGAAATTCCCACCTGATCATCATGTGACTCTTGTTACTTGGTTTGCCAACAATTGCAACGCAATTGTTCCAAACTTTGTAAATTTAAAATTGCTGTGCCCAAAATAGAAGATCCAATTTTGGCATTTTATCAATTAATTATTAATTTGTTAACAAGCAAAAAGAAAAATGAATCATTCTTGCTCTGAAAACTTTTCAGACACAAGAATCATTGACAGTTGTTCATGTTTGTCCAGTAATCGAATCTGTTGAGGCCAATCATCATTTGGGATTTGCAGCAATGAAGGCCTAATCATTGTCTGAGGTACCGGTAAGCACTGGTACCCTTGATCTTGGTTTGCCCCATGACCTTGTCTTCCTGTTGACATACGGACATCTTCTTCTCCAATGTCCCATCTTTCCACACTCGAAACACCGGTTTCTGTCGTTGTCTGATCTGTGCGCCTGTGCACTTGTATTGCTGGGCTGCATCTCTACATCCCTGAGTTGCCACTGCAATCTCTCGTTATCTCCTGAAACACGAAAAAATTCTCTGTACCGTCCTTTTTGGGGAGACAACTGGAAATCAGATGGGACAACTGTGACTTTCATTCCTAATTTCGAGGGCAGTTGTGCATTTGTCTCCTCCACTGTATCCTGTATCCTTTTTATTTTAAGTTCTAGTTCCGTTATCCGTTCTTGCTGTTCCCGTTGTCTGGATTCACCATCCCAAAGATGGAATGCAAGCCAGTCTACCGTTAGATTCTGTCTCTTCCTGGCTTTCAATCTTTGTTCCAATCTTTCCAATCGACTTCGCTCAAATGTACCATCTCTTGGAAACTCCTCATCATGTCCCTTTGTCCACAAATACCAATTCTCGACCTGCCTTATAGCTTCGGCACCATAACGGTCGTACATATGATGTGTACAAGTACCTTTTTGTGGAATCTCTGGTTGTCCTTGTGTGTTCTTGCAGGCTCCATTTCCCATTCTGCCTTTTATCAAAGTAGCGTTGGATGTGTTGTAGCTTGTTCCAGGTTCCTCTAAAGCTTCACTCGTACCTCCAGGAAGGATCTCTCCACCTGTTCGCACGGTGATTTCCAGAGAATCTCCCTCAGCTGTGGCTTTTGCACAATCCAATCTCACAGATCAGTATTTGCAGATGAGCCGGAGGGTCAGTATGAAGTGGGTGAATCCTCAGGTGTCCGCTCTGTTTGACGGGGAAATCACACAATGGTAACCGCACATATATATCTGTATATAAACTCACCACCTTGCTCAATTTTCCCAGGTTGTCTCCACATTGATAATATCTCGCAAAGATATCAAAGCTTCTTTCTTGAGACCGCATTTTCATCAATCAAACAATCAATATATTCAATTCAATTTATTCAGTTCAATTTATGCAATTAAATTCAATCAATTAGATTCAATCAATTAACAATTCAATCAATTATTCAATTTCAATTAATTCATCAATATTCATCAATAAATCAAATTAATCATTTTGAATGACTCCTTGCATAAGCCCTTTCCCCAATGATGTCAGGACAGGTCCATCCATTGACTGAGATCGAATTTCATCGGTCGTCACCTCGGATTCGTACCTCATGTCAATTGATGAATCGCCGTCCTGTCCTAGGGTCATATCTGACATATTTTCCCATTTTGCCTGGTCTCCACAAATTTTTCTTTGCAACCACTAAAGGCAACTCATCCTTCATTCGTGAGACAGCCAAAATGGATGCCAGATATTAAAGTTCTTTAGGAAAAATATCTCATCATTTTCCTTTTAATAGTACCCAAAATCTCTTGGCAATATAAATTTCGTAAAACTCCTGTAATGGGACTGTCAAATTCCTTCAATCATGCTAAATTTTGAAACTCCATCGCTTGTAATACCCAATTTATCCCATAGGGCTTGAAAGTTCTTTCCCAAGTTCATGCAATCATTCTGCATTTGAACCCTATGATATCATTCATAATAATCATCATGATTTTATAGTCATGGTCCTATCATAATCATCTATTTAAACGAACATTTCCTTTATCACCACAGCTATGTGGTATAATCAACAATAGAATAAAACTGTACATAGCAACAGGCTACCTCATGGCCACTTAGTATACCTATTGACAAAAAGTCATAACAATATCGAATAATCATTGAACAATTCAAAAATCGCTTCCACTGCTCTAGCCGCAGCATCCGTGATATTTGTTTGCTCATTCCCTATTCCTGATTCGTCATCAAGGATCTCCATCATCACACAGCGTACTTAATTCCGCATTTTAATGAGAATTCAACAGGAATTTACGACTCAAAGGAAAAAGAACGAGCAGACCTTTTGCAGGATGATCGTTACAAAATCGTTACATATATTAAAGTATTTCTAATGTCGACAAATCATATCTTAATTCTTGCAAGATTTGGTTCTTTGAATAAATCACAGCACCGGGAGAACCAGCTCCAAAAATGGATCTTTGTGTTTATTCAGCACCCTAGTAATTGGTTCTTTGTGTACTAATTACACAGCACCCAGGCCCCGCTCATATGGATCTTTGTGCAGCGCTACACAGCACCTGAGCAAAAGGGGTTTCATCTACATTTTCCCTATCTGGTGTACCATCCGTGATATTTGTCTGCTCATTCACTATTCCTGATTCGTCATCAAGGATCTCCATCATCACACAGCGTACTTAATTCCGCTTTTTAATGAGAGTTCAACAGGAATTTACGACTCAAAGGAAAAGAACGAGCAGACCTTTTGCAGGACGATAACTGGAATTAGTCGTGAAAATATATCCAAAATACTCAAAATAGACACCCACAAAAATAAACAACAAACCCAAACAAACCCAAGGTCGACCATATTACACAATAAATTACATCATTTCAGCATCGTATTGATTGCTGAAATATTCCAGGGTTTATACACACCTCAAAAGAGGTATGCGTGGTGTTGCCCCCTCCCACGTTTATTCCAGGGTTTATACACACCTTAAAAGAGGTATGCGTGGTGTTGCCCCCTCCCACTTTTAATTCCTCATTAAATTCCTCATTAAATTACTCATTAAATTACTCATTAAATTACTCATTAAATTACTCATTAAATTACTCATTAAATTACTCATTAAATTACTCATTGAATTACTCATTAAATTACTCATTAAATTACTCATTAAATTACTCATTGAATTACTCATTGAATTACTCATTAAATTACTCATTAAATTACTCATTAAATTACTCATTGAATTACTCATTGAATTACTCATTAAATTACTCATTAAATTACTCATTAAATTACTCATTAAATTACTCATTAAATTACTCATTAAATTACTCATTGAATTACTCATTAAATTACTCATTAAATTACTCATTAAATTAACTTACATAGTTTCAGCATTGTATTGATTGCTGAAATATTCCAGGGTTTATACACACCTTAAAAGAGGTATGCGTGGTGTTGCCCCCTCCCACTTTTAATTCCTCATTACATCGTTTCCATTAAAAAACATCGCTTCTACTGCTCCAGCCGCAGCATTTGTCACTTTGTTTGCTCATCCGCATGACCAAAACGAAATAAAGGGAGCTCAACTATTACACAGCGCTTTTAATGGCGCCTGCCATAGGAACTCAACGCAATTTCGACTTGGCCAGAAAACGAGCAAATTTTGCAGGATGTTAACTGGAATTAGCCGTGAAAATATATCCAAAATACACAAAAAAATACACACCCACACAAATAAACAACATTTATTCCGATCAACAGAACAAACATTTCCTAATATCATGACATGCATGTCTTCAAAATTATATGACCAAGAAAAAGTAAAACTAATTAAAACTGCGGGCAGTGATGATCCGGGGACCATACCGCTCCATCCTGGTTGGACGAGTGCGTGCTAGAGTCGTTAACAACGACAGTCCAGATCCGATTGTTCAAAATTTCAACTCAATCGATCGAAAAATGAACGCAGGGATGCATTTTAAAGGTGCAGTGGCACTAACTGAGTTGCCACGAATATGGCCATCACAAAATATTTTCCTTAATCAATTGGCTCATAGCATAACCAATCATATCATTCAACTTCTTCCTGAGTGTGAAGAATATCCAATCATATCATTCAACTTCTTCCTGAGTGGAGAATATCCAATCATATCATTCAACTTCTTCCTGAGTGTGAAGAATATCCAATCATATCATTCAACTTCTTCCTGAGTGTGAAGAATATCCAATCATATCATTCAACCTCTTCCTGAGTGTGAAGAATATCCAATCATATCATTCAAATTCTTCCTGAGTGTGAAGAATATTCAATCATATCATTCAACTTCTTTCATAAGTGTGAAGAATATCCAATCATATCATTCAACTTCTTCCATAAGTGTGAAGAATATCCAATCATATCATTCAACTTCTTCCTGAGTGTGAAGAATATCCAATCATATCATTCAACTTCTTTCATAAGTGTGAAGAATATCCAATCATATCATTCAACTTCTTCCTGAGTGTGAAGAATATCCAATCATATCATTCAACCTCTTCCTAAGTGTGAAGAATATCCAATCATATCATTCAACTTCTTCCTGAGTGTGAAGAATATCCAATCATATCATTCAACCTCTTCCTGAGTGTGAAGAATATCCAATCATATCATTCAACTTCTTCCTGAGTGTGAAGAATATCCAATCATATCATTCAACCTCTTCCTAAGTGTGAAGAATATCCAATCATATCATTCAACTTCTTCCTGAGTGTGAAGAATATCCAATCATATCATTCAACTTCTTCCATAAGTGTGAAGAATATCCAATCATATCATTCAACCTCTTCCTGAGTGTGAAGAATATCCAATCATATCATTCAACTTCTTCCATAAGTGTGAAGAATATCCAATCATATCATTCAACTTCTTCCATAAGTGTGAAGAATATCCAATCATATCATTCAACTTCTTGGTTGTCCTTGTGTATTCTTGAAAGTAATTAATTCCGTAACTCAATATTACCTCTATTTATATATACTAGGGCGTGCCCGCACGTACGTGCTTGCAAAAAAACACACGTGCAAGCAACAACAAAAACTTTGAAACCACGTGGCAGTTACGACCACAAAACCACCCTCCTATTTGCATGGAATGGTTTGGTCCATTCGCAAAGCCAAAACGAACGACCACAGAACCACCCTCCTATTTGCATGGAATGGTTTGGTCCATTCGCAAAGCCAAAACGAACGGCTTGCGAGTACGGTGACCATACCTTGGGACCCCCTTGTCCGATTAATTTCAAACCTTGAAAAGGCACATCCTCGGGTCCCCAGCAATATACCTTACCAGGACTAACCTTACCTTACCTTACCAGACTAAAATTACCAGGACCATTATCAAACATTTATCCCACCATTTACATTTATCCCACCATTTACACCATCTTTCCATTTCCTGTAATTATCTCTCATAATCAGGATAAATTTGGAACAGCCCTTAAACTAACATCAAGCAGATCAATTTTTATATATCGCTTTTCACCCGATCTCTTGATGGTGAAGAATCACTTTAAATAATTCCATTTCCTGTAATTATCTCTCATAATCAGGATAAATTTTTATATATCGGTTGAGGTTTCACACAAACTGGTTAACTAAATAATACAGAATTATTATTATTATTATATCTCCGCCTTGGTGAACAGTTTATGTTTTGTATCCCACTGATAGGCCGGATCTGGATTCGGACCTGAACCAAAAATGGAATCGGCGTGTTTTTTTTTTTGTCACCTAACCACCTCGTCCATCAAGTTTAGTCATATTCATTCAACCTTTTTAAATATCATGCTATATATCGCTTTTGGCCCGATTTCTCAGTGGTGAAGAATCACTGAGAAATTAAATAATTCTCGTATCCGAAGCCATATTCAGATCTTCACCAAAATCGAATCGATTCGCCCTTGTCACACACACAACCGGTCCACCAAGTTTCGTCCAATTGGTATGCAATTTTCATTCAATCGCCATCTTTCACAATAATTCTGGACCGGCATGAGGTGGGATTGTCTGTCATGAATTTATTAGTCGATCGAACGAGTTTTTAGAAATGGCGGGAAAACTGAAAAAAAATTATTTATTTCTTTATTTAAAACGGGTGTACACAATTGTACACGTATACGGACCTTACCGAACCTTACCGAACCGGCAAACAAATCGCCTCATGGTGCACTTCATGAGCCGACTTGCCCGCAGACCAGAGTAAGGCTCTTAACACCCAGCGTATACCGTACGCATATGCAAGCACACGAATAATAGAATCATTTAAACCGTTCCATCCGTGACTTTTACCTTGGACGGTCGTGACAAAAATACTTTTACACTCCTTGGATTACCTACGGAATGCAAGTCCCACACACCAAATCCTCCATCTTCAGAGTTCATATTTCATAATGGACAGATCCCCAAGACGTCATGCTTACATGCTCACCTTGGCGACGTCCACTCGAAATTTCAGCGGTGCCTCCATCTTGTCGCGGAAGTGGAGGGTGAGACTCAAGACGCCAATGGTCGGAAACAGGTTTTACAAAAGGTCTGGTTTATTAACTGGTTATTCACTTGATTCCATTTGCCAAATAATACCGCATTATTCAATGGCTGAGATTAACTCTTTTCCATGGTCCTTTTCGTTCGGCTGATGTTCCTCCGCCATGGTCCCGTTCGTCAGAGCTCCTCGCAGCAAGTCCTCTCGACTCCAGCCGCAGCTCCCGCTTATATGGACCAACTCGACTTAATCCTCTGTCCGCTGAACTCGTAATCTCCTCTCCGCCGACGTCACCGGTCGCCTTCCTGGCGCCAGCTAGCCCCCCCCTGCTGTGAGTTCCTTTTATCAAACAATAGGGGGGTGCTCCAGCCTGGGGCTGTGACCAGGTGTTTCAAGAGACCATCATGTTCGTGCACATTCCTAACTCATTTACAAACCCGTCCCCCACAGAGTTTGCATGTAAAATGCATCTGCTTTGTTACTAGGTCAACCAATAAGTTACCAGTGCCAATTAATAAGTTACACTGAATTACACTTCCACAGATGCCATGGCAGAAGTTCAATCAATGCCGAAGCCGGAAAGGATAAAGCTGTGTTCAGATCTTGGACTTTACTTCACAATACTTGTCTTTAACAAGTTCAACCAACAGAAATATGATGAAGTGCATCTGGTATTTGACAGATATGATGTCTCCCAGTCATTGAAAACAACTGAGCGAGAAAGAAGGCAAGGTGGCACTCAACCAGTTGCTTACCACATAATGGACAATTCAAACATTGCACAAGCGCCCCTAAAGAAACTACTCTCTCATACAAACACAAAGATGGAGCTCTCAACCTACCTGGCACAAAAATCTCTTCAGCAAGGCACGAAAAATGGAATGAAGCTTGTTGTGGCCTGGGGAGACAAATGTGAAGCAACACACAGGGACATGAGCTACCTGGCAAGTGAACAGGAAGAGGCTGACACAAAGTTACTGCTGCACGGGCGCACGCCCTTGATGCAACAGCTCGTGGAGCTACTACGATAGACATTCATTCACCGTACACTGATGTTCTTATCCTTGCTCTCAGACGTTTCCCAGAATTATGTAAAGATTCATCATTCATAACTGGAGCTAAAGACAAGCACAGATCGATTCCTTGAGGACCAATATGTGATGCTCTAGGCAGTAACGAAGTTGCTGCCCTTCCTGGATTCCACTCCTTTACAGGAGCTGACATCACTGGTAGCTTGGCAGGCAAGGGAAAGCTAACATGCTGGAAGGTATTTCAGAACTCCACTGAAGAAAGCATTTCAGCCTTTCGCAATTTAGGCAAGACTCTCAAACCAACAGAGGACACTATGAAGGCACTGGAGCAGTATGTGTGCCAGTTGTTTCTTCCTCAAACACAGATAGATGAGGTGAAAGACCTGAGGTGGTGGTTATTCAAGAAGAAACAAGCCCAGTCTGAAAAACTGCCACCAACAAAAGATGCACTGAAACATTCAATCTTGAGAGCACATTACCAAGCAATGATGTGGAACAATGACAAAAATGTCCATGCCAACATTCCATCACCTCAGGATTATGGTTGGGATATGGTCAATGGGCACTGGGTGGAAATAACATCTACACAACTCCCAGCACATGAGTCAGTAATTCACTTGATAAAGTGTGGCTGTGCTACTACGAAGTGTGCTACAAGGCATTGCAAGTGCAGAAATGCAGGACTAAAATGTACTGAACTTTGTAATTGTGTTGATGATTGTGAAAATATGGAAGTGGATTCAGCCAGTGAGGATGATGAAGACACTGAGGATGAACTGATCTAACATGTTTCTGAGTTATTAGTTCATCCCCCACATTCTGTTATGCTTATCAGTCTAGACTGAAGGCTAGGCTTGACTTGGGAAATGCAATGTTTTGGAGTATATCAGTTTATTAAATGTTCATACATCCATATGTATATGTCTCAATTGATTGGACAAATACAGACTTGGCATTTAATATGGATTATATATTTTTTTCTTGACTTGGGTTTACTTTCTGAACTCAGTATATCAATCTGGTGAGTTTCTTTTACCCTTCGGTGATGTCTTTGTTGAAAGAACGATGTCACTGATTGTATTTCGCAGCAAGAAGTCAATAACAGGATTATATCACAGGTGGCGTGACAAAATGTAAGGACAGGTACATTTGACGATTGGCTTCACAATCGGGTATATAAGGGTTGTTGCGTTCTGTATTAGTGGAAAACAACTGCTGCACGTCTACAAAAGTTATTGCCGCTTTCTCTGGAGATGGTCCGTCAACTTGACAATGCTGTTTGTCATGGAGTGGTGGCTTTACGAAATTCTGGCATGAAACAGCGTGCTATTGCTCGGCAGTATGGCATCACTCAAGGTCAGGTGTCAAAGATCCTGAAACGAAATGCTCAGAGGGGTGTCCCTACTCCAATACCGAGGCCAGGACGTCCACGCATAACCACAAGGAGAGATGATCGCCAGCTGCACCGGTTAGTCTGTAATGGCCATACCAAGTCAGCTAATCGGCTTAGGGCTGAGTGGCAGCAACTGACATGTGCCTGTATCCAGAAGGCTAGTCAACCAATGACTGGTTCAAGCAGGCTATCGTGCCAGGCGTCCCCTGAGAAAGCCACGCCTGACCAGGCAACACAGCCAGCGCCGATTGCAGTGGGCCAGAGAGCACCATCAATGGCAGCCAGGACACTGGAATCACGTGACCTTCAGTGACGAGTCTAGATTTCTGGTCTATCGTCAAGATGGCCGCGTCTGAGTGCGCAGACAAGTGCATGAAGCCCACAACGAAGATTGTATAGTGCCAAGAGTCCAAGCTGGAGGTGGTGGGGTGACCGTTTGGGCTGCTTTTCATGCAGGGGGCAAAACTGACCTGGTTGTTCTGAATGGAAACCTGAACCAGTTCAAGTACAGGGTCATTCTGGAAGAAACATTGCTTCCATTTGTTCATGCAGCCTTTCGAGGAAACTTTGTCTTCCAAGATGACAATGCACGGCCTCATCGTGCTCGCATGATCCAACACTTTCTTGCTGACCGTGGTGTAGAGCATATGGAGTGGCCTGCCATGTCCCCGGATATGAATCCGATATAGAACTTGTGGGCAGGATTAACGCGTCAAATCGACAACTTGGACCAGCAGCCGACCTCTGTGCGTGAATTGCAGCAGGCTATTGTCACTGCATGGCAAGCGATTCCTGTCCAAACCTTGGCAAATCTCGTGAACAGCATGCCTCGACGTGTACGTGCTCTCCTGAATGCTCGTGGGGGTTACACTAAGTACTGAACTGTAATTTTACTGTCCGTAATCCCAGTCATAATTTAGCTTTTGTTTTTTTGAATTTTTTTTTGGCTAATGTGCAAAATAAAGAGATACTTCTGGAAAACGTACAGAAGTTTAACACAGTACTGTCCGTGAATTGAGTTCGATATCAGTTTACATTACTTTCAAGGATCAATTTATTTGCTTCGAAATGTCAAATGTGGTTTTTGTTTCTTTTAAAGGTCACATTAACAAAATCTAGAATAATTTCAACATAATTCCAATGAACTTTTGGTTCTAAGTCATCTTGAAAAGTAAGTTCACCCCCACAAAAAAAATATTCCATATTAAATGCCAAGTCTGTATATTAGTATAACGCATGGAGGGAGTGGGACGTCAAGCTCCATCTCCCGACGTTTATGAACCCCTTTCTCCCACCTCCAATGGGGAATACTGGGTACACATTACCTACTATATTTTCTTGTATAGTATTTGAGCCAAGAGCTGTTCTTATGTAGTTACATTTAAAATATATTTTGTCAATAAATTTCAATGTTCTAAAAACAAAATAATTTTATGTTATCTTTCCAGTATAGTACTATATTTTAATACATACAAAAAATACAAAAATTACTCATTTTTGACACAAATTTTATTTTTTGTTGGTAGAATATTATGTGAAAACAGTATAGATATCTCTGCAGCATCATTCTGAGCATTTTGAGCAAAACATCATTAAATTTTGTCGAGTAGTTTCAAAGTTATGACTGAAAATCTGATTTCAAGCATCGTTTTCATGGCGGCCATCTTGATGACGTCATAAAATGGTGTTCTACACATATTTGAGATGGCCACCAAGTATTTTGTGGTTGGTTGGGGTCTAATAAAGATAATTAGATTGGTGGTTTACTTTAACCATTAAATGCCCACGGGATTCCAAATGCTCCTACACGACATGGCGGATCGGGCATAGACTCTTAACACCACGAAATGGAGTCGCAACACCGCAGTACTTCATTGACTCTTTAGATAGTGGGATTTGATAAAAAGGCATTAGTCAAGTCAGTAGTGATAATGTGCTTCCATCTCCCGATTTGTCGAAGAGTTAAATCGACGTTGGGCATCAAGGAAGACTCGGGTTTGCTACATCGGCAAATGCCATGACCAGTCGGAACCCGCACTGGACTTTTTCACCAAGAAAGATGGGTTGAGGTACTCGACGTTGACTCCTGCGTCTTCCGGTTTGACAAGGACACCCATATCTTCTAGTTCATCAAACTTGCGTTGTAGTTCTGCATGGTTGCTGTGAGAATATAAAGGTATGCGACCCTGACGTTGAGGGGGCGGGACAGGACCCATGTTAACTACCGATTGGAATGGACCAGAGGCACCATTGTACCCTTTGGGCCTGGGGGCAAAGCCGTCTCGAACAGTGTTTGTCCGTCCGTATGTAGGTGTGTCCCCTCATACGTATACCAATCAGAGCTAAGGATCTGGTCACATTACAGGATTATGTAATTTCGTCTGATGTCATTACGGCGTACAATGGCTGACTCCACACTCCGCCATTTCAATTCCAATTTCGTTCATGCCGAGCATATCGTCGAACCTAGTCGCTGATATCACAATCGCCATGCTCCACCTTTATGTTTTTCATTCAGTGTGAAACAAACAAACCGATTGTTAAAATGATCATCAAATATCGAAATTGTAGACGTTACGAATCTTCCAACGACACAGGACTTATCGGCCCGGCAGGGTCATGTTATTAGCCCAATCCTTGTGGGGTATATAGATTACAGTAGATCTTCGCTCAGTTCTGCAAGTAAAACATACCTCACGGATGTCGGGATTCCTCCAAATTTATGTTTTTATTTTTTTATTTTTTTGTATACAATATCGAGGCTCATGTAAAAGTTAACATTGATCACAAAAAAGACAAACTGACACATAAAACATAAAACATATGATAAAGGGAGCGGGAGAACCAGATGGGGAGCAGGGACATCGGGAGATCTGTGGAAGGGAGAGGGCTTGGGGGGAAGGGGCACGGGAAGAGGGGTGGGGAGGAGGCATGGGAATGGGGGGTGGGAGGAGACATGGGAAGGGGCGGGGGGAGAGCAGGGGGGGGGCGGGGGGAGAGCAGGGGGGGGGGGCGGGGGAGAGCAGGGGGGGGCGGGGGAGAGCAGGGGGGGGCGGGGGGAGAGCAGGGGCGGGGGGCGGGGGAGAGCAGGGGGGGGGGGCGGGGGAGAGGTAAAAAAAAAAAAAACGTGGACACTGCTCGAACTTTCAGGAGAGAAGTCGGTATTTCACAAAAGTGGATCTGGGGTGAATTAACGGCGGTAGAAAAGATCACGGTTTTGGATGGAGGAAGATAAGAGATGGTGGTGGACAGCTGTTTTAAAGACATGGAGGGAGGAGAGGGATTGAAGAGAGCGAGGGAGTTTGTTCCAGAGGCGGGAGAAAAGAGGAATGAAAGAGTGAAGGTGAATGGAGAGTCTTGATTTTGGCAGTTTAACCAGAAGAGGGTTGCAGGCAGATCTTGTGCGACGAGGAGGAGTATTTGGTGGACAGAGCACAGACAGAGTAGGGGAAGCAAGGCCGGAGAGGAGTCGGTAGAAGTCTAGAAGACAGAAAGACCACCAACCTGCCTGCGGTGAGTGAGTGAAAGGCCCTCAGAGTTAGCTTCATCGCGGGAGATTCCAATGATTCTGAAAGCTTTGATTTCAACAGCGTGAGGCCGAGCCACGTGTGAGACAGGAGCTCCAGCCCAGAGGGGAGAGCAGTATTCCATTGAGCTGCGGATGAAAGCCTTGTATGTGGTGAGGAGCTCAGGTGTGCCAAGGAAGGTCTTCACACGAGGTAGGATGCCCAGTCGGCAATTGGCTTTGGAGTCCAGCTTGGAAATATGGCTTTCCCAGTAAAGATCATGGCAGGTAGCAAAACACAAGAGCTTGAGTGACAGAACTTCTTTGAGAGGATTGTTGAGAAGGAAGATGGGAGGGTTGTCCAGACGGTCTTTTCGGAGAGACATCATAAGAGTGTGAGATTTGTCAGGATTGAAAGACATGTTCCACTTGTTTGACCAGTTTGTGATTTTATCCAGGTCTACAGAGAGGCCTCGTGTGTCCAACCACCGCAGCTGCAGGAAACAACCCCCTCCTCGGGTTGTTCTGCCCCTCCCTAGAGCTGTTCCAAATTCACCATGGGGACCAGTTTCTCCAAGGCTCTATTTCCCGCCTCTTCGACGTTATATAGGTGGGGCGAGGACTCAGGCTCTGTCAACAGGTGCCCTCAACCCTCCCCGTCGTATATATGTGGGGCGAGTATGTGGGAGGCCTTACCCTGCCCTGCCTCATATATATATACTCTAGCTCAATTCTGCACACAAAAAAAGAAAAAATTGGATACTTGAGCTCGATTCTGTGTACAAAAATAAATAAATTATTATGTACACTGGAGCTCAATTCTGTATACAAAAACAAACAAACAAAAAAATTAAAACCTCACTCCTCCCCACCATATCTAGGTGGGGCGCGTTTGCGGGCTGTGTCGGTGTGCGACCGAACCCCTCCCCGTCTTATATAGGTGGGGCGAGTATGCGGGAGGCATTACCCCGCCCTGCCTTGAGCTCAATTCTGTACGAAAATATATATATATATATAATTATATATACTAGGGCATGCCCGTACTATATCTATATCTAAAATTATATCCCCCCCTCTATTTACATGAAATGGTTTGGTTCATGAAATGTTTTGGTCCATTCGCAACGCCAAAGCGAACGGCGAACGCTTTACATGAAATGGTTTGGTGCATGAAATGTTTTGGTTCATTCGCAACGCCAAAGCGAACGGCGAACGGCTTGCGAGTACAGTGACAATCCCCCCGGGGTTTTAATTAGTTTTAAAACATAGTTTAACGCCAACATAGCGCCAACATAGTTTGCCGACGGGAAATAAATGAATACGCTCTCAAATGTGCCATCCGAGGCAGAGTGTGTTCGCCACGTTCGGCACACGCGATAGCTCGCTGCTCTCTGATTGGTTGAATCGTTTTTTGGACATAGCTCGGTAAGTAATTGTCCGATTAATATGAAACCTTGAAAAGGCACATCCTCGGGTCCCCAGCAATATACCTGGCAAGTTTAAAGTATATCGGACCCGTGGTTGTCGAGAAACAGCGGTCACAGACAAACAAACGTACAAACGTACAAACAAACACACAGAGATTACTGGAATTATAGATAGATATAAATATACCCGATCTCGATTATGTGTACAAAAAAAATAAATGCATTATGATGTGACTGTGTGTATTAATGCTGTATTATCATGTGAATATATGTACTAATGATGCATTATGATGTGACGATGTGTATTAATGATGTTTTATCATGTGGACTAGGGCATTGCCCGTACTATATCTATATCTAAAATTATATCCCCCCCCCCTCTATTTACATGAAATGGTTTGGTCCAAAGCGAACGGCTTCCGGAGTTTGGTAAAGAAATCGCCATCGCGTGCACAAACGCGCAGGAAAGCGAATGAATCGCAAATTCGTTTTTATTAGTTTTAAAACATAGTTTAACGCCAACATAGCGCCAACATAGTTTGCAAACGTGAAATAAATGAATACGCTCTCAAATGTGCCGTCCGAGGCAGCGTGTGTTCGGCACGTTCGGCACACGCGATAACTCGCTGCTCGCTGATTGGTTGAATCGTTTTTTGGACATAGCTCGGTAAGTACTTGTCCGATTAATATGAAACCTTGAAAAGGCACATCCTCGGGTCCCCAGCAATATACCTGGCAAGTTAAAAGTATATCGGACCCGTGGTTGTCGAGAAACAGCGGTCACAGACAAAGAAACGTACAAACGTACAAACGTACAAACGTACAAACAGAGATTACTGGAATTATAGATAGATATGTGTACTAATGATGTATTACAATGTGAATATGAATAACCCAGAGGACCTCGGAGGAGGAGCTACGAATCCGAGAGGCTACCCAGAGGCCCTCGGAGGAGAAGCTACGCCGCCGAGAGGATACCCAGAGGACCTCAGAGGAGGAGCTACGAATCCGAGAGGATAGCCAGAGGACCTCGGAGGAGGAGCTACGAATCCGAGAGGATACCCAGAGGACCTCGGAGGAGGAGCTACGAATCCGAGAGGATACCCAGAGGACCTCGGAGGAGGAGCTACGAATCTGAGAGGATACCCTGAGGAGCTTGGAGGAGGAGCTAAGAATCCGAGAGGCTACCCAGATGACCTCGGAGGAGGAGCTACGAATCCGAGAGGATACCCAGAGGACCTCGAAGGAGGAGCTACAAATCCGAGAGGATACCCAGAGGACTCCGGAGGAGGAGCTACGAATCCGAGAGGATACCCAGAGGACCTCGGAGGAGGCGCTACGAATCCGAGAGGATACCCAGAAGACCTCGAAGGAGGAGCTACGAATCCGAGAGGCTCCCCAGAGGACCTCGGAGGACGAGCTACGAATCCGAGAGGATACACAGAGGACCTCGGAGGAGGAGCTACGAATCCGAGAGGATACCCAGAGGACCTCGGAGGAGGAGCTAAGAATCCGAGCGGATACCCAGAGGACCTCGGAGGAGGAGCTACGAATCCGAGAGGATACCCAGAGGACCTCGGAGGAGGAGCTACGAATCCGAGAGGATACCCAGAGGACCTCGGAGGAGGAGCTACGAATCCGAGAGGATACCCAGAGGCCCTCGGAGGGGGAGCTACGAATCCGAGAGGATACCCAGAGGACCTCGGAGGAGGAGCTACGAATCCGAGAGGATACACAGAGGACCTCGGAGGAGGAGCTACGAATCCGAGAGGATACCCAGAGGACCTCGGAGGAGGAGCTACGCCGCCGAGAGGCGAGGACTCGGGCTCTGTCAGCGGGCTGCCTCAACCATTCCCGTCTTATATAGGTGGGACGAGTATGCCGTAGGCCTTACCCCGCCCTGCCTTGTATATACTTGAGCTCAATTCTGTGTACAAAAAAAAAAAAATACATGATGATGTGACTGTGTGTACTAAAGATGCATTATGACATGAATATGTGTACTAATGGTGTATCATTATGTGAATATGTGCACTAATGATGTATCATTATGTGAATATGTGTACTAATGATGCATTATAATGTGAATATGTGCACTAATGATGTATCATTATGTGAATATGTGTACTAATGATGCATTATAATGTGAATATGTGTACTAATGATGCATTATAATGTGAATATGTGTACTAATGATGCATTATAATGTGAATATGTGCACTAATGATGCATTATAATGTGAATATGTGTATTAATGGTGTATTATAATGTGAATATGTGCACTAATGATGTATCATTATGTGAATATGTGTACTAATGATGCATTATAATGTGAATATGTGCACTAATGATGTATCATTATGTGAATATGTGTACTAATGATGCATTATAATGTGAATATGTGTACTAATGATGCATTATAATGTGAATATGTGTATTAATGGTGTATTATAATGTGAATATGTGCACTAATGATGTATCATTATGTGAATATGTGTACTAATGATGCATTATAATGTGAATATGTGTACTAATGATGCATTATAATGTGAATATGTGTACTAATGATGCATTATAATGTGAATATGTGCACTAATGATGCATTATAATGTGAATATGTGTATTAATGGTGTATTATAATGTGAATATGTGCACTAATGATGTATCATTATGTGAATATGTGTACTAATGATGCATTATAATGTGAATATGTGTATTAATGGTGTATTATAATGTGAATATGTGCACTAATGATGTATCATTATGTGAATATGTGTACTAATGATGCATTATAATGTGAATATGTGTACTAATGATGCATTATAATGTGAATATGTGTACTAATGATGCATTATAATGTGAATATGTGCACTAATGATGCATTATAATGTGAATATGTGTACTAATGATGCATTATAATGTGAATATGTGTATTAATGGTGTATTATAATGTGAATATGTGCACTAATGATGTATCATTATGTGAATATGTGTACTAATGATGCATTATAATGTGAATATGTGTACTAATGATGCATTATAATGTGAATATGTGTACTAATGATGCATTATAATGTGAATATGTGTATTAATGGTGTATTATAATGTGAATATGTGTACTAATGATGCATTATAATGTGAATATGTGCACTAATGATGCATTATAATGTGAATATGTGCACTAATGATGCATTATAATGTGAATATGTGTACTAATGATGCATTATAATGTGAATATGTGTATTAATGGTGTATTATAATGTGAATATGTGCACTAATGATGTATCATTATGTGAATATGTGTACTAATGATGCATTATAATGTGAATATGTGTACTAATGATGCATTATAATGTGAATATGTGCACTAATGATGCATTATAATGTGAATATGTGTATTAATGGTGTATTATAATGTGAATATGTGCACTAATGATGTATCATTATGTGAATATGTGTACTAATGATGCATTATAATGTGAATATGTGCACTAATGATGTATCATTATGTGAATATGTGTACTAATGATGCATTATAATGTGAATATGTGTACTAATGATGCATTATAATGTGAATATGTGTATTAATGGTGTATTATAATGTGAATATGTGCACTAATGATGTATCATTATGTGAATATGTGTACTAATGATGCATTATAATGTGAATATGTGTACTAATGATGCATTATAATGTGAATATGTGTACTAATGATGCATTATAATGTGAATATGTGCACTAATGATGCATTATAATGTGAATATGTGTATTAATGGTGTATTATAATGTGAATATGTGCACTAATGATGTATCATTATGTGAATATGTGTACTAATGATGCATTATAATGTGAATATGTGTATTAATGGTGTATTATAATGTGAATATGTGCACTAATGATGTATCATTATGTGAATATGTGCACTAATGATGTATCATGATGTGAATATGTGTACTAATGATGCATTATAATGTGAATATGTGCACTAATGATGCATTATAATGTGAATATGTGTACTAATGATGCATTATAATGTGAATATGTGCACTAATGATGCATTATAATGTGAATATGTGTACTAATGATGCATTATAATGTGAATATGTGTACTAATGATGCATTATAATGTGAATATGTGTACTAATGATGCATTATAATGTGAATATGTGTACTAATGATGCATTATAATGTGAATATGTGTACTAATGATGCATTATAATGTGAATATGTGTACTAATGATGCATTATAATGTGAATATGTGCACTAATGATGCATTATAATGTGAATATGTGTACTAATGATGCATTATAATGTGAATATGTGTATTAATGGTGTATTATAATGTGAATATGTGCACTAATGATGTATCATTATGTGAATATGTGTACTAATGATGCATTATAATGTGAATATGTGTACTAATGATGCATTATAATGTGAATATGTGTACTAATGATGCATTATAATGTGAATATGTGTATTAATGGTGTATTATAATGTGAATATGTGTACTAATGATGCATTATAATGTGAATATGTGCACTAATGATGCATTATAATGTGAATATGTGCACTAATGATGCATTATAATGTGAATATGTGTACTAATGATGCATTATAATGTGAATATGTGTATTAATGGTGTATTATAATGTGAATATGTGCACTAATGATGTATCATTATGTGAATATGTGTACTAATGATGCATTATAATGTGAATATGTGTACTAATGATGCATTATAATGTGAATATGTGCACTAATGATGCATTATAATGTGAATATGTGTATTAATGGTGTATTATAATGTGAATATGTGCACTAATGATGTATCATTATGTGAATATGTGTACTAATGATGCATTATAATGTGAATATGTGCACTAATGATGTATCATTATGTGAATATGTGTACTAATGATGCATTATAATGTGAATATGTGTACTAATGATGCATTATAATGTGAATATGTGTATTAATGGTGTATTATAATGTGAATATGTGCACTAATGATGTATCATTATGTGAATATGTGTACTAATGATGCATTATAATGTGAATATGTGTACTAATGATGCATTATAATGTGAATATGTGTACTAATGATGCATTATAATGTGAATATGTGCACTAATGATGCATTATAATGTGAATATGTGTATTAATGGTGTATTATAATGTGAATATGTGCACTAATGATGTATCATTATGTGAATATGTGTACTAATGATGCATTATAATGTGAATATGTGTATTAATGGTGTATTATAATGTGAATATGTGCACTAATGATGTATCATTATGTGAATATGTGCACTAATGATGTATCATGATGTGAATATGTGTACTAATGATGCATTATAATGTGAATATGTGTATTAATGGTGTATTATAATGTGAATATGTGCACTAATGATGTATCATTATGTGAATATGTGTACTAATGATGCATTATAATGTGAATATGTGTACTAATGATGCATTATAATGTGAATATGTGTATTAATGGTGTATTATAATATGAATATGTGCACTAATGATGTATCATTATGTGAATATGTGTACTAATGATGCATTATAATGTGAATATGTGTACTAATGATGTATCATTATGTGAATATGTGTACTAATGATGTATCATTATGTGAATATGTGTACTAATGATGCATTATAATGTGAATATGTGTATTAATGGTGTATTATAATGTGAATATGTGCACTAATGATGTATCATTATGTGAATATGTGTACTAATGATGCATTATAATGTGAATATGTGTATTAATGGTGTATTATAATGTGAATATGTGCACTAATGATGTATCATTATGTGAATATGTGTACTAATGATGCATTATAATGTGAATATGTGTATTAATGGTGTATTATAATGTGAATATGTGCACTAATGATGTATCATTATGTGAATATGTGTACTAATGATGCATTATAATGTGAATATGTGTACTAATGATGCATTATAATGTGAATATGTGTATTAATGGTGTATTATAATATGAATATGTGCACTAATGATGTATCATTATGTGAATATGTGTACTAATGATGCATTATAATGTGAATATGTGTATTAATGATGTATCATTATGTGAATATCTGTACTAATGATGCATTATAATGTGAATATGTGTATTAATGGTGTATTATAATATTAATATGTGCACTAATGATGTATCATTATGTGAATATGTGTACTAATGATGCATTATAATGTGAATATGTGCACTAATGATGTATCATTATGTGAATATGTGTACTAATGATGCATTATAATGTGAATATGTGTACTAATGATGCATTATAATGTGAATATGTGTATTAATGGTGTATTATAATGTGAATATGTGCACTAATGATGTATCATTATGTGAATATGTGTACTAATGATGCATTATGACGTGAATATGTGTAATAAAGATGCATTATGACGTGAATATGTGTAATAAAGATGCATTATGACGTGAATATGTGTACTAATGATGCATTATAATGTGAATATGTGTATTAATGGTGTATTATAATGTGAATATGTGCACTAATGATGCATTATAATGTGAATATGTGTACTAATGATGCATTATGATGTGAATACGTGTACTAATGACGCATTATGATGTGAATATGTGTACTAATGATGCATTATAATGTGAATATGTGTACTAATGATGCATTATGATGTGAATATGTGTACTAATGACGCATTATGATGTGAATATGTGCACTAATGATGCATTATAATGTGAATATGTGTACTAATGATGCATTATGATGTGAATATCTGTACTAATGACGCATTATGATGTGAATATGTGTACGAATGATGCATTATAATGTGAACATGTGTACTAATGATGCATTATGACGTGAATATGTGTACAAGTGATGCATTATAATGTGAATATGTGTACTAATAATGCATTATAATGTGAATATGTGTACTAATGATGCATTATGATGTGAATATGTGTAATAATGATGCATTATAATGTGAATATGTGTACTAATGATGCATTATGATGTGAATATGTGTACTAATGATGCATTATAATGTGAATATGTGTACTAATGATGCATTATGATGTGAATATGTGTACTAATGATGCATTATAATGTGAATATGTGTACTAATGATGCATTATGATGTGAATATGTGTACTAATGATGCATTATAATGTGAATATGTGTACTAATGATGCATTATGATGTGAATATCTGTACTAATGACGCATTATGATGTGAATATGTGTACTAATGATGCATTATGACGTGAATATGTGTACATGTGATGCATTATAATGTGAATATGTGTACTAATAATGCATGATGATGTGAATATGTGTACTAATGATGCATTATGATGTGAATATGTGTACTAATGATGCATTATAATGTGAATATGTGTACTATTGATGCATTATGATGTGACTGTGTGTATTAGTGATGTATTATCATGTGAATATGTGCACTAATGATGTATTATAATGTGAATATGTGCACTAATGATGTACGTATTACAATGTGAATATGATTAACCCAGAGGACCTCGGAAGAGGAGCTACGACTTCGAGAGGATACCCAGAGGACCTCGGAGGAGGAGCTACGAATCCGAGAGGACACCCAGAAGACCTCGGAGGAGGAGCTACGAATCCGAGAGGATACCCAGAGGACCTTGGAGGAGGAGCTACGAATCCGAGAGGATACCCAGAGGACCCCGGAGGAGGAGCTACAAATCCGAGAGGATACCCAGAGGACCTCGGAGGAGGAGCTACGAATCAGAGAGGCTACCCAGAGGACCTCGAAGGAGGAGCTACGAATCCGAGAGGATACCCAGAGGACCTCGGAGGAGGAGCTACGAATCCAAGAGGATACCCAGAGGACCTTGGAGGAGGAGCTACGAATCCGAGAGGATACCCAGAGGACCTCAGAGGAGGAGCCACGAATCCGAGAGGATACCCAGAGGACCTCGGATGAGGAGCTACGCCGCCGAGAGGATACCCAGAGGACCTCTGAGGTGGAGCTACGAATCCGAGACCATATCCAGAGGACCTTGGAGGCAGAGCTACGAATCCGAGAGCATACCCAGAGGACCTTAGAGGCGGAGCTACGAATCCGAGAGGAAACCCAGAGGACCTCCGATGAGGAGCTACGAATCCGAGGGGATACCCAGAGGATCTGGGATGAGGTGCTACGAAACCGAGAGGATACCCAGAGGACCTCGGAGGAGGGGCTACAAATCCGAGCGGATACCCAGAGGACCACGGAGGAGGAGCTACGAATCCGAGAGGATACCCAGAGGACCTCAGAGGAGGAGCAACGAATCCGAGAGGATACCCAGAGGACCTCGGAGGAGGAGCTACGAATCCGAGACGATACCCAGAGGACCTCGGAGGAGGAGCTTCGAATCCGAGAGGATACCCAGAGGACCTCGGAGGAGGAGTTACGAATCTGAGAGGATGCCCAGAGGACCTCGGAGGAGGAGCTACGCCGCAGAGAGGATACCCAGAGGACCTCAGAGGAGGCGCTACGAATCCGAGAGGATACCCAGAGGACCTCGGAGGAGGAGCTACGAATCCGAGAGGATACCCTGAGGACCTCGGAGGAGGAGCTACGAATCCGAGAGGATACCCAGAGGACCTCGGAGGAAGAGCTACGAATCCGAGAGGATACCCAGAGGACCACGGAGGAGCCGCTACAAATCCGAGAGGATACACAGTGGACCTCGGAGGAGGAGCTACGAATACGAGAGGATACCCAGAGGACCTCGGAGGAGGAGCTACGAATCCGAGAGGATACCCAGAGGACCTCGGAGGAGGAGATACGAATCAGAGAGGATACCCAGAGGACCTCGGAGGAGGAGCTTCGAATCCGAGAAGATACCCAGAGGACCTCGGAGGAGGAGCTACGAATCCGAGAGGATACCTAGAGGACCTCGGAGGAGGAGCTATGAATCCGAGAGGATACCCAGAGGACCTCGGAGGAGGAGCTACGAATCCGAGAGGAAACCCAGAGGACTTCGGAGGAGGAACTACGAATCCGAGAGGATACCCCGATGACCTCGGAGGAGGAGCTACGAATCCGAGAGGAAACCCAGAGGAGCTCGGAGGAGGAACTACGAATCCGAGAGGATACCCAGATGACCTCGGAGGAAGAACTACTCTGCCGAGAGGCGAGGACTCGGGCTCTGTCAGCGGGCTGCCTCACCCATTCCCGGCTTATATAGGTGGGACGAGTATGCCGTAGGCCTTACCCCGTCCTGCCTCATATGTATACCTGAGCTCGATTCTGTCTGCAAAAACTGATAAAGGTGGAGGAGTTTGCGGCTCTGCCGGCGTGCGACCTAACCCCACCCCGCCTTATATAAGTGGGGCGAGGACTCGAGCTCTGTCAGCGGCTGGCCTCACCCATCCCTGCCTTATAGAGGTGGGGCGAGTATGCGGGAGGCTTTAACCCGCCCTGCCTTAAATAGGTGGGGCAACCACTCGGGTTCAGTCGCCGGGCGGTCCCACCCCACCCCGCATTTTATTTTTTATGAAAGTCCTCGATATAATAAATGTGTTTCCACACCAAAATAAGATTTGAAATTTTAATTTAATATGTACATCCTTTGCTCTTATGTTGTATTTTGATGATTATATTCATTTATTAACTGATTGCAAAGTGTTTAACATGAAAGCTTTCGCAAATGGATATTGGTTTTATTTTTGGAGTCCACTGAAGTTGATTCTTTGAAACTGTTTTCATGTTGAATCAATGCTATGAGACATTTTCAATCTTTACTCAATAATCTGTTTTTGGAAGATAGTTTCAATTTGATGGTACAATACTTGGGCACTGGTGCAAACAATAGGGCCATTATAGTTGTAAAAACATCAGCATTTACATGTTCTTGACTTTATTACTTTCACCAGTATCTTGACATGTTTTGGATTTTGAAATCTTCCATCACAATCTTAGCCATCAATTCCTCTCCTAAAGAAGTTCACCAATCTCTGTGATTGAGGACCAGGAAGCTCAATGATAAATTGAAGTTTTGTTTTCTGTGCATGTGAAGATTATTTTTCAGCGATAAACATGTGGCAATCCTCACTGACTGCTTGGACTCTGGAGACCACATCAGGAAGCAGATTCTTCACCTTATTTGGTCCAAGGGTGGTGAAAAATTCTCACTTATTTCCTTTGATGGTGAAGTGGAGATGGAAGTAACAATGGATGTCCATCACTTTGACGGGCGAGGTTGGGGCCCGTCAATTTTTAGCCACGTCGCAGACGCTGCTCATAGAGTGCCCTCTGCTGTTGTTGTTGTTCTTCTTCTTCTTCTTGTTCTTCTTCTTCTTGTTGTTCTTGCAGAGAAGACAAAACCTCGAAGCTCCACCCATTCTGGGAACCATAGCTCCACCCATTTTGGGAGAGGCTTCATAAAAACAAATATCCACCATTTTATTAACTCGCATAGCTTTGAGGCCTGTTTTGTAGGCCCGTGGTGACTTCCTCTCTCACACAGTTTTATTTCAAATCAAATTCGATATATCATTTCTTTTTTCACAGTCGCTAACAGTTTTAGACTCGGTTGAAAAAAAACGGGAAGAAAATCCGATGAAAGTTGCCCTTTATAGAACAAAATGAATGCTCAAAGGCCTGTAACTTCAAGTCCATTGAGATATATATTTTTTAGATCGCGGCATGGTCAGTCATACACCGCCCGAAATAAGAGACGGGAAAATGCCGAGATATATATATATATTTTGTTTAAATTGCGGCATGGTCAGTCATACACCGCGCGAAATAACAGACAGGAAAATGTCGAGATATATTAAAAATTCGTCCATTTGATGACAATCGTCACGATGAAATATTTAATTTATACGTCATCACAATAATGTGGAGAGAGGAGCATAGCTTCGTTCACGTGTCGACACACACGGGAAAATGCCGAGATATATTTAAAATTCGTCGCCACAAATGGGAAATTGCCGAGATATATTTTCACTTTGCACAAAAATAACATCAAGTAATCGAATCAATAGGAATGTCCTGTGCCTATAACATCGACGTTATAGGCACAGCTGCATCTAGGCATTGTGTAACATCGACGCGGCTTTTGTTTTAATTAAAACTTTTTGTATTGTTGCCTTTGGTGGGCATGGTTGTGGATGTCTTAGTTTTATATCTTGTTTTTTCATTCATACAGAGATATCCTTGTTGTCTTTCGATTGTCAGAGGAAGGACCTTTTTAGGTGTTGTATTGTTTTTTATATGGTTCAATCACGACTACATTTTATGAGCAACTGTCTTGCAACTTACATGAGATATATGTCCTTTCTCGTGGAGAGTAAGTTTGGTCCAAACCTCACCCAAGTGGGCGACCTCACCTCGCTGCGCCTTATAAAGGTGGGGCGAGGTATCAAGCCCTGTCGGCGGGGGGCTTCACCCCTCCCCGCCTTACATAGGTGGGGCGAGTATGCGGGAGGCCTGACCCCGCTCTGCCTTGCATATACTTGAGCTCAATTCTGTGTTAAAAAAGGTATATATATATATATATACATATATATATATATATATATATATATATATATATTGTTGTGGATATGAGAATGTTTTTTTTTTGTTGTTGTGTAATGAATTGTTGTAAAATGTCACCCTCCTTCCTGCATTTGTTGTTGTATAAAGGTCAAAGGGCGTTCCCGTAGTTAATTCCATAAAACATACACGAAGGACACCATATATCCCGATTCGGTAGTTATATCCTTATTATGTGTATTAGTGTAAGGCTGTGTCTTCCATTAATTTAAATACTCCATTGCACCAAGTGAAATAAGAGTTGATTCCCTTCACCTTCCCCTTCCAACAATTGCCAACTGTTCCCTCCACGACTCCATTCGCCACGAGGTCGGCTCGGAGAAGAAGGGGGAGGAGCCGCCGAATCCTGGGCGTGCCCGCCCTTCGTCATCAAGGGCGGAGCCAGAGGGCCGTGCCGACCAATCAGGGCCGAGGCGAGCTCACCGATGGGCGTGTTCTAGAGGCCGGCGGCTTGATTGCCCGGGGGGTTATAAAGAGCACGCGCGGAAGCCGTTAAGAAGAAGTGCGCACGAGGGCGAAGCAAGAGAGGAACGTCCTGAGAGAGATACGTCCTAAGATATACGTCCAAAGAGATACATGCAGAGATACGTGTGACGATCAAGTGCAAGCGAGTCAGAGCGGCAAAGTGCGAAGTGCCAAGTAGGGGAAAGTGCCGAGTGTGCAGAGCCAAGTGCAAGAGAGTTCAAAGGAGCAGCTTTGGAGAGCGAACGGTGCACCGGAGGGGCTTCGCCGTGCAGATTGGAACCGCGGCTGTTTTGGCGATCCCAGCTCGGGTATTGACGGCAGCTATCTGCTTCCGGCCCGACCGATCCCCGCTGAACCTTCCTCCCCCGCCAAGCCATTCCGCCTTCCGATCCTTCCTGCCTGCAAATTCCCAATTCGTGTGAGTCCGTCTTTCGTTTGTTCTGTCCAGGGTTCTAAGTAAGACTGCCATAGATAAGCTAAGTTTCACTTTGTCCGCTTCTTCTTCTTCTGTTTTTATTTTATTATCTTTCCTTCCCCTTGGTTTCTTTGATTGTGTAAATAGTAGGAATAAATTTAGTAGCATTTCCAACCTTTTTGCTTTGGTGTTCTTCTTCTTCACAACCTTCGCTTTAGTCTTTTCCCCATTGAATATCTGTGGCGCGATTCGGCCAACGTTCAGGAATCGGGTTAGTCGGGGTAACTGTTCGGGCGCGGCGGCCATCCGCTCGGCAAACAACATCCTCGCCGCGGTCCCGTAACAATATACTCGATCTCGATTCTGTGTACAAAAAAAATAAATACATGATGATGTGACTGTGTGTATGAATGATGCATTATAATGTGAATGTGCGTGTTAATGATGCATTATGATGTGACTGTGTATTAATGATGTATTTTAATGTGAATATGTGTACGAACGATGCATTATGATGTCAATATGTGGACTAATGATGCATTATAATGTGAATATGTGTATTAATGGTGTATTATAATGTGAATATGTGCACTAATGATGTATCATTATGTGAATTTGTGCATTAATGATGCATTATAATGTGAATATGTGCACTAATGATGCATTATGATGTGACTGTGTGTATTAATGGTGTATTATAATATGAATATGCGTACTAATGATGCATTATGATGTGACTGTGTGTATTAATGGTGTATTATAATGTGAATATGTGTACTAATGATGTATCATTATGTGAATATGTGTACTAATGATGCATTATGATGTGAATATGTGTACTAATGATGTATCATTATGTGAATATGTGTACTAATGATGCATTATGATGTGAATTTTTTTTTTTTTTTTTTTTTTTAGTGTATATGTGTACTAATGATGCATTATAATGTGAATATGTGTACTAATGATGCATTATGATGTGACTGTGTGTTTTATTGATGTATTATCATGTGAATATGTGTACTAATGATGCATTATGATGTGACGATGTGTATTAATGATGTTTTATCATGTGGATATGTGTACTAATGATGCATTATGATGTGACTGTGTGTATTAATAATGTATCATAATGTGAATATGTGTACTAATGATGTATCATGATGTGAATATGTGTACTAATGATGCATTATGATGTGAATATGTGTACTAATGATGCATTATAATGTGAATATGTGTTCTAATGATGCATTATGATGTGAATATGTGTACTAATGATGCATTATGATGTGAATATGTGCACTAATGATGCATTATAATGTGAATATGTGTACTAATGACGCATTATGATGTGAATATGTGTAATAATGATGCATTATAATGTGAATATGTGTACTAATGATGCATTATGACGTGAATATGTGCACTAATGATGCATTATAATGTGAATATGTGTACTAATGACGCATTATGATGTGAATATGTGTACTAATGATGCATTATGATGTGAATATGTGTACTAATGATGCATTATAATGTGAATATGTGTACTAATAGCGCATTATGATGTGAATATGTGTACTAATGATGCATTATAATGTGAATATGTGTCCTAATGATGCATTATGATGTGACTGTGTGTATTAATTGATGTATTGTCATGTGAATATGTGTACTAATGATGTTTTATCACGTGGATATGTGTACTAATGATGCATTATGATGTGAATATGTGTACTAATGACGCATTATGATGTGAATATGTGTACTAATGATGCATTATGATGTGACTGTGTGCACTAATGATGCATTATGATGTGAATATGTGTACTAATGACGCATTATGATGTGAATATGTGTACTAATGATGCATTATGATGTGACTGTGTGCACTAATGATGCATTATGATGTGAATATGTGTACTAATGATGCATTATAATGTGAATATGTGTACTAATGATGTATTATAATGTGAATATGTGTATTAATGATGTATTATAATGTGAATATGTTTATTAATAATGTATTATAATGTGAATATGTTTATTAATGATGTATTATAATGTGAATATGTGTATTAATGATGTATTAAAATGTGAATATGTGCACTAATGATGTATTATAATGTGAATATGTTTATTAATGATGTACTATAATGTGAATATGTGTATTAATGATGTATTAAAATGTGAATATGTGCACTAATGATGTATTATAATGTGAATATGTTTATCAATGATGTATTACAATGTGAATATGAATAACCCAGAGGACCCCGGAGGAGGAGCTACGAATCCGAGAGGATACCCAGAGGACCTCGGAGGAGGAGCTATGAATCCGAGAGGACACCCAGAGGACCTCGGAGGAGGAGCTACAAATCCGAGAGGATACCCAGAGGACCTCGGAGGAGGAGCTACAAATCCAAGAGGATAACCATAGGACCCCGGAGGAGGAGCTACGAATCCGAGAGGATAACCAGAGGACTTCGAAGGAGGAGCTACGAATTCGAGAGGATACCCAGAGGACCTCGGAGGAGGAGCTACGAATCCGAGAGGATACCCAGAGGACCTCAGAGGAGGAACTACGAATCCGAGAGGATACCCAGAGGACCTCGGAGGAGGAGCTACAAATCCGAGAGGATACCCAGAGGACCTCGGAGGAGGAGCTACGAATCCGAGAGGATACCCAGAGGACCTCAGAGGAGGAGCTACGAATCCGAGAGGATACCCAGAGGACCTCGGAGGAGGAGCTACGAATCAGAGAGGATACCCAGAGGACCTCGGAGGAGGAGCTATGAATCCGAGAGGATACCCAGAGGACCTCGGAGGAGGAGCTATGAATCCGAGAGGATACCCAGAGGACCTCGGAGGAGGAGCTACGAATCCGAGAAGCTACACAGAGGACCTCGGAGGAGGAGCTACACCGCCGAGAGGATACCCAGAGGACCTCGGAGGCGGAGCTATGAATATTAGAGCATACCCAGAAGACCTTGGAGGTGGAGCTACGAATCCGAGAGCTTACCCAGAGGACCTTGGAGGCGGAGCTACGATTCCGAGAGGATACCCAGAGGACCTCGGATGAAAGCTACGAATCCGAGAGGATACCCAGAGGACGTCGGATGAGGAGCTATGAATCTGAGAGGATACCCAGAGGACCTCGGAGGAGGAGCTATGCCGAAGAGAGGATACCCAGAGGACCTTGGAGGAGGAGCTACGCCATTGAGAGGATACCCATAGGACCTCGGAGGAGGAGCTACGACTCCGGGAGGATACCCAGAGGACATCAGAGGAGGAGTTACGTATCCGAGAGGATACCCAGATGACCTCGGAGGAGGAGGTATACCGCCGAGAGCATACCCAGAGGACCTTGGAGATGGAGCTACGAATCCGAGAGCATATCCAGAGGACCTTGGAGGCGGAGCTACGAATACGAGAGGCGAGGACTCGGGCTCTGTCAGCGGGCTGCCTCAACCATTCCCGTCTTATATAGGTGGGACGAGTATGCCGTAGGCCTTACCCCGCCTGCCTGATATATATATACTTGAACTCGATTCTGTCTACAAAAACAAACAAACAAAAAAAAACCTCATCCCTCCCCACCTTATATAGGCGGAGGAGTTTGCGGGCTTTGTCGGCGTGCGACCTAACCCCACCCCGCCTTATATAGGTGGGGCAAGGACTCGAGATCTGTCAGCGGGCGGCCTCACCCATCCCCGCCTTCTAGAGGTGGGGCGAATATGCAGGTCGCAGGAGGCTTTAACCCGCCCTGCCTTATTTAGGTGGGGCAACCACTCGGGTTCAGTCGCCGGGCTGTCCCACCCCGCCGCGCATTTTATTTTTTATAAAAGACCTCGATATAATGTGCATGTTTCCACACCAAAATAAGATTTGAAATTTTAATTTAATATGTCCATCCTTTGCTCTTATGTTGTATTGTGATGATTGTATTAGTTTGTTAACTGATTGCAAAGTGTTTAACATGAAAGATTTCGCAAACGGATATTGGTTTTATTTTTGGAGTCCACTGAAGTTTATTCTTTGAAACTGTTTTCATGTTGAATCAATGCTATGAGACATTTTCAATCTTTACTCAATAATCTGTTTTTGGAAGATAGTTTCAATTTGATGGTACAATACTTGTGCACTGGTGCAAATAATAGGGCCATTATAGTTGTAAAAACATCAGCAATAACATGTTCTTGACTTTATTATTTTCACCAGTATCCTGACATGTTTTGGATTTTGAAATCTTCCATCACAATCTTCGCCATCAATTCCTATCCTAAATAAGTTCACCAATCTCTGTGATTGAGGACCAGGAAGCTCAATGATAAATTGCAGTTTTGTTTTCTGTGCATGTGAAGATTATTTTTCAGCGATAAACATGTGGCAACCCTCATTGACTGATTGGACTCTGGAGACCACATCAGGAAGCAGATTCTTCACCTTATTTTGTCCAAAGTTGGTGAAAAATTCTCACTTATTTCCTTTGATGGTGAAGTGGAGATGGAAGTAACAATGGATGTCCATCACTTTGACGGGCGAGGTTGGGGCCCGTCAATTTTTTCCTTTGGTGGGCATGGTTGTGGATGTCTTAGTTTTATATCTTGTTTTTTCATTCATTCAGAGATATCCTTGTTGTCTTTCGATTGTCAGAGGAAGGACCTTTTTAGGTGTTGTATTGTTTTTATATGGTTCAATCACGACTACATTTTATGAGAAACTGTCTTGCAACTTACATGAGATATATGTCCTTTCTCGTGGAGAGTAAGTGTGGTCCAACCCTCACCCAAGTGGGCGACCTCACCTCGCTGCACCTTATAAAGGTGGGGCAAGGAATCAAGCCCTGTCGGCGGGGGGCCTCACCCCTCCCCGCCTTACATAGGTGGGGCGAGTATGCGGGAGGCCTGACCCCGCTCTGCCTTGTATATACTTGAGCTCAATTCTGTGTTTAAAAAATGTATATATGTATCTATATTATAATAGGCTACGGTGATTCTGTTGGACGTCTGTCCGGGGGTGTGGCTTCATCCGTTTGCAGAGTAGCTCCACCCGTAGCTCCACCCATTCTTGGAGAGGCTTCATGTAAACAAATATCCACCATTTTATTAACTCGAATGGCTTTGAGGCCTGTTTAGTTAGGCCCGTGCTGTCTTTCTCTCTCACACAGGTTTATTTCAATTCTAATTCGATATATCATTTCATTTTTAACAGTCGCTAACATTGTGTTAGACTCGGTTGAAAAAAAACGGGAAGAGAATCCCAAGAAAGTTTCCGTTTATAGAACGAAATGATTTCTCAAAGGCCTCTAAACTAAACGCCCATTTTATCGAATTCACCATCTGATTTAATTTTTATCGATGGTTTTCGACTCGGTGTCAGAAATAATTGAGAACATTCACAGACGCACGGGAAATTGCCGAGATATATTTATAACAAGTACAAAAAGTTTTAATTAAAACAAAAGCCGCGTCGATGTTACACAATGCCTCGATGCAGCTGTGCCTATAACGTCGATGTTATAGGCACAGGACATTCCTATTGATTCGATTACTTGATGTTATTTTTGTGCAAAGTGAAAATATATCTCGGCAATTTCCTGTGTGTGGCGACGAATTTTTAATATATCTCGGCATTTTCCCGTCTGTTATTTCAGGCGGTGTATGACTGACCATGCCGCGATTTAAAAAAAAAAAATCTCGGCAATTTCCCGTGTGTGGCGACATGTGAACGAAGCTATGCTCCTCTCTCCACATTATTGTGACGACGTATAAATTAAATATTTCATCGTGACGATTGTCATCAAATGGACGAATTTTTAATATATCTCGGCATTTTCCCATCTGTTATTTCAGGCGGTGTATGACTGACCATGCCGCGATTTAAAAAATATATATCTCGGCAATTTCCCGTATGTGGCGACACGTGAACGAAGCTATGCTCCTCTCTCCACATTATTGTGACGACGTATAAATTAAATATTTCATCGTGACGATTGTCATCAAATGGACGAATTTTTAATATATCTCGGCATTTTCCAGTCTGTTATTTCGGGCGGTGTATGACTGACCATGCCGCGATTTAAACAAAATATATATATCTCGGCATTTTCCCATCTGTTATTTCGGGCGGTGTATGACTGACCATGCCGCGATTTAAACAAAATATATATATCTCGACATTTTCCCATCTGTTATTTCGGGCGGTGTATGACTGACCATGCCGCGATTTAAAAAAAATAAATCTCAATGGACTTGAAGTTACAGGCCTTTGAGAATTCATTTCGTGCTATAAAGGGCAACTTTCATTGGATTTTCTTCCCGTTTTTTTTCAACCGAGTCTAAAACTATGTTAGCGACTGTGAAAAATGAAATGATATATCGAATTTGATTTGAAAGAAAACTGTGTGAGAGAGGAAGACACCACAGGCCTACAAAACAGGCCTCAAAGCTATGCGAGTTAATAAAATGGTGGATATTTGTTTATATGAAGCCGCTCCCACAATGGGTGGAGCTATGGTTCCCAGAATGGGTGGAGCTTTGAGGTTTTGTCTTCTCTGCAAGAACAAGAACAAGAAGAAGAAGAAGAACAACAACAACAGCAGAGGGCACTCTATGACCAGCGTCTGCGACGCGGCTAAAAAAATCGCGCCATGATGACACACAAAAATACACCGCCTAAAATAACAGTTGGGGAAAATGTCGACATATATTAAAAATTTGCTTTTTCTTTTCGTTAAGATATATTACTTTTACGTTTTATGAGAGTCGGCACAAAAACGACATATATATCTTCGTTCTTTCTTATTTCATTCAACATTATTATCCGCAAGTAAAATATGTTTCACGAAATTACCGAGAGATATGCCTTCGTTTTTTTTTATTAGTTATGTGCGCATACACTTTAAATAGGTTTGGCAATAGGGGTTGGCAAGGAGTGTGAGGGGTTGTAGAGGGGTGTGAGGAGGTATTGGAGAGGAGTGCGAGGAGGCATTGGAGAGGAGTGCAAGGAGGAATTGGAGAGGAATGCGAGGAGGTATTTGAGAGGAGGGTGAGGAGGTATTGGAGAGGAGTGCGAGAAGGTATTGGAGAGGAGTGCGAGGAGGTATTGGAGAGGAGTGTGAGGAGGTATTGGAGAGGAGTGTGAGGAGGTATTGGAGAGGAGTGTGAGGGGTTGGAGAGGAGTGTGAGGAGTTGGCGAGGAGTGTGAGGGGTTGTAGAGGAGTGTGATGGGTTGCAGAGGAGTGTGAGGGATTGGAGAGGAGTGTGAGGGATTGGAGAGGAGTGTGAGGGATTGGAGAGGAGTGTGCGGGATTGGAGAGGAGTGTGCGGGATTGGAGAAGAGTGTGCGGGATTGGAGAGGAGTGTGCGGGATTGGAGAGGAGTGTGCGGGATTGGAGAGGAGTGTGCGGGATTGGAGAGGAGTGTGCGGGATTGGAGAGGAGTGTGCGGGATTGGAGAGGAGTGTGCGGGATTGGAGAAGAGTGTGCGGGATTGGAGAAGAGTGTGCGGGATTGGAGAGGAGTGTGCGGGATTGGAGAGGAGTGTGCGGGATTGGAGAGGAGTGTGAGGGATTTGAGAGGCGTGCGAGGGATTGGAGAGGAGTGTGAGGGATTGGAGAGGAGTGTGAGGGATTGGAGAGGAGTGTGAGGGATTGGATAGGAGTGTGAGGGATTGGAGAGGAGTGTGAAGGATTGGAGAGGAGAGTGAGGGATTGGAGAGGAGTGTGAGGAGGTATTGGAGAGGAGTGTGAGGAGGAGTGGTATTGGAGAGGCGTGAGGGTAGAGAGGAGTGAGGGGGTCACATATTATGTGAAATAAATAAGTTGTGTTCATTACACCATTTTAACCATTTTGTAAAATTTAATGTGCAGCATCTAAATCAAGATGTCCAAATGTCACACACCATACCCATGGGATTCCCACGGGTGACCCCACGAGTATATATATACTCGATCTCGATTCTGTGTACAAAAAAAATAAATACCTGATGATGTGACTGTGTGTATGAATGATGCATTCTAATGTGAATGTGCGTACTAATGATGCATTATGATGTGACTGTGTGTGTTAATGATGTAATATAATGTGAATGTGCGTACTTATGATGCATTATGATGTGACTGTGTGTATTAATGATGTATTATAATGTGAATATGTGTACTAATGATGCATGATAATGTGAACATGTGTACTAATGATGCATTATGATGTGAATATGTGTACTAATGACGCATTATGATGTGACTGTGTGTATTAATGATGTATTATCATGTGAATATGTGTACTAATGATGCATTATGATGTGAATATGTGTGCTAATGATGCATTATAATGTGAATATGTGTATTGATGGTGTATTATAATGTGAATATGTGCACTAATGATGTATCATTATGTGAATTTGTGCATTAATGATGCATTATGATGTGAATATGTGTACTAATGATGCATTATGATGTGAATATGTGTACTAATGATGCATTATAATGTGAATATGTGTACTAATGACACATTATGATGTGAATATGTGTACTAATGACGCATTATGATGTGAATATGTGGACTAATGATGATTATAATGTGAATATGTGTACTAATGATGCATTATGACGTGAATATGTGCACTAATGATGCATAATAATGTGACTATGTGTACTAATGATGTATTATGACATGAATATGTGCACTAATGATGCATTATAATGTGAATATGTTTACTAATGATGCATTATGACATGAATATGTGTACTAATGATACATTATAATGTGAATATGTGTACTAATGATGCATTATGATGTGAATATGTGTACTAATGATGCATTATGATGTGAATATGTGTACTAATGATGCATTATAATGTGAATATGTGTACTAATGACGCATTATGATGTGACTGTGTGTATTAATGATGTAATATAATGTGAATATGTGTATTAATGGTGTATAATGATGTGACGATGTGTATTAATGATGTTTTATTATGTGGATATGTGTGCTAATGATGCATTATGATGTGACTGTGTGTATTAATGATGTATTATAATGGGAATATGTGTACTAATGATGTATCATGATGTGAATATGTGTACCAATGATGCATTATGATGTGAATATGTGTACTAATGATGCATTATAATGTGAATATGTGTTCTAATGATGCATTATGATGTGAATATGTTTACTAATGATGCATTATGATGTGAATATGTGCACTAATGATGCATTATAATGTGAATATGTGTACTAATGACGCATTATGATGTGAATATGTGCAATAATGATGCATTATAATGTGAATATGTGTACTAATGATGCATTATGACGTGAATATGTGCACTAATGATGCATTATAATGTGAATATTTGTACTAATGACGCATTATGATGTGAATATGTGCACTAATGATGCATTATAATGTGACTATTTGTACTAATGATGCATTATGATGTGAATATGTGTCCTAATGATGCATTATGATGTGACTGTGTGTATTAATTGATGTATTATCATGTGAGTATGTGTACTAATGATGTTTTATCATGTGGATATGTGTACTAATGATGCATTATGATGTGAATATGTGTACTAATGATGCATTATAATGTGAATATGTGTACTAATGATGTATTATAATGTGAATATGTGTATTAATGATGTATTATAATGTGAATATGTTTATTAATAAGGTATTATAATGTGAATATGTTTATTAATGATGTATTATAATGTGAATATGTGTATTAATGATGTATTAAAATGTGAATATGTGCACTAATGATGTATTATAATGTGAATATGTTTATTAATGATGTATTATAATGTGAATATGTGTATTAATGATGTATTAAAATGTGAATATGTGCATTCATGATGTATTATAATGTGAATATGTGTTCTAATGATGCATTATGATGTGAATATGTTTACTAATGATGCATTATGATGTGAATATGTGCACTAATGATGCATTATAATGTGAATATTAGTACTAATGACGCATTGTGATGTGAATATGTGTAATAATGATGCAATATAATGTGAATATGTGTACTAATGATGCATTATGACATGAATATGTGCACTAATGATGCATTATAATGTGAATATGTGTACTAATGATGCATTATAATGTGAATATGTGTACTAATGATGCATTATGATGTGAAAATGTGTACTAATGATGCATTATAATGTGAATATGTGTCCTAATGATGCATTATGATGTGACTGTGTGTATTAATTGATGTATAATAATGTGAATATGTGTACTAATGATGTTTTATCATGTGGATATGTGTACTAATGATGCATTATGATGTGAATGTGTGTACTAACGATGCATTATGATGTGACTGTGTGCACTAATGATGCATTATGATGTGAATATGTGTACTAATGATGCATTATAATGTGAATATGTGTACTAATGATGTATTATAATGTGAATATGTGTATTCATGATGTATTATAATGTGAATATGTTTATTAATAAGGTATTATAATGTGAATATGTTTATTAATGATGTATTATAATGTGAATATGTGTATTAATGATGTATTAAAATGTGAATATGTGCACTAATGATGTATTATAATGTGAATATATTTATTAATGATGTAATATAATGTGAATATGTGTATTAATGATGTATTAAAATGTGAATATGTGCATTCATGATGTATTATAATGTGAATATGTTTATTAATGATGTATTACAATGTGAATATGAATAACCCAGAGGACCTCGGAGGAGGAGCTACGAATCCGAGAGGATACCCAGAGGACCTCGGAGGAGGAGCTATGAATCCGAGAGGACACCCAGAGGACCTCTGAGGAGGAGCTACGAATCCGAGAGGATACCCAGAGGACCTCAGAGGAGGAGCTACGAATCCGAGGGGATACCCAGAGGACCTCGGAGGAGGAGCTACAAATCCGAGAGGATAACCATAGGACCCCGGAGGAGGAGCTACGAATCCGAGAGGATAACCAGAGGACTTCGAAGGAGGAGCTACGAATCCGAGAGGATACCCAGAGGACCTCGGAGGAGGAGCTACTAATCCGAGAGGATACCCAGAGGACCTCGGAGGAGGAGCTACAAATCCGAGAGGATACCCAGAGGACCTCGGAGGAGGAGCTGCGAATCCGAGAGGATACCCAGAGGACCACGGAGGAGGACCTACAAATCCGAGAGGATACACAGAGGACCTCGGAGGAGGAGCTACGAATCCGAGAGGATACCCAGAGGACCTCAGAGGAGGAGCTACGAATCCGTGAGGATACCCAGAGGACCTAGGAGGAGGAGATACGAATCAGAGAGGATACCCAGAGGACCTCGGAGGAGGAGCTTCGAATCCGAGAAGATACCCAGAGGACCTCGGAGGAGGAGCTACGAATCCGAGAGGATACCTAGAGGACCTCGGAGGAGGAGCTATGAATCCGAGAGGATACCCAGAGGACCTCGGAAGAGGAGCTACGAATCCGAGAGGAAACCCAGAGGACCTCGGAGGAGGAACTACGAATCTGAGAGGATACCCAGATAACCTCGGAGGAGGAGCTACGAATCCGAGAGGAAACCCAGAGGACCTCAGATGAGGAACTACGAATCCGAGAGGATACCCAGATGACCTCGGAGGAAGAGCTACTCCGCCGAGAGGCGAGGACTCGGGCTCTGTCAGCGGGCTGCCTCACCCATTCCCGGCTTATATAGGAGGGACAAGTATGCCGTAGGCCTTACCCCATCCTGCCTCATATGTATACCTGAGCTCGATTCTGTCTGCAAAAACTGATAAAGGTGGAGGAGTTTGCGGGCTCTGCCGGCGTGCGACCTAACCCCACCCCGCCTTATATAGGTGGGGCGAGGACTCGAGCTCTGTCAGCGGCTGGCCTCACCCATCCCTGCCTTATAGAGGTGGGGCGAGTATGCGGGAGGCTTTAACCCGCCCTGCCTTAAATAGGTGGGGCAACCACTCGGGTTCAGTCGCCGGGCGGTCCCACCCCGCCCCGCATTTTATTTTTTATGAAAGTCCTCGATATAATAAATGTGTTTCCACACCAAAATAAGATTTGAAATTTTAATTTAATATGTACATCCTTTGCTCTTATGTTGTATTTTGATGATTGTATTCGTGTATTAACTGATTGCAAAGTGTTTAACATGAAAGCTTTCGCAAATGGATATTGGTTTTATTTTTGGAGTCCACTGAAGTTGATTCTTTGCAACTGTTTTCATGTTGAATCAATGCTATGAGACATTTTCAATCTTTACTCAATAATCTGTTTTTGAAAGATAGTTTCAATTTGATGGTAAAATACTTGTGCATTGGTGCAAACAATAGGGCCATTATAGTTGTAAAAACATCAGCATTTACATGTTCTTGACTTTATTACTTTCACCAGTATCTTGACATGTTTTGGATTTTGAAATCTTCCATCACAATCTTAGCCATCAATTCCTCTCCTAAAGAAGTTCACCAATCTCTGTGATTGAGGACCAGGAAGCTCAACGATAAATTGCAGTTTTGTTTTCTGTGCATGTGAAGATTATTTTTCAGCGATAAACATGTGGCAATCCTCACTGACTGCTTGGACTCTGGAGACCACATCAGGAAGCAGATTCTTCACCTTATTTGGTCCAAGGGTGGTGAAAAATTCTCACTTATTTCCTTTGATGGTGAAGTGGAGATGGAAGTAACAATGGATGTCCATCACTTTGACGGGCGAGGTTGGGGCCCGTCAATTTTTAGCCACGTCGCAGACGCTGCTCATAGAGTGCCCTCTGCTGTTGTTGTTCTTCTTCTTCTTCTTGTTCTTCTTCTTCTTGTTGTTCTTGCAGAGAAGACAAAACCTCGAAGCTCCACCCATTCTGGGAACCATAGCTCCACCCATTTTGGGAGAGGCTTCATAAAAACAAATATCCACCATTTTATTAACTCGCATAGCTTTGAGGCCTGTTTTGTAGGCCCGTGGTGTCTTCCTCTCTCACACAGTTTTATTTCAAATCAAATTCGATATATCATTTCTTTTTTCACAGTCGCTAACATAGTTTTAGACTCGGTTGAAAAAAAACGGGAAGAAAATCCGATGAAAGTTGCCCTTTATAGAACAAAATGAATGCTCAAAGGCCTGTAACTTCAAGTCCATTGAGATATATATTTTTTAGATCGCGGCATGGTCAGTCATACACCGCCCGAAATAAGAGACGGGAAAATGCCGGGATATATATATATATTTTGTTTAAATTGCGGCATGGTCAGTCATACACCGCCCGAAATAATAGACGGGAAAATGTCGAGATATATTAAAAATTCGTCCATTTGATGACAATCGTCACGATGAAATATTTAATTTATACGTCATCACAATAATGTGGAGAGAGGAGCATAGCTTCGTTCACGTGTCGACACACACGGGAAAATGCCGAGATATATTAAAAATTCGTCGCCACAAATGGGAAATTGCCGAGATATATTTTCACTTTGCACAAAAATAACATCAAGTAATCGAATCAATAGGAATGTCCTGTGCCTATAACATCGACGTTATAGTCACAGCTGCATCTAGGCATTGTGTAACATCGACGCGGCTTTTGTTTTAATTAAAACTTTTTGTATTGTTTCCTTTGGTGGGCATGGTTGTGGATGTCTTAGTTTTATATCTTGTTTTTTCATTCATACAGAGATATCCTTGTTGTCTTTCGATTGTCAGAGGAAGGACCTTTTTAGGTGTTGTATTGTTTTTTATATGGTTCAATCACGACTACATTTTATGAGCAACTGTCTTGCAACTTACATGAGATATATGTCCTTTCTCGTGGAGAGTAAGTTTGGTCCAAACCTCACCCAAGTGGGCGACCTCACCTCGCTGCGCCTTATAAAGGTGGGGCGAGGTATCAAGCCCTGTCGGCAGGGGGCTTCACCCCTCCCCGCCTTACATAGGTGGGGCGAGTATGCGGGAGGCCTGACCCCGCCCTGCCTTGCATATACTTGAGCTCAATTCTGTGTTAAAAAAGGTATATATATATATATATATATATATATATATATATATATATATATATATATATATATTGTTGTGGATATGAGAATGTTTTTTTTTTTTTGTTGTGTAATGAATTGTTGTAAAATGTCACCCTCCTTCCTGCATTTGTTGTTGTATAAAGGTCAAAGGGCGTTCCCGTAGTTAATTCCATAAAACATACACGAAGGACACCATATATCCCGGTTCGGTAGTTATATCCTTATTATGTGTATTAGTGTAAGGCTGTGTCTTCCATTAATTTAAATACTCCATTGCACCAAGTGAAATAAGAGTAGATTCCCTTCACCTTCCCCTTCCAACAATTGCCAACTGTTCCCTCCACGACTCCATTCGCCACGAGGTCGGCTCGGAGAAGAAGGGGGAGGAGCCGCCGAATCCTGGGCGTGCCCGCCCATCGTCATCAAGGGCGGAGCCAGAGGGCCGTGCCGACCAATCAGGGCCGAGGCGAGCTCACCGATGGGCGTGTTCTAGAGGCCGGCGGCTTGATTGCCCGGGGGGTTATAAAGAGCACGCGCGGAAGCCGTTAAGAAGAAGTGCGCACGAGGGCGAAGCAAGAGAGGAACGTCCTGAGAGAGATACGTCCTAAGATATACGTCCAAAGAGATACATGCAGAGATACGTGCGACGATCAAGTGCAAGCGAGTCAGAGCGGCGAAGTGCGAAGTGCCAAGTAGGGAAAGTGTCGAGTGTGCAGAGCCAAGTGCAAGAGAGTTCAAAAGAGCAGCTTTGGAGAGCGAACGGTGCACCGGAGGGGCTTCGCCGTGCAGATTGGAACCGCGGCTGTTTTGGCGATCCCAGCTTGGGTATTGACGGCAGCTATCCGCCTCCGGCCCGACCGATCCCCGCTGAACCTTCCTCCCCCGCCAAGCCATTCCTCCTTCCGATCCTTCCTGCCTGCAAATTCCCAATTCGTGTGAGTCCGTCTTTCGTTTGTTCTGTCCAGGGTTCTAAGTAAGACTGCCATAGATAAGCTAAGTTTCACTCTGTCCGCTTCTTCTTCTTCTGTTTTTATTTTATTATCCTTCCTTCTCCTTGGTTTCTTTGATTGTGTAAATAGTAGGAATAAATTTAGTAGCATTTCCAACCTTTTTGCTTTGGTGTTCTTCTTCTTCACAACCTTCGCTTTAGTCTTTTCCCCATTGAATATCTGTGGCGCGATTCGGCCAACGTTCAGGAATCGGGTTAGTCGGGGTAACTGTTCGGGCGCGGCGGCCATCCGCTCGGCAAACAACATCCTCGCCGCGGTCCTGTAACAATATACTCGATCTCGATTCTGTGTACAAAAAAAAATAAATACATGATGATGTGACTGTGTGTATGAATGATGCATTATAATGTGAATGTGCGTACTAATGATGCATTATGATGTGACTGTGTGTATTAATGATGTATTTTAATGTGAATATGTGTACGAATGATGCATTATGATGTCAATATGTGGACTAATGATGCATTATAATGTGAATATGTGTATTAATGGTGTATTATAATGTGAATATGTGCACTAATGATGTATCATTATGTGAATTTGTGCATTAATGATGCATTATAATGTGAATATGTGCACTAATGATGCATTATGATGTGACTGGGTGTATTAATGGTGTATTATAATATGAATATGCGTACTAATGATGCATTATGATGTGACTGTGTGTATTAATGGTGTATTATAATGTGAATATGTGTACTAATGATGTATCATTATGTGAATATGTGTACTAATGATGCATTATGATGTGAATATGTGTACTAATGATGTATCATTATGTGAATATGTGTACTAATGATGCATTATGATGTGAATATGTGTACTAATGATGCATTATAATGTGAATATGTGTACTAATGATGCATTATGATGTGACTGTGTGTTTTATTGATGTATTATCATGTGAATATGTGTACTAATGATGCATTATGATAATAATAATAATAATAATTCATTTATTTTGTATAGCGCTTTTCCAGAAGCCCAAAGGCGCTTTGACAGAGTGGCAAACATAATGCATAACAATACATGAAAACAACAATTGCAAAAAGACAAGAATCAATAGGGAAATATTCAAAGCAAAAGGAGGGAGAAGGAGAAGAGATAGTCAGGGGTTAAATGCTGTGGGTTGAATGTTGAATGCAGTGTTGAACAGGTGGGTCTTTAGTGATGTTTTGAATGTGGTGAGTGAGGAGGAGTCTCTGATGGTGTGAGGTAGTGAGTTCCAGAGGGTGGGAGCAGCGATGGAGAAGGCCCTGTCCCCCCAGGATCTGAATTTGGTCCGGATGGAGGGGGTCAGGAGGTTGGTACCAGCAGAGCGGAGGTTGCGGGTGGGAGTGTGTCTGGAGAGGAGGTCAGCCAGGTAGGATGGGGCCAGGTTATGGAGGGCTTTGTATGTCAAGAGGAGGATTTTGTACTGGATTCTCTGGGGGATGGGGAGCCAGTGAAGCTTGTAAAGGACGGGGGTGATGTGGTCACGGGTCCGGGAATGGGTGAGTAGACGGGCAGCGGAGTTCTGAATGTATTGGAGTTTATTGGTAATTTTTGAGGGTGAACCATAGAGGAGGCTATTGCAGTAGTCTAGACGGGAGGTGATGAAGGCGTGGATGAGGGTTTCTGCAGCCGTGGAGGAGAGGGATGAGCGGAGACGGGCAATGTTTTTCAGGTGAAAGAAGGCTGACTTTGTGATCTGTTTAGTGTATTTGTCGAAGGAAAGGGTTTGGTCAAAGATGACGCCAAGATTCCGGATGTGAGGGGAGGTGGATACTGGGATAACGTCGATGTTGAGGGCAAAGTTATGGGTGGATTTTGTGAGCGTTTTTGGGCCAATGATGATTATTTCAGATTTATCACAGTTAAGCTTGAGGAAGTTGATTTGAAGCCAGGATTTTATTTCAGTGATGCAGTTTGTCAGGATAGAGTGGGTGTCGGTGGAGACGGACTTGGTGGAGATGAAAAGCTGGATGTCATCGGCGAAGCAGTGGAATTGGAGACCATGACGGCGGATTAAGTGACCGAGCGGGGACAGGTAAAGGATGAAGAGGAGGGGGCCAAGAACTGAACCTTGGGGGACACCTTGGGGGAGGGGAGCAGTGGGGGATTTGCAGTTATTGATGGAGATGAACTGGCATCTGTCAGAGAGGTATGATTTAATCCAAGAGAGGGCAGTGCCGGTAACGTTAAAGGTGGATTCAAGTCGGGTGAGGAGGATAGTGTGATCGATGGTGTCAAAGGCAGCGCTGAGGTCGAGGAGGACGAGAATGTTGAGGTTGCCAGCGTCAGAGGAGAGGAGAAGGTCATTGGTGATTTTGAGGAGAGCAGTTTCAGTACTGTGGTTGGACCGGAATCCGGATTGGAATGTTTCATACAGGTTATTGGCAGAGAGATGATGTTTGAGTTGAGTGGCTACAGCGCGTTCCAAAACTTTTGACAGAAAGGGTAGGTTGGAGATGGGTCTGAAGTTGTTTAGGGTGTCAGGGTTTAGACCAGGTTTTTTTAGAATGGGGGTAACAGCAGCAATTTTGAGGGAAGGTGGGACGATGCCTGTAGACAGGGAGGAGTTTATTGTTGCAATGATAAGTGGAGAGAGAGCAGGGAGGGAGGCTTTGACAAAGCTGGAGGGGATGGGGTCAAGAGTGCATCATTTTTGAGGGTGAACCATAGAGGAGGCTATTGCAGTAGTCCAGACGGGAGGTGATGAAGGCGTGGATGAGGGTTTCTGCAGCTGTGGAGGAGAGGGATGAGCGGAGACGGGCAATGTTTTTCAGGTGAAAGAAGGCTGACTTTGTGATCTGTTTAGTGTATTTGTCGAAGGAAAGGGTTTGGTCAAAGATGTGACGATGATGCTTGATGCACATAATGATGTGACGATGTGTATTAATGATGTTTTATCATGTGGATATGTGTACTAATGATGCATTATGATGTGACTGTGTGTATTAATAATGTATTATAATGTGAATATGTGTACTAATGATGTATCATGATGTGAATATGTGTACTACTGATGCATTATGATGTGAATATGTGTACTAATGATGCATTATAATGTGAATATGTGTTCTAATGATGCATTATGATGTGAATATGTGTACTAATGACGCATTATGATGTGAATATGTGTAATAATGATGCATTATAATGTGAATATGTGTACTAATGATGCATTATGACGTGAATATGTGCACTAATGATGCATTATAATGTGAATATGTGTACTAATGACGCATTATGATGTGAATATGTGTACTAATGATGCATTATGATGTGAATATGTATACTAATGATGCATTTTAATGTGAATATGTGTACTAATAGCGCATTATGATGTGAATATGTGTACTAATGATGCATTATAATGTGAATATGTGTCCTAATGATGCATTATGATGTGACTGTGTGTATTAATTGATGTATTATCATGTGAATATGTGTACTAATGATGTTTTATCACGTGGATATGTGTACTAATGATGCATTATGATGTGAATATGTGTACTAATGACGCATTATGATGTGAATATGTGTACTAATGATGCATTATGATGTGACTGTGTGCACTAATGATGCATTATGATGTGAATATGTGTACTAATGACGCATTATGATGTGAATATGTGTACTAATGACGCATTATGATGTGAATATGTGTACTAATGATGCATTATGATGTGACTGTGTGCACTAATGATGCATTATGATGTGAATATGTGTACTAATGATGCATTATAATGTGAATATGTGTACTAATGATGTATTATAATGTGAATATGTGTATTAATGATGTATTATAATGTGAATATGTTTCTTAGTAATGTATTATAATGTGAATATGTTTATTAATGATGTATTATAATGTGAATATGTGTATTAATGATGTATTAAAATGTGAATATGTGCACTAATGATGTATTATAATGTGAATATGTTTATTAATGATGTATTATAATGTGAATATGTGTATTAATGATGTATTAAAATGTGAATATGTGCACTAATGATGTATTATAATGTGAATATGTTTATCAATGATGTATTACAATGTGAATATGAATAACCCAGAGGACCCCGGAGGAGGAGCTACGAATCCGAGAGGATACCCAGAGGACCTCGGAGGAGGAGCTATGAATCCGAGAGGACACCCAGAGGACCTCGGAGGAGGAGCTACAAATCCGAGAGGATACCCAGAGGACCTCGGAGGAGGAGCTACAAATCCAAGAGGATAACCATAGGACCCCGGAGGAGGAGCTACGAATCCGAGAGGATAACCAGAGGACTTCGAAGGAGGAGCTACGAATTCGAGAGGATACCCAGAGGACCTCGGAGGAGGAGCTACGAATCCGAGAGGATACCCAGAGGACCTCGGAGGAGGAACTACGAATCCGAGAGGATACCCAGAGGACCTCGGAGGAGGAGCTACAAATCCGAGAGGATACCCAGAGGACCTCGGAGGAGGAGCTACGAATCCGAGAGGATACCCAGAGGACCTCAGAGGAGGAGCTACGAATCCGAGAGGATACCCAGAGGACCTCGGAGGAGGAGCTACGAATCAGAGAGGATACCCAGAGGACCTCGGAGGAGGAGCTATGAATCCGAGAGGATACCCAGAGGACCTCGGAGGAGGAGCTATGAATCCGAGAGGATACCCAGAGGACCTCGGAGGAGGAGCTACGAATCCGAGAGGCTACACAGAGGACCTCGGAGGAGGAGCTACGAATCCGAGAGGCTACACAGAGGACCTCGGAGGAGGAGCTACACCGCCGAGAGGATACCCAGAGGACCTTGGAGGCGGAGCTATGAATATTAGAGCATACCCAGAAGACCTTGGAGGCGGAGCTACGAATCCGAGAGCTTACCCAGAGGACCTTGGAGGCGGAGCTACGATTCCGAGAGGATACCCAGAGGACCTCGGATGAAAGCTACGAATCCGAGAGGATACCCAGAGGACCTCGGATGAGGAGCTATGAATCCGAGAGGATACCCAGAGGACCTCGGAGGAGGAGCTACGAATCCGAGAGCATATCCAGAGGACCTTGGAGGCGGAGCTACGAATACGAGAGGCGAGGACTCGGGCTCTGTCAGCGGGCTGCCTCAACCATTCCCGTCTTATATAGGTGGGACGAATATGCCGTAGGCCTTACCCCGCCTGCCTGATATATATATACTTGAACTCGATTCTGTCTACAAAAACAAACAAACAAAAAAAAACCTCATCCCTCCCCACCTTATATAGGCGGAGGAGTTTGCGGGCTTTGTCGGCGTGCGACCTAACCCCACCCCGCCTTATATAGGTGGGGCAAGGACTCGAGATCTGTCAGCGGGCGGCCTCACCCATCCCCGCCTTCTAGAGGTGGGGCGAATATGCAGGTCGCAGGAGGCTTTGGAGGATGCGGCCCCACCAGCCCCTATGGGCTGGTGCTCCTGCCTCACACCTGGCTCGGCTTCACGCTGTTGAATCCAAAGCTTTCAAAATCATTGGAATCTCCCGCGATGAAGCTATCTCTGAGGGCCTTTCACTCACTCACCGCAGGCAGGTAGGTGGTCTTTCTGTCTTCTACCGACTCCTCTCCGGCCTTGCTCCCCCAGCTCTCTCCGTGCTCTGTCCCCCAAATATTCCTACAGGTCGCACAAGATCTGCCAGCAACCCTCTGATGGTTAAACTGCCAAAATCTCGGCTCTCTGCTCACCTTCACTCTTTCATTCCTCTTTTCTCCCGCCTGTGGAACAAACTCCCACACTCCCTTCAATCCCTCTCCTCCCTCCAGGTCTTTAAAACAGCTGTTCACCACCATCTCTTATCTTCCCCCATCCATAACCTTGATCTTTTCTACCCCCACTAATTCACCCCAGATCCACCTTGTTTGAAATTCCAACTTATTTCCTGGATATCCTGGCAGTGTCCATATGTTTATACCTCTCCCACCCTCCCCCCCCCTTCACATGCCTCCCCCCCAAAGCCCTCTCCCTCCCACAGATCTCTCGATGTCTCCATGTCTCTCGGTCCCTGCTCTCAAATGTTGTGTTTGTGTCCTTCCCCCTCTCTCCCCATCTTGTCTACCGCTCCCGATGTTATTTGTTTTATGTGTCTGTTTGTCTTTCTGTGTGATTAATTTTCGCTCTTTCACGAGCCTCGATCTTGTATACAAAAAAAAAATAATAATAAAAAAAAAAAAAAAAAAAATAAAGGCTTTAACCCGCCCTGCCTTATTTAGGTGGGGCAACCACTCGGGTTCAGTCGCCGGGCTGTCCCACCCCGCCGCGCATTTTATTTTTTATAAAAGACCTCGATATAATGTGCATGTTTCCACACCAAAATAAGATTTGAAATTTTAATTTAATATGTCCATCCTTTGCTCTTATGTTGTATTTTGATGATTGTATTAGTTTGTTAACTGAGTGCAAAGTGTTTAACATGAAAGATTTCGCAAACGGATATTGGTTTTATTTTTGGAGTCCACTGAAGTTTATTCTTTGAAACTGTTTTCATGTTGAATCAATGCTATGAGACATTTTCAATCTTTACTCAATAATCTGTTTTTGGAAGATAGTTTCAATTTGATAGTAAAATACTTGTGCACTGGTGCAAACAATAGGGCCATTATAGTTGTAAAAACATCAGCATTTACATGTTCTTGACTTTATTATTTTCACCAGTATCCTGACATGTTTTGGATTTTGAAATCTTCCATCACAATCTTCGCCATCAATTCCTCTCCTAAATAAGTTCACCAATCTCTGTGATTGAGGACCAGGAAGCTCAATGATAAATTGCAGTTTTGTTTTCTGTGCATGTGAAGATTATTTTTCAGCGATAAACATGTGGCAACCCTCATTGACTGATTGGACTCTGGAGACCACATCAGGAAGCAGATTCTTCACCTTATTTTGTCCAAAGTTGGTGAAAAATTCTCACTTATTTCCTTTGATGGTGAAGTGGAGATGGAAGTAACAATGGATGTCCATCACTTTGACGGGCGAGGTTGGGGCCCGTCAATTTTTTCCTTTGGTGGGCAAGGTTGTGGATGTCTTAGTTTTATATCTTGTTTTTTCATTCATTCAGAGATATCCTTGTTGTCTTTCGATTGTCAGAGGAAGGACCTTTTTAGGTGTTGTATTGTTTTTATATGGTTCAATCACGACTACATTTTATGAGAAACTGTCTTGCAACTTACATGAGATATATGTCCTTTCTCGTGGAGAGTAAGTGTGGTCCAACCCTCACCCAAGTGGGCGACCTCACCTCGCTGCACCTTATAAAGGTGGGGCAAGGAATCAAGCCCTGTCGGCGGGGGGCCTCACCCCTCCCCGCCTTACATAGGTGGGGCGAGTATGCGGGAGGCCTGACCCCGCTCTGCCTTGTATATACTTGAGCTCAATTCTGTGTTTAAAAAAATGTATATATGTATCTATATTATAATAGGCTACGGTGATTCTGTTGGACGTCTGTCCGGGGGTGTGGCTTCATCCGTTTGCAGAGTAGCTCCACCCATAGCTCCACCCATTCTTGGAGAGGCTTCATGTAAACAAATATCCACCATTTTATTAACTCGAATGGCTTTGAGGCCTGTTTAGTTAGGCCCGTGCTGTCTTTCTCTCTCACACAGGTTTATTTCAATTCTAATTCGATATATCATTTCATTTTTAACAGTCGCTAACATTGTGTTAGACTCGGTTGAAAAAAAACGGGAAGAGAATCCCAAGAAAGTTTCCGTTTATAGAACGAAATGATTTCTCAAAGGCCTCTAAACTAAACGCCCATTTTATCGAATTCACCATCTGATTTAATTTTTATCGATGGTTTTCGACTCGGTGTCAGAAATAATTGAGAACATTCACAGACGCACGGGAAATTGCCGAGATATATTTATAACAAGTACAAAAAGTTTTAATTAAAACAAAAGCCGCGTCGATGTTACACAATGCCTCGATGCAGCTGTGCCTATAACGTCGATGTTATAGGCACAGGACATTCCTATTGATTCGATTACTTGATGTTATTTTTGTGCAAAGTGAAAATATATCTCGGCAATTTCCTGTGTGTGGCGACGAATTTTTAATATATCTCGGCATTTTCCCGTCTGTTATTTCAGGCGGTGTATGACTGACCATGCCGCGATTTAAAAAATATATATCTCGGCAATTTCCCGTGTGTGGCGACATGTAAACGAAGCTATGCTCCTCTCTCCACATTATTGTGACGACGTATAAATTAAATATTTCATCGTGACGATTGTCATCAAATGGACGAATTTTTAATATATCTCGGCATTTTCCCATCTGTTATTTCAGGGGGTGTATGACTGACCATGCCGCGATTTAAAAAAAATATATCTCGGCAATTTCCCGTATGTGGCGACACGTGAACGAAGCTATGCTCCTCTCTCCACATTATTGTGATGACGTATAAATTAAATATTTCATCGTGACGATTGTCATCAAATGGACGAATTTTTAATATATCTCGGCATTTTCCCGTCTGTTATTTCGGGCGGTGTATGACTGACCATGCCGCGATTTAAAAAAAATAAATCTCAATGGACTTAAAGTTACAGGCCTTTGAGAATTCATTTCGTGCTATAAAGGGCAACTTTCATCGGATTTTCTTCCCGTTTTTTTTCAACCGAGTCTAAAACTATGTTAGCGACTGTGAAAAATGAAATGATATATCGAATTTGATTTGAAAGAAAACTGTGTGAGAGAGGAAGACACCACAGGCCTACAAAACAGGCCTCAAAGCTATGCGAGTTAATAAAATGGTGGATATTTGTTTATATGAAGCCGCTCCCACAATGGGTGGAGCTATGGTTCCCAGAATGGGTGGAGCTTTGAGGTTTTGTCTTCTCTGCAAGAACAAGAACAACAAGAAGAAGAAGAACAACAACAACAGCAGAGGGCACTCTATGACCAGCGTCTGCGACGGGGCTAAAAAAATCGCGCCATGATGATACACAAAAATACACCGCCTAAAATAACAGTTGGGGAAAATGTCGACATATATTAAAAATTTGCTTTTTCTTTTCGTTAAGATATATTACTTTTACGTTTTATGAGAGTCGGCACAAAAACGACATATATATCTTCGTTCTTTCTTATTTCATTCAACATTATTATCCGCAAGTAAAATATGTTTCACGAAATTACCGAGAGATATGCCTTCGTTTTTTTTTATTAGTTATGTGCGCATACACTTTAAATAGGTTTGGCAATAGGGGTTGGCGAGGAGTGTGAGGGGTTGTAGAGGGGTGTGAGGAGGTATTGGAGAGGAGTGCGAGGAGGCATTGGAGAGGAGTGCAAGGAGGAATTGGAGAGGAATGCGAGGAGGTATTTGAGAGGAATGCGAGAAGGTATTGGAGAGGAATGCGAGGAGTTATTGGAGAGGAGGGCGAGGAGGTATTGGAGAGGAGTGCGAGGAGGTATTGGAGAGGAGTGCGAGGAGGTATTGGAGAGGAGTGTGAGGAGGTATTGGAGAGGAGTGCGAGAAGGTATTGGAGAGGAGTGCGAGGAGGTATTGGAGAGGAGTGTGAGGAGGTATTGGAGAGGAGTGTGAGGAGGTATTGGAGAGGAGTGTGAGGGGTTGGAGAGGAGTGTGAGGGGTTGGCGAGGAGTGTGAGGGGTTGTAGAGGAGTGTGATGGGTTGCAGAGGAGTGTGAGGGATTGGAGAGGAGTGTGAGGGATTGGAGAGGAGTGTGAGGGATTGGAGAGGAGTGTGCGGGATTGGAGAGGAGTGTGCGGGATTGGAGAAGAATGTGCGGGATTGGAGAGGAGTGTGCGGGATTGGAGAGGAGTGTGCGGGATTGGAGAGGAGTGTGCGGGATAGGAGAGGAGTGTGCGGGATTGGAGAGGAGTGTGGGGGATTGGAGAGGAGTGTGTGGGATTGGAGAAAAGTGTGCGGGATTGGAGAAGAGTGTGCGGGATTGGAGAGGAGTGTGCGGGATTGGAGAGGAGTGTGCGGGATTGGAGAGGAGTGTGAGGGATTTGAGAGGCGTGCGAGCGATTGGAGAGGAGTGTGAGGGATTGGAGAGGAGTGTGAGGGATTGGAGAGGAGTGTGAGGGATTGGATAGGAGTGTGAGGGATTGGAGAGGAGTGTGAGGGATTGGAGAGGAGTGTGAGGGATTGGAGAGGAGTGCGAGGAGGTAATGGAGAGGAGTGTGAGGAGGTATTGGGAAGGAGTGTGAGGAGGAGTGGTATTGGAGAGGCGTGAGGGTGGAGAGGAGTGAGGGGGTCACATATTATGTGAAATAAATAAGTTGTGTTCATTACACCATTTTAACCATTTTGTAAAATTTAATGTGCAGCATCTAAATCAAGATGTCCAAATGTCACACACCATACCCATGGGATTCCCACGGGTGACCCCACGAGTATATATATACTCGATCTCGATTCTGTGTACAAAAAAAATAAATACCTGATGATGTGACTGTGTGTATGAATGATGCATTCTAATGTGAATGTGCGTACTAATGATGCATTATGATGTGACTGTGTGTGTTAATGATGTATTATAATGTGAATGTGCGTACTAATGATGCATTATGATGTGACTGTGTGTATTAATGATGTATTATAATGTGAATATGTGTACTAATGATGCATGATAATGTGAACATGTGTACTAATGATGCATTATGATGTGAATATGTGTACTAATGACGCATTATGATGTGACTGTGTGTATTAATGATGTATTATCATGTGAATATGTGTACTAATGATGCATTATGATGTGAATATGTGTGCTAATGATGCATTATAATGTGAATATGTGTATTAATGGTGTATTATAATGTGAATATGTGCACTAATGATGTATCATTATGTGAATTTGTGTATTAATGATGCATTATGATGTGAATATGTGTACTAATGATGCATTATGATGTGAATATGTGTACTAATGATGCATTATAATGTGAATATGTGTACTAATGACGCATTATGATGTGAATATGTGTACTAATGACGCATTATGATGTGAATATGTGGACTAATGATGATTATAATGTGAATATGTGTACTAATGATGCATTATGACGTGAATATGTGCACTAATGATGCAAAATAATGTGAATATGTTTACTAATGATGCATTATGACATGAATATGTGTACTAATGATGCATTATAATGTGAATATGTGTACTAATGACGCATTATGATGTGAATATGTGTACTAATGATGCATTATGATGTGAATATGTGTACTAATGATGCATTATAATGTGAATATGTGTACTAATGACGCATTATGATGTGACTGTGTGTATTAATGATGTATTATAATGTGAATATGTGTATTAATGGTGTATTATGATGTGACGATGTGTATTAATGATGTTTTATTATGTGGATATGTGTGCTAATGATGCATTATGATGTGACTGTGTGTATTAATGATGTATTATAATGGGAATATGTGTACTAATGATGTATCATGATGTGAATATGTGTACCAATGATGCATTATGATGTGAATATGTGTACTAATGATGCATTATAATGTGAATATGTGTTCTAATGATGCATTATGATGTGAATATGTTTACTAATGATGCATTATGATGTGAATATGTGCACTAATGATGCATTATAATGTGAATATGTGTACTAATGACGCATTATGATGTGAATATGTGCAATAATGATGCATTATAATGTGAATATGTGTACTAATGATGCATTATGACGTGAATATGTGCACTAATGATGCATTATAATGTGAATATTTGTACTAATGACGCATTATGATGTGAATATGTGTACTAATGATGCATTATGATGTGAATATGTGTCCTAATGATGCATTATGATGTGACTGTGTGTATTAATTGATGTATTATCATGTGAGTATGTGTACTAATGATGTTTTATCATGTGGATATGTGTACTAATGATGCATTATGATGTGAATATGTGTACTAATGATGCATTATAATGTGAATATGTGTACTAATGATGTATTATAATGTGAATATGTGTATTAATGATGTATTATAATGTGAATATGTTTATTAATAAGGTATTATAATGTGAATATGTTTATTAATGATGTATTATAATGTGAATATGTGTATTAATGATGTATTAAAATGTGAATATGTGCACTAATGATGTATTATAATGTGAATATGTTTATGAATGATGTATTATAATGTGAATATGTGTATTAATGATGTATTAAAATGTGAATATGTGCATTCATGATGTATTATAATGTGAATATGTGTTCTAATGATGCATTATGATGTGAATATGTTTACTAATGATGCATTATGATGTGAATATGTGCACTAATGATGCATTATAATGTGAATATGTGTACTAATGACGCATTGTGATGTGAATATGTGTAATAATGATGCAATATAATGTGAATATGTGTACTAATGATGCATTATGACGTGAATATGTGCACTAATGATGCATTATAATGTGAATATGTGTACTAATGATGCATTATAATGTGAATATGTGTACTAATGATGCATTATGATGTGAAAATGTGTACTAATGATGCATTATAATGTGAATATGTGTCCTAATGATGCATTATGATGTGACTGTGTGTATTAATTGATGTATTATCATGTGAATATGTGTACTAATGATGTTTTATCATGTGGATATGTGTACTAATGATGCATTATGATGTGAATGTGTGTACTAACGATGCATTATGATGTGACTGTGTGCACTAATGATGCATTATGATGTGAATATGTGCACTAATGATGCATTATAATGTGAATATGTTTATTAATGATGTATTATAATGTGAATATGTGTATTAATGATGTATTAAAATGTGAATATGTGCACTAATGATGTATTATAATGTGAATATATTTATTAATGATGTAATATAATGTGAATATGTGTATTAATGATGTATTAAAATGTGAATATGTGCATTCATGATGTATTATAATGTGAATATGTTTATTAATGATGTATTACAATGTGAATATGAATAACCCAGAGGACCTCGGAGGAGGAGCTACGAATCCGAGAGGATACCCAGAGGACCTCGGAGGAGGAGCTATGAATCCGAGAGGACACCCAGAGGACCTCTGAGGAGGAGCTACGAATCCGAGAGGATACCCAGAGGACCTCAGAGGAGGAGCTACGAATCCGAGGGGATACCCAGAGGACCTCGGAGGAGGAGCTACAAATCCGAGAGGATAACCATAGGACCCCGGAGGAGGAGCTACGAATCCGAGAGGATAACCAGAGGACTTCGAAGGAGGAGCTACGAATCCGAGAGGATACCCAGAGGACCTCGGAGGAGGAGCTACGAATCCGAGAGGATACCCAGAGGACCTCGGAGGAGGAGCTACAAATCCGAGAGGATACCCAGAGGACCTCGGAGGAGGAGCTGCGAATCCGAGAGGATACCCAGAGGACCACGGAGGAGGAGCTACAAATCCGAGAGGATACACAGAGGACCTCGGAGGAGGAGCTACGAATCCGAGAGGATACCCAGAGGACCTCAGAGGAGGAGCTACGAATCCGAGAGGATACCCAGAGGACCTAGGAGGAGGAGATACGAATCAGAGAGGATACCCAGAGGACCTCGGAGGAAGAGCTTCGAATCCGAGAAGATACCCAGAGGACCTCGGAGGAGGAGCTACGAATCCGAGAGGATACCTAGAGGACCTCGGAGGAGGAGCTATGAATCCGAGAGGATACCCAGAGGACCTCGGAGGAGGAGCTACGAATCCGAGAGGAAACCCAGAGGACCTCGGAGGAGGAACTACGAATCCGAGAGGATACCCAGATGACCTCGGAGGAGGAGCTACGAATCCGAGAGGAAACCCAGAGGACCTCGGAGGAGGAACTACGAATCCGAGAGGATACCCAGATGACCTCGGAGGAAGAGCTACTCCGCCGAGAGGCGAGGACTCGGGCTCTGTCAGCGGGCTGCCTCACCCATTCCCGGCTTATATAGGTGGGACAAGTATGCCGTAGGCCTTACCCCGTCCTGCCTCATATGTATACCTGAGCTCGATTCTGTCTGCAAAAACTGATAAAGGTGGAGGAGTTTGCGGGCTCTGCCGGCGTGCGACCTAACCCCACCCCGCCTTATATAGGTGGGGCGAGGACTCGAGCTCTGTCAGCGGCTGGCCTCACCCATCCCTGCCTTATAGAGGTGGGGCGAGTATGCGGGAGGCTTTAACCCGCCCTGCCTTAAATAGGTGGGGCAACCACTCGGGTTCAGTCGCCGGGCGGTCCCACCCCGCCCCGCATTTTATTTTTTATGAAAGTCCTCGATATAATAAATGTGTTTCCACACCAAAATAAGATTTGAAATTTTAATTTAATATGTACATCCTTTGCTCTTATGTTGTATTTTGATGATTGTATTCATTTATTAACTGATTGCAAAGTGTTTAACATGAAAGCTTTAGCAAATGGATATTGGTTTTATTTTTGGAGTCCACTGAAGTTGATTCTTTGAAACTGTTTTCATGTTGAATCAATGCTATGAGACATTTTCAATCTTTACTCAATAATCTGTTTTTGAAAGATAGTTTCAATTTGATGGTAAAATACTTGTGCATTGGTGCAAACAATAGGGCCATTATAGTTGTAAAAACATCAGCATTTACATGTTCTTGACTTTATTACTTTCACCAGTATCTTGACATGTTTTGGATTTTGAAATCTTCCATCACAATCTTAGCCATCAATTCCTCTCCTAAAGAAGTTCACCAATCTCTGTGATTGAGGACCAGGAAGCTCAATGATAAACTGCAGTTTTGTTTTCTGTGCATGTGAAGATTATTTTTCAGCGATAAACATGTGGCAATCCTCACTGACTGCTTGGACTCTGGAGACCACATCAGGAAGCAGATTCTTCACCTTATTTGGTCCAAGGGTGGTGAAAAATTCTCACTTATTTCCTTTGATGGTGAAGTGGAGATGGAAGTAACAATGGATGTCCATCACTTTGACGGGCGAGGTTGGGGCCCGTCAATTTTTAGCCACGTCGCAGACGCTGCTCATAGAGTGCCCTCTGCTGTTGTTGTTGTTGTTCTTCTTCTTCTTGTTCTTCTTCTTCTTGTTGTTCTTGCAGAGAAGACAAAACCTCGAAGCTCCACCCATTCTGGGAACCATAGCTCCACCCATTTTGGGAGAGGCTTCATAAAAACAAATATCCACCATTTTATTAACTCGCATAGCTTTGAGGCCTGTTTTGTAGGCCCGTGGTGTCTTCCTCTCTCACACAGTTTTATTTCAAATCAAATTCGATATATCATTTCTTTTTTCACAGTCGCTAACATAGTTTTAGACTCGGTTGAAAAAAAACGGGAAGAAAATCCGATGAAAGTTGCCCTTTATAGAACAAAATGAATGCTCAAAGGCCTGTAACTTCAAGTCCATTGAGATATATATTTTTTAGATCGCGGCATGGTCAGTCATACACCGCCCGAAATAAGAGACGGGAAAATGCCGAGATATATTAAAAATTCGTCCATTTGATGACAATCGTCACGATGAAATATTTAATTTATACGTCATCACAATAATGTGGAGAGAGGAGCATAGCTTCGTTCACGTGTCGCCACACACGGGAAATTGCCGAGATATATTTTTTTAAATCGCGGCATGGTCATTCATACACCACCTGAAATAACAGACGGGAAAATGCCGAGATATATTAAAAATTCGTCGCCACACATGGGAAATTGCCGAGATATATTTTCACTTTGCACAAAAATAACATCAAGTAATCGAATCAATAGGAATGTCCTGTGCCTATAACGTCGACGTTATAGGCACAGCTGCATCTAGGCATTGTGTAACATTGACGCGGCTTTTGTTTTCATTAAAACTTTTTGTATTGTTTCCTTTGGTGGTTGTGGGGTGGCTTAGCCCAAATATTCAAAAGAATTGTGCATTTTGTGATACAAGCACCAAATTTGGCACAAATGTACATTAATATGTTGCGAACATTTTCAGATATTGGGCCACTTGAAATTCCGTAATTTTTTTTTTCAAATTTTTTCAAATTTCGTAATTTCAAATTTTTCGGGTGACACCGTCACAATTTCGGTCTTCGAGGCCGGCCGATAGGCAAAGTGTGACCGGAAGGGACGAGGTTCTCCTGACCACGTGGCCCTCGATCTGGGAAGCGAGAGGCGTTCCATTAGTGGACGCGCCCCTCACGCCCGACTTTTGGGCGGCCCTGGCAGGCCGTTTGTTTTGACGTTCCGTGACAGGCCCCGCACCCCCACCTCCGGGCCGACCGGAAGCTTGTGCTGAGTACATCATACCTGAACAACTCAGTGAGGCAGAACACAGCAGTGCACACCAGGGTGACCCCTTCAGTGCATAAACCAATTAACCTGTCCACTGCAGGCGCAGGGCATATAGAAATGAAGTTATTTTCTGCATATAATAATAATATAAGTTCAGTTCTATATAACAATTTCTGTTATCACCACTACCACTACAACTACCACTACTACAAGCTTTGTCTGGAATTTTGTGGACTAACAGACAAACAGACATTCAGACAAGCTGGGATCAAAACATTACCTCCTTCCACCATTGAGTGTAGAGGTAAACATCATGGAAATTATATCATGCCCTAGATTTAATTCATGCTTACCCGTGTATTTGCTTCACTGGTTCACAAGGTCTTTTGCATACATGTAATTCAGACTCTCGTCTTCATTGCTGACCACACAATGTTCGCAACATATTAATGTACATTTGTGCCAAATTTGGTGCTTGTATCACAAAATGCACAATTCTTTTGAATATTTGGGCTAAGCCGCCCCACTATATCGGCCGGCCTCGAAGACCGAAATTGTGACGGTGTCACCCGAAAAATTTGAAATTACGAAATTTGAAAAAATTTGAAAAAAAAAATTACGGAATTTCAAGTGGCCCAATATCTGAAAATGTTCGCAACATATTAATGTACATTTGTGCCAAATCTGGTGCTTGTATCACAAAATGCACAACAGGTTTGCTATGCTGCTACACTATGGGCATTGTTGTGGATGTCTTAGTTTTATATCTTGTTTTTTCATTCATACAGAGATATCCTTGTTGTCTTTCGATTGTCAGAGGAAGGACCTTTTTAGGTGTTGTATTGTTTTTTATATGGTTCAATCACGACTACATTTTATGAGCAACTGTCTTGCAACTTACATGAGATATATGTCCTTTCTCGTGGAGAGTAAGTGTGGTCCAAACCTCACCCAAGTGGGCGACCTCACCTCGCTGCGCCTTATAAAGGTGGGGCGAGGTATCAAGCCCTGTCGGCGGGGGGCTTCACCCCTCCCCGCCTTACATAGGTGGGGCGAGTATGCGGGAGGCCTGACCCCGCCCTGCCTTGCATATACTTGAGCTCAATTCTGTGTTAAAAAAGGTATATATATATATATATATATATATATATATATATATATATATATATATATATATATATATATATATATATATATATATATATATATATATATTGTTGTGGATATGAGAATGTTTTTTTTTTCTTGTTGTGTAATGAATTGTTGTAAAATGTCACCCTCCTTCCTGCATTTGTTGTTGTATAAAGGTCAAAGGGCGTTCCCGTAGTTAATTCCATAAAACATACACGAAGGACACCATATATCCCGGTTCGGTAGTTATATCCTTATTATGTGTATTAGTGTAAGGCTGTGTCTTCCATTAATTTAAATACTCCATTGCACCAAGTGAAATAAGAGTAGATTCCCTTCACCTTCCCCTTCCAACAATTGCCAACTGTTCCCTCCGCGACTCCATTCGCCACGAGGTCGGCTCGGAGAAGAAGGGGGAGGAGCTGCCGAATCCTGGGCGTGCCCGCCCATCGTCATCAAGGGCGGAGCCAGAGGGCCGTGCCGACCAATCAGGGCCGAGGCGAGCTCACCGATGGGCGTGTTCTAGAGGCCGGCGTCTTGATTGCCCGGGGGGGTTATAAAGAGCACGCGCGGAAGCCGTTAAGAAGAAGTGCGCACGAGGGCGAAGCAAGAGAGGAACGTCCTGAGAGAGATACGTCCTAAGATATACGTCCAAAGAGATACATGCAGAGATACGTGCGACGATCAAGTGCAAGCGAGTCAGAGCGGCGAAGTGCGAAGTGCCAAGTAGGGAAAGTGCCGAGTGCGCAGAGCCAAGTGCAAGAGAGTTCAATGGAGCAGCTTTGGAGAGCGAACGGTGCACCGGAGGGGCTTCGCCGTGCAGATTGGAACCGCGGCTGTTTTGGCGATCCCAGCTCGGGTATTGACGGCAGCTATCCGCTTCCGGCCCGACCGATCCCCGCTGAACCTTCCTCCCCCGCCAAGCCATTCCTCCTTCCGATCCTTCCTGCCTGCAAATTCCCAATTCGTGTGAGTCCGTCTTTCGTTTGTTCTGTCCAGGGTTCAAAGTAAGACTGCCATAGATAAGCTAAGTTTCACTTTGTCCGCTTCTTCTTCTTCTGTTTTTATTTTATTATCCTTCCTTCTCCTTGGTTTCTTTGATTGTGTAAATAGTAGGAATAAATTTAGTAGCATTTCCAACCTTTTTGCTTTGGTGTTCTTCTTCTTCACAACCTTCGCTTTAGTCTTTTCCCCATTGAATATCTGTGGCGCGATTCGGCCAACGTTCAGGAATCGGGTTAGTCGGGGTAACTGTTCGGGCGCGGCGGCCATCCGCTCGGCAAACAACATCCTCGCCGCGGTCCCGTAACAATATACTCGATCTCGATTCTGTGTACAAAAAAAATAAATACATGATGATGTGACTGTGTGTATGAATGATGCATTATAATGTGAATGTGCGTACTAATGATGCATTATGATGTCAATATGTGGACTAATGATGCATTATAATGTGAATATGTGTATTAATGGTGTATTATAATGTGAATATGTGCACTAATGATGTATCATTATGTGAATTTGTGCATTAATGATGCATTATAATGTGAATATGTGTACTAATGATGCATTATGATGTGACTGTGTGTATTAATGGTGTATTATAATATGAATATGCACACTAATGATGCATTATAATGTGAATATGTGCACTAATGATGTATCATTATGTGAATTTGTGCATTAATGATGCATTATAATGTGAATATGTGTACTAATGATGCATTATGATGTGACTGTGTGTATTAATGGTGTATTATAATATGAATATGCCTACTAATGATGCATTATGATGTGACTGTGTGTATTAATGGTGTATTATAATGTGAATATGTGTACTAATGATGTATCATTATGTGAATATGTGTACTAATGATGCATTATGATGTGAATATGTGTACTAATCATGTATCATTATGTGAATATGTGTAATAATGATGCATTATGATGTGACGATGTGTATTAATGATGTTTTATCATGTGGATATGTGTACTAATGATGTATTATTATGTGAATATGTGTACTAATGATGCATTATGATGTGAATATGTGTACTAATGATGCATTATAATGTGAATATGTGTATTAATGGTGTATCATAATGTGAATATGTGCACTAATGATGTATCATTATGTGAATTTGTGCATTAATGATGCATTATAATGTGAATATGTGTACTAATGATGCATTATGATGTGACTGTGTGTATTAATGGTGTATTATAATATGAATATGCACACTAATGATGCGTTATAATGTGAATATGTGCACTAATGATGTATCATTATGTGAATTTGTGCATTAATGATGCATTATAATGTGAATATGTGTACTAATGATGCATTATGATGTGACTGTGTGTATTAATGGTGTATTATAATATGAATATGCATACTAATGATGCATTATGATGTGACTGTGTGTATTAATGGTGTATTATAATGTGAATATGTGTACTAATGATGTATCATTATGTGAATATGTGTACTAATGATGCATTATGATGTGAATATGTGTACTAATGATGTATCATTATGTGAATATGTGTACTAATGATGCATTATGATGTGACGATGTGTATTAATGATGTTTTATCATGTGGATATGTGTACTAATGATGTATCATTATGTGAATATGTGTACTAATGATGCATTATGATGTGAATATGTGTACTAATGATGCATTATGATGTGAATATGTGTCCTAATAATGCATTATAATGTGAATATGTGTTCTAATGATGCATTATGATGTGAATATGTGTATTAATTGATGTATTATCATGTGAATATGTGTACTAATGATGTTTTATCATGTGGATATGTGTACTAATGATGCATTATGATGTGAATATGTGTACTAATGACGCATTATGATGTGAATATGCGTACTAATGATGCATTATGATGTGACTGTGTGCACTAATGATGCATTATGATGTGAATATGTGTACTAATGACGCATTATGATGTGAATATGTGTACTAATGATGCATTATGATGTGACTGTGTGCACTAATGATGCATTATGATGTGAATATGTGTACTAATGATGCATTATAATGTGAATATGTGTACTAATGATGTATTATAATGTGAATATGTGTATTAATGATGTATTATAATGTGAATATGTTTCTTAATAATGTATTATAATGTGAATATGTTTATTAATGATGTATTATAATGTGAATATGTGTATTAATGATGTATTAAAATGTGAATATGTGCACTAATGATGTATTATAATGTGAATATGTTTATTAATGATGTATTATAATGTGAATATGTGTATTAATGATGTATTAAAATGTGAATATGTGCACTAATGATGTATTATAATGTGAATATGTTTATCAATGATGTATTACAATGTGAATATGAATAACCCAGAGGACCCCGGAGGAGGAGCTACGAATCCGAGAGGATACCCAGAGGACCTCGGAGGAGGAGCTATGAATCCGAGAGGACACCCAGAGGACCTCGGAGGAGGAGCTACAAATCCGAGTGGATACCCAGAGGACCTCGGAGGAGGAGCTACGAATCCGAGAGGATACCCAGAGGACCTCGGAGGAGGAACTACGAATCCGAGAGGATACCCAGAGGACCTCGGAGGAGGAGCTACAAATCCGAGAGGATACCCAGAGGACCTCGGAGGAGGAGCTATGAATCCGAGAGGATACCCAGAGGACCTCAGAGGAGGAGCTACGAATCCGAGAGGATACCCAGAGGACCTCGGAGGAGGAGCTACGAATCAGAGAGGATACCCAGAGGACCTCGGAGGAGGAGCTACGAATCCGAGAAGATACCCAGAGGACCTCGGAGGAGGAGCTATGAATCCGAGAGGATACCCAGAGGACCTCGGAGGAGGAGCTATGAATCCGAGAGGATACCCAGAGGACCTCGGAGGAGGAGCTACGAATCCGAGAGGCTACACAGAGGACCTTGGAGGAGGAGCTACGAATCCGAGAGGCTACACAGAGGACCTCGGAGGAGGAGCTACAACGCCGAGAGGATACCCAGAGGACCTCGGAGGCGGAGCTATGAATATTAGAGCATACCCAGAAGACCTTGGAGGCGGGGCTACGAATCCGAGAGCTTACCCAGAGGACCTTGGAGGCGGAGCTACGATTCCGAGAGGATACCCAGAGGACCTTGGATGAGAGCTACGAATCCGAGAGGATACCCAGAGGACCTCGGATGAGGAGCTATGAATCCGAGAGGATACCCAGAGGACCTCGGAGGAGGAGCTATGCCGACGAGAGGATACCCAGAGGACCTTGGAGGAGGAGCTACGCCATTGAGAGGATACCCATAGGACCTCGGAGGAGGAGCTACGACTCCGGGAGGATACCCAGAGGACCTCAGAGGAGGAGTTACGTATCCGAGAGGATACCCAGATGACCTCGGAGGAGGAGGTATACCGCCGAGAGCATACCCAGAGGACCTTGGAGATGGAGCTACGAATCCGAGAGCATATCCAGAGGACCTTGGAGGCGGAGCTACGAATACGAGAGGCGAGGACTCGGGCTCTGTCAGCGGGCTGCCTCAACCATTCCCGTCTTATATAGGTGGGACGAGTATGCCGTAGGCCTTACCCCACCCTGCCTGATATATATATATACTTGAACTCGATTCTGTCTACAAAAACAAACAAACAAAAAAAAACCTCATCCCTCCCCACCTTATATAGGCGGAGGAGTTTGCGGGCTTTGTCGGCGTGCGACCTAACCCCACCCCGCCTTATATAGGTGGGGCGAGGACTCGAGATCTGTCAGCGGGCGGCCTCACCCATCCCCGCCTTCTAGAGGTGGGGCGAATATGCAGGTCGCAGGAGGCTTTAACCCGCCCTGCCTTATTTAGGTGGGGCAACCACTCGGGTTCAGTCGCCGGGCTGTCCCACCCCGCCGCGCATTTTATTTTTTATAAAAGACCTCGATATAATGTGCATGTTTCCACACCAAAATAAGATTTGAAATTTAAATTTAATATGTCCATCCTTTGCTCTTATGTTGTATTTTGAAGATTGTTTTAGTTTATTAACTGATTGCAAAGTGTTTAACATGAAAGTTTTCGCAAACGGATATTGGTTTTATTTTTGGAGTCCACTGAAGTTTATTCTTTGAAACTGTTTTCATGTTGAATCAATGCAATGGGACATTTTCAATCAATACTCAATAATCTGTTTTTGGAAGATAGTTTCAATTTGATGGTAAAATACTTGTGCACTGGTGCAAACAATAGGGCCATTATAGTTGTAAAAACATCAGCATTTACATGTTCTTGACTTTATTATTTTCACCAGTATCCTGACATGTTTTGGATTTTGAAATCTTCCATCACAATCTTCGCCATCAATTCCTCTCCTAAATAAGTTCACCAATCTCTGTGATTGAGGACCAGGAAGCTCAATGATAAATTGCAGTTTTGTTTTCTGTGCATGTGAAGATTATTTTTCAGCGATAAACATGTGGCAACCCTCATTGACTGATTGGACTCTGGAGACCACATCAGGAAGCAGATTCTTCACCTTATTTTGTCCAAAGTTGGTGAAAAATTCTCACTTATTTCCTTTGATGGTGAAGTGGAGATGGAAGTAATAATGGATGTCCATCACTTTGACGGGCGAGGTTGGGGCCCGTCAATTTTTTCCTTTGGTGGGCATGGTTGTGGATGTCTTAGTTTTATATCTTGTTTTTTCATTCATTCAGAGATATCCTTGTTGTCTTTCGATTGTCAGAGGAAGGACCTTTTTAGGTGTTATATTGTTTTTATATGGTTCAATGACGACTACATTTTATGAGAAACTGTCTTGCAACTTACATGAGATATATTGCCTTTCTCGTGGAGAGTAAGTGTGGTCCAACCCTCACCCAAGTGGGCGACCTCACCTCGCTGCACCTTATAAAGGTGGGGCAAGGAATCAAGCCCTGTCGGCGGGGGGCCTCACCCCTCCCCGCCTTACATAGGTGGGGCGAGTATGCTGGAGGGCTGACCTCGCTCTGCCTTGTATATACTTGAGCTCAATTCTGTGTTTAAAAAATGTATATATGTATCTATATTATAATAGGCTACGGTGATTCTGTTGGACGTCTGTCCGGGGGTGTGGCTTCATCCGTTTGCAGAGTAGCTCCACCCGTAGCTCCACCCATTCTTGGAGAGGCTTCATGTAAACAAATATCCACCATTTTATTAACTCGAATGGCTTTGAGGCCTGTTTAGTTAGGCCCGTGCTGTCTTTCTCTCTCACACAGGTTTATTTCAATTCTAATTCGATATATCATTTCATTTTTAACAGTCGCTAACATTGTGTTAGACTCGGTTGAAAAAAAACGGGAAGAGAATCCCAAGAAAGTTTCCGTTTATAGAACGAAATGATTTCTCAAAGGCCTGTAAACTAAACGCCCATTTTATCGAATTCACCATCTGATTTAATTTTTATCGATGGTTTTCGACTCGGTGTCAGAAATAATTGAGAACATTCACAGACGCACGGGAAATTGCCGAGATATCATTTATAACAAGTACAAAAAGTTTTAATTAAAACAAAAGCCGCGTCGATGTTACACAATGCCTCGATGCAACTGTGCCTATAACGTCGATGTTATAGGCACAGGACATTCCTATTGATTCGATTACTTGATGTTATTTTTGTGCAAAGTGAAAATATATCTCGGCAATTTCCTGTGTGTGGCGACGAATTTTTAATATATCTCGGCATTTTCCCGTCTGTTATTTCAGGCGGTGTATGACTGACCATGCCGCGATTTAAAAAAAAAATATCTCGGCAATTTACCGTGTGTGGCGACATGTGAACGAAGCTATGCTCCTCTCTCCACATTATTGTGACGACGTATAAATTAAATATTTCATCATGACGATTGTCATCAAATGGACGAATTTTTAATATATCTCGGCATTTTCCCATCTGTTATTTCAGGCGGTGTATGACTGACCATGCCGCGATTAAAAAAAAATATATCTCGGCAATTTCCCGTATGTGGCGACACGTGAACGAAGCTATGCTCCTCTCTCCACATTATTGTGACGACGTATAAATTAAATATTTCATCGTGATGATTGTCATCAAATGGACGAATTTTTAATATATCTCGGCATTTTCCCGTCTGTTATTTCGGGCGGTGTATGACTGACCATGCCGCGATTTAAACAAAATATATATATCTCGGCATTTTCCCACCTGTTATTTCGGGCGGCGTATGACTGACCATGCCGCGATTTAAAAAAAAAATATCTCAATGGACTTGAAGTTACAGGCTTTTGAGAATTCATTTCGTGCTATAAAGGGCAACTTTCATCGGATTTTCTTCCCGTTTTTTTTCAACCGAGTCTAAAACTATGTTAGCGACTGTGAAAAATGAAATGATATATCGAATTTGATTTGAAAGAAAACTGTGTGAGAGAGGAAGACACCACAGGCCTACAAAACAGGCCTCAAAGCTATGCGAGTTAATAAAATGGTGGATATTTGTTTATATGAAGCCGCTCCCACAATGGGTGGAGCTATGGTTCCCAGAATGGGTGGAGCTTTGAGGTTTTGTCTTCTCTGCAAGAACAAGAACAAGAAGAAGAAGAAGAACAACAACAACAGCAGAGGGCACTCTATGACCAGCGTCTGCGACGCGGCTAAAAAAATCGCGCCATGATGATACACAAAAATACACCGCCTAAAATAACAGTTGGGGAAAATGTCGACATATATTAAAAATTTGCTTTTTCTTTTCGTTAAGATATATTACTTTTACGTTTTATGAGAGTCGGCACAAAAACGACATATATATCTTCGTTCTTTCTTATTTCATTCAACATTATTATCCGCAAGTAAAATATGTTTCACGAAATTACCGAGAGATATGCCTTCGTTTTTTTTTATTAGTTATGTGCGCATACACTTTAAATAGGTTTGGCAATAGGGGTTGGCGAGGAGTGTGAGGGGTTGTAGAGGGGTGTGAGGAGGTATTGGAGAGGAGTGCGAGGAGGCATTGGAGAGGAGTGCAAGGAGGAATTGGAGAGGAATGCGAGGAGGTATTTGAGAGGAATGCGAGGAGGTATTGGAGAGGAATGCGAGGAGTTATTGGAGAGGAGGGCGAGGAGGTATTGGAGAGGAGTGCGAGGAGGTATTGGAGAGGAGTGCGAGGATGTATTGGAGAGGAGTGTGAGGAGGTATTGGAGAGGAGTGCGAGAAGGTATTGGAGAGGAGTGCGAGGAGGTATTGGAGAGGAGTGTGAGGAGGTATTGGAGAGGAGTGTGAGGAGGTATTGGAGAGGAGTGTGAGGGGTTGGAGAGGAGTGTGAGGGGTTGGTGAGGAGTGTGAGGGGTTGTAGAGGAGTGTGATGGGTTGCAGAGGAGTGTGAGGGATTGGAGAGGAGTGTGAGGGATTGGAGAGGAGTGTGAGGGATTGGAGAGGAGTGTGCGGGATTGGAGAGGAGTGTGCGGGATTGGAGAAGAGTGTGCGGGATTGGAGAGGAGTGTTCGGGATTGGAGAGGTGTGTGCGGGATTGGAGAGGAGTGTGCGGGATTGGAGAGGAGTGTGCGGGATTGGAGAGGAGTGTGCGGGATTGGAGAGGAGTGTGCGGGATTGGAGAAGAGTGTGCGGGATTGGAGAAGAGTGTGCGGGATTGGAGAGGAGTGTGCGGGATTGGAGAGGAGTGTGCGGGATTGGAGAGGAGTGTGAGGGATTTGAGAGGCGTGCGAGGGATTGGAGAGGAGGGTGAGGGATTGGAGAGGAGTGTGAGGGATTGGAGAGGAGTGTGAGGGATTGGATAGGAGTGTGAGGGATTGGAGAGGAGTGTGAGGGATTGGAGAGGAGTGTGAGGGATTGGAGAGGAGTGCGAGGAGGTATTGGAGAGGAGTGTGAGGAGGTATTGGAGAGGAGTGTGAGGAGGAGTGGTATTGGAGAGGCGTGAGGGTAGAGAGCAGTGAGGGGGTCACATATTATGTGAAATAAATAAGTTGTGTTCATTACACCATTTTAACCATTTTGTAAAATTTAATGTGCAGCATCTAAATCAAGATGTCCAAATGTCACACACCATACCCATGGGATTCCCACGGGTGACCCCACGAGTATATATATACTCGATCTCGATTCTGTGTACAAAAAAAATAAATACCTGATGATGTGACTGTGTGTATGAATGATGCATTCTAATGTGAATGTGCGTACTAATGATGCATTATGATGTGACTGTGTGTGTTAATGATGTATTATAATGTGAATGTGCGTACTAATGATGCATTATGATGTGACTGTGTGTATTAATGATGTATTATAATGTGAATATGTGTACTAATGATGCATGATAATGTGAACATGTGTACTAATGATGCATTATGATGTGAATATGTGTACTAATGACGCATTATGATGTGACTGTGTGTATTAGTGATGTATTATCATGTGAATATGTGTACTAATGATGCATTATGATGTGAATATGTGTGCTAATGATGCATTATAATGTGAATATGTGTATTAATGGTGTATTATAATGTGAATATGTGCACTAATGATGTATCATTATGTGAATTTGTGCATTAATGATGCATTATGATGTGAATATGTGTACTAATGATGCATTATGATGTGAATATGTGTACTAATGATGCATTATAATGTAAATATGTGTACTAATGATGCATTATGATGTGAATATGTGTACTAATGACGCATTATGATGTGAATATGTGGACTAATGATGATTATAATGTGAATATGTGTACTAATGATGCATTATGACGTGAATATGTGCACTAATGATGCATAATAATGTGACTATGTGTACTAATGATGTATTATGACATGAATATGTACACTAATGATGCATTATAATGTGAATATGTTTACTAATGATGCATTATGACATGAATATGTGTACTAATGATGCATTATAATGTGAATATGTGTACTAATGACGCATTATAATGTGAATATGTTTACTAATGATGCATTATGGCATGAATATGTGTACTAATGATGTATTATAATGTGAATATGTGTATTAATGGTGTATTATAATGTGGATATGTGTACGAATGATGTATCATTATGTGAATATGTGTACTAATGACGCATTATGATGTGAATATGCACTAATGATGCATTATAATGTGAATATGTGTTCTATTGATGCATTATGATGTGAATATGTGTACTCATGAGGCATTATGATGTGAATATGTGTACTAATGATGCATTATAATGTGAATATGTGTACTCATGATGTATTATCATGTGAATATGTGTACTCATGATGCATTATAAAGTGATTATGTGTATTAATGATGTATTATAATGTGAATATGTGTACTAATGATGCATTATGATGTGACGATGTGTATTAATGATGTATTATCATGTGAATATGTGTACTAATGATGCATTATGATGTGACTGTGTGTATTAATGATGTATTATAATGTGAATATGTGTGTTAATGATGTATCATTATGTGAATATGTGTAATAATGACGCATTATGATGTGAATATGTGGACTAATGATGCATTATAATGTGAATATGTGTTCTAATGATGCATTATGATGTGAATATGTGCACTAATGATGCATTATGATGTGAATATGTGTACTAATGATGCATTATAATGTGAATATGTGTACTAATGATGAATTATGATGTGAATATGTGTGCTAATGATGCTTTATAATGTGAATATGTGTACTAATGTATTATCACTAATGATGCATTATGATGTGAATATGTGTACTAATGACGCATTACGATGTGAAAATGTGTACTAATGATGCATTATGATGTGAATATGTGTACTAGTGATGCATTATAATGTGACTGTGTGTATTAATGATGTATTATAATGTGAATATGTGTATTAATGGTGTATTATAATGTGGATATGTGTACTAATGATGTATCATTATGTGAATATGTGTACTAATGACGCATTATGATGTGAATATGTGCACTAATGATGCATTATAATGTGAATATGTGTTCTATTGATGCATTATGATGTGAATATGTTTACTAATGATGCATTATGATGTGAATATGTGCACTAATGATGCATTATAATGTGAATATGTGCACAAATGATGCATTATGATGTGAATATGTGCAATAATGATGCATTATAATGTGAATATGTGTACTAATGATGCATTATGACGTGAATATGTGCACTAATGATGCATTATAATGTGAATATGTGTACTAATGACGCATTATGATGTGAATATGTGTACTAATGATGCAATATGATGTGAATATGTGTACTAATGATGCATTATAATGTGAATATGTGTACTAATGATGCATTATGATGTGAAAATTTGTACTAATGATGCATTATAATGTGAATATGTGTCCTAATGATGCATTATGATGTGACTGTGTGTATTAATTGATGTATTATCATGTGAATATGTGTACTAATGATGTTTTATCATGTGGATATGTGTACTAATCATGCATTATGATGTGAATATGTGTACTAACGATGCATTATGATGTGACTGTGTGCACTAATGATGCATTATGATGTGAATATGTGTACTAATGATGCATTATAATGTGAATATGTGTACTAATGATGTATTATAATGTGAATATGTGTATTAATGATGTATTATAATGTGAATATGTTTATTAATAAGGTATTATAATGTGAATATGTTTATTAATGATGTATTATAATGTGAATATGTGTATTAATGATGTATTAAAATGTGAATATGTGCACTAATGATGTATTATAATGTGAATATGTTTATTACCTTCGCAAAAGCGGAAGGTTATGTTTTTTACCTTCGCAAAAGCGGAAGGTTATGTTTTGATCGCTGTGTATTTATTTGTATGTCTGTGTGTGTGTATGTTAATCGCATAACTCAAAAAGTATTCAACCGAATTGCATGAAATTTGGTGGGATGATTGGTTATTATACGGGACACATTTGATTAGATTTTGGGAAACAGATTTGCTCAAATTCTGACTATTTTTAACTCGATCGTATTTCACTCAAAGTTATGAGCGACTGAAGAAGAAGATGTCCATCCAGGACGTCATCACTATAACGCGATCTCCCGCGATCATTTCAACCTCAAAAAAAATTATAATTGCAGATTTGACAATAGATGAGGCATATTAACAAACGAATGAAAGAGATTTGCTCAAATTCTGACTATTTTTAACTCGATCGTATTTCACTCAAAGTTATGCGCGACTGAAGAAGAAGATGTCCATCCAGGACGTCATCACTATAACGCAATCTCCCGCGATCATTTCAACCTCAAAAAAAATTATAATTGCAGATTTGTCAAGAGATGAGGCATATTAACAAACGAATGAAACAGATTTGCTCAAATTCTGACTATTTTTAACTCGATCGTATTTCACTCAAAGTTATGAGCGACTGAAGAAGAGGATGTCCATCCAAGACGTCATCACTATAACGCGATCTCCCGCAATCATTTCAACCTCAAATGAAATTCAAATTGCAGATTTGTCAATCGGGGAGGCATATTAACAGACGAATGAAACAGATTTGCTCAAATTCTGATTTTTAAAAATCGATCGCATTTCACATAAAGTTTCACATCGCATACACTCCCATGCCAAGTACAGAACAGTAGCTGCGGCGAAGGTATGCGCTCTACCGAGTGCCCGGATTCTAGTTAATGATGTATTATAATGTGAATATGTGTATTAATGATGTATTAAAATGTGAATATGTGCATTCATGATGTATTATAATGTGAATATGTGTTCTAATGATGCATTATGATGTGAATATGTTTACTAATGATGCATTATGATGTGAATATGTGTACTAACGATGCATTATGATGTGACTGTGTGCACTAATGATGCATTATGATGTGAATATGTGTACTAATGATGCATTATAATGTGAATATGTGTACTAATGATGTATTATAATGTGAATATGTGTATTCATGATGTATTATAATGTGAATATGTTTATTAATAAGGTATTATAATGTGAATATGTTTATTAATGATGTATTATAATGTGAATATGTGTATTAATGATGTATTAAAATGTGAATATGTGCACTAATGATGTATTATAATGTGAATATGTTTATTAATGATGTATTATAATGTGAATATGTGTATTAATGATGTATTAAAATGTGAATACGTGCATTCATGATGTATTATAATGTGAATATGTTTATTAATGATGTATTACAATGTGAATATGAATAACCCAGAGGACCTCGGAGGAGGAGCTACGAATCCGAGAGGATACCCAGAGGACCTCGGAGGAGGAGCTATGAATCCGAGAGGACACCCAGAGGACCTCTGAGGAGGAGCTACGAATCCGAGAGGATACCCAGAGGACCTTGGAGGAGGAGCTACGAATCTGAGAGGATACCCAGAGGACCTCAGAGGAGGAGCTACGAATCCGAGGGGATACCCAGAGGACCTCGGAGGAGGAGCTACAAATCCGAGAGGATAACCATAGGACCCCGGAGGAGGAGCTACGAATCCGAGAGGATAACCAGAGGACTTCGAAGGAGGAGCTACGAATCCGAGAGGATACCCAGAGGACCTCGGAGGAGGAGCTACGAATCCGAGAGGATACCCAGAGGACCTCGGAGAAGGAGCTACGAATCCGAGAGGATACCCAGAGGACCTCGGAGGAGGAGCTACGAATCCGAGAGGATACCCAGAGGACCACGGAGGAGGAGCTACAAATCCGAGAGGATACACAGAGGACCTCGGAGGAGGAGCTACGAATACGAGAGGATACCCAGAGGACCTCGGAGGAGGAGCTACGAATCCGAGAGGATACCCAGAGGATCTCGGAGGAGGAGATACGAATCAGAGAGGATACCCAGAGGACCTCGGAGGAGGAGCTTCGAATCCGAGAAGATACCCAGAGGACCTCGGAGGAGGAGCTACGAATCCGAGAGGATACCTAGAGGACCTCGGAGGAGGAGCTATGAATCCGAGAGGATACCCAGAGGACCTCGGAGGAGGAGCTACGAATCCGAGAGGAAACCCAGAGGACCTCGGAGGAGGAACTACGAATCCGAGAGGATACCCAGATGACCTCGGAGGAGGAGCTACGAATCCGAGAGGATACCTAGAGGACCTCGGAGGAGGAGCTATGAATCCGAGAGGATACCCAGAGGACCTCGGAGGAGGAGCTACGAATCCGAGAGGAAACCCAGAGGACCTCGGAGGAGGAACTACGAATCCGAGAGGATACCCAGATGACCTCGGAGGAAGAGCTACTCCGCCGAGAGGCGAGGACTCGGGCTCTGTCAGCGGGCTGCCTCACCCATTCCCGGCTTATATAGGTGGGACGAGTATGCCGTAGGCCTTACCCCGTCCTGCCTCATATGTATACCTGAGCTCGATTCTGTCTGCAAAAACTGATAAAGGTGGAGGAGTTTGCGGGCTCTGCCGGCATGCGACCTAACCCCACCCCGCCTTATATAGTTGGGGCGAGGACTCGAGCTCTGTCAGCGGCTGGCCTCACCCATCCCTGCCTTATAGAGGTGGGGCGAGTATGCGGGAGGCTTTAACCCGCCCTGCCTTAAATAGGTGGGGCAACCACTCGGGTTCAGTCGCCGGGCGGTCCCACCCCACCCCGCATTTTATTTTTTTATGAAAGTCCTCGATATAATAAATGTGTTTCCACACCAAAATAAGATTTGAAATTTTAATTTAATATGTACATCCTTTGCTCTTATGTTGTATTTTGATGATTGTATTCATTTATTAACTGATTGCAAAGTGTTTAACATGAAAGCTTTCGCAAATGGATATTGGTTTTATTTTTGGAGTCCACTGAAGTTGATTCTTTGAAACTGTTTTCATGTTGAATCAATGCTATGAGACATTTTCAATCTTTACTCAATAATCTGTTTTTGGAAGATAGTTTCAATTTGATGGTACAATACTTGGGCACTGGTGCAAACAATAGGGCCATTATAGTTGTAAAAACATCAGCATTTACATGTTCTTGACTTTATTACTTTCACCAGTATCTTGACATGTTTTGGATTTTGAAATCTTCCATCACAATCTTAGCCATCAATTCCTCTCCTAAAGAAGTTCACCAATCTCTGTGATTGAGGACCAGGAAGCTCAATGATAAATTGCAGTTTTGTTTTCTGTGCATGTGAAGATTATTTTTCAGCGATAAACATGTGGCAATCCTCACTGACTGCTTGGACTCTGGAGACCACATCAGGAAGCAGATTCTTCACCTTATTTGGTCCAAGGGTGGTGAAAAATTCTCACTTATTTCCTTTGATGGTGAAGTGGAGATGGAAGTAACAATGGATGTCCATCACTTTGACGGGCGAGGTTGGGGCCCGTCAATTTTTAGCCACGTCGCAGACGCTGCTCATAGAGTGCCCTCTGCTGTTGTTGTTGTTGTTGTTCTTCTTCTTGTTCTTCTTCTTCTTGTTGTTCTTGCAGAGAAGACAAAACCTCGAAGCTCCACCCATTCTGGGAACCATAGCTCCACCCATTTTGGGAGAGGCTTCATAAAAACAAATATCCACCATTTTATTAACTCGCATAGCTTTGAGGCCTGTTTTGTAGGCCCGTGGTGTCTTCCTCTCTCACACAGTTTTATTTCAAATCAAATTCGATATATCATTTCTTTTTTCACAGTCGCTAACATAGTTTTAGACTCGGTTGAAAAAAAAACGGGAAGAAAATCCGATGAAAGTTGCCCTTTATAGAACAAAATGAATGCTCAAAGGCCTGTAACTTCAAGTCCATTGAGATATATATTTTTTAGATCGCGGCATGGTCAGTCATACACCGCCCGAAATAAGAGACGGGAAAATGCCGAGATATATATATATTTTGTTTAAATTGCGGCATGGTCAGTCATACACCGCCCGAAATAACAGACGGGAAAATGTCGAGATATATTAAAAATTCGTCCATTTGATGACAATCGTCACGATGAAATATTTAATTTATACGTCATCACAATAATGTGGAGAGAGGAGCATAGCTTCGTTCACGTGTCGACACACACGGGAAAATGCCGAGATATATTAAAAATTCGTCGCCACAAATGGGAAATTGCCGAGATATATTTTCACTTTGCACAAAAATAACATCAAGTAATCGAATCAATAGGAATGTCCTGTGCCTATAACATCGACGTTATAGGCACAGCTGCATCTAGGCATTGTGTAACATCGACGCGGCTTTTGTTTTAATTAAAACTTTTTGTATTGTTTCCTTTGGTGGGCATGGTTGTGGATGTCTTAGTTTTATATCTTGTTTTTTCATTCATACAGAGATATCCTTGTTGTCTTTCGATTGTCAGAGGAAGGACCTTTTTAGGTGTTGTATTGTTTTTTATATGGTTCAATCACGACTACATTTTATGAGCAACTGTCTTGCAACTTACATGAGATATATGTCCTTTCTCGTGGAGAGTAAGTTTGGTCCAAACCTCACCCAAGTGGGCGACCTCACCTCGCTGCGCCTTATAAAGGTGGGGCGAGGTATCAAGCCCTGTCGGCGGGGGGCTTCACCCCTCCCCGCCTTACATAGGTGGGGCGAGTATGCGGGAGGCCTGACCCCGCCCTGCCTTGCATATACTTGAGCTCAATTCTGTGTTAAAAAAGGTATATATATATATATATATATATATATATATATATATATATATATATATATATATATATATATATATATATATATATATTGTTGTGGATATGAGAATGTTTTTTTTTTTTTGTTGTGTAATGAATTGTTGTAAAATGTCACCCTCCTTCCTGCATTTGTTGTTGTATAAAGGTCAAAGGGCGTTCCCGTAGTTAATTCCATAAAACATACACGAAGGACACCATATATCCCGGTTCGGTAGTTATATCCTTATTATGTGTATTAGTGTAAGGCTGTGTCTTCCATTAATTTAAATACTCCATTGCACCAAGTGAAATAAGAGTAGATTCCCTTCACCTTCCCCTTCCAACAATTGCCAACTGTTCCCTCCACGACTCCATTCGCCACGAGGTCGGCTCGGAGAAGAAGGGGGAGGAGCCGCCGAATCCTGGGCGTGCCCGCCCATCGTCATCAAGGGCGGAGCCAGAGGCCCGTGCCGACCAATCAGGGCCGAGGCGAGCTCACCGATGGGCGTGTTCTAGAGGCCGGCGGCTTGATTGCCCGGGGGGTTATAAAGAGCACGCGCGGAAGCCATTAAGAAGAAGTGCGCACGAGGGCGAAGCAAGAGAGGAACGTCCTGAGAGAGATACGTCCTAAGATATACGTCCAAAGAGATACATGCAGAGATACGTGCGACGATCAAGTGCAAGCGAGTCAGAGCGGCGAAGTGCGAAGTGCCAAGTAGGGAAAGTGCCGAGTGGGCAGAGCCAAGTGCAAGAGAGTTCAAAGGAGCAGCTTTGGAGAGCGAACGGTGCACCGGAGGGGCTTCGCCGTGCAGATTGGAACCGCGGCTGTTTTGGCGATCCCAGCTCGGGTATTGACGGCAGCTATCCGCTTCCGGCCCGACCGATCCCCGCTGAACCTTCCTCCCCCGCCAAACCATTCCTCCTTCCGATCCTTCCTGCCTGCAAATTCCCAATTCGTGTGAGTCCGTCTTTCGTTTGTTCTGTCCAGGGTTCTAAGTAAGACTGCCATAGATAAGCTAAGTTTCACTTTGTCCGCTTCTTCTTCTTCTGTTTTTATTTTATTATCCTTCCTTCTCCTTGGTTTCTTTGATTGTGTAAATAGTAGGAATAAATTTAGTAGCATTTCCAACCTTTTTGCTTTGGTGTTCTTCTTCTTCACAACCTTCGCTTTAGTCTTTTCCCCATTGAATATCTGTGGCGCGATTCGGCCAACGTTCAGGAATCGGGTTAGTCGGGGTAACTGTTCGGGCGCGGCGGCCATCCGCTCGGCAAACAACATCCTCGCCGCGGTCCCGTAACAATATACTCGATCTCGATTCTGTGTACAAAAAAAATAAATACATGATGATGTGACTGTGTGTATGAATGATGCATTATAATGTGAATGTGCGTACTAATGATGCATTATGATGTGACTGTGTGTATTAATGATGTATTTTAATGTGAATATGTGTACGAATGATGCATTATGATGTCAATATGTGGACTAATGATGCATTATAATGTGAATATGTGTATTAATGGTGTATTATAATGTGAATATGTGCACTAATGATGTATCATTATGTGAATTTGTGCATTAATGATGCATTATAATGTGAATATGTGCACTAATGATGCATTATGATGTGACTGTGTGTATTAATGGTGTATTATAATATGAATATGCGTACTAATGATGCATTATGATGTGACTGTGTGTATTAATGGTGTATTATAATGTGAATATGTGTACTAATGATGCATTATGATGTGACGATGTGTATTAATGATGTTTTACCATGTGGATATGTGTACTAATGATGTATCATTATGTGAATATGTGTACTAATGATGCATTATGATGTGAATATGTGTACTAATGATGCATTATAATGTGAATATGTGTACTAATGATGCATTATGATGTGACTGTGTGTTTCATTGATGTATTATCATGTGAATATGTGTACTAATGATGCATTATGATGTGACGATGTGTATTAATGATGTTTTATCATGTGGATATGTGTACTAATGATGCATTATGATGTGAATATGTGTTCTAATGATGCATTATGATGTGAATATGTGTACTAATGATGCATTATGATGTGAATATGTGCACTAATGATGCATTATAATGTGAATATGTGTACTAATGACGCATTATGATGTGAATATGTGAAATAATGATGCATTATAATGTGAATATGTGTACTAATGATGCATTATGACGTGAATATGTGCACTAATGATGCATTATAATGTGAATATGTGTACTAATGACGCATTATGATGTGAATATGTGTACTAATGATGCATTATGATGTGAATATGTGTTCTAATGATGCATTATAATGTGAATATGTGTACTAATAGCGCATTATGATGTGACTGTGTGTATTAATTGATGTATTATCATGTGAATATGTGTACTAATGATGTTTTATCACGTGGATATGTGTACTAATGATGCATTATGATGTGAATATGTGTACTAATGACGCATTATGATGTGAATATGTGTACTAATGATGCATTATAATGTGAATATGTGTGCTAATAGCGCATTATGATGTGACTGTGTGTATTAATTGATGTATTATCATGTGAATATGTGTACTAATGATGTTTTATCACGTGGATATGTGTACTAATGACGCATTATGATGTGAATATGTGTACTAATGATGCATTATGATGTGAATATGTGTACTAATGATGCATTATAATGTGAATATGTGTCCTAATGATGCATTATGATGTGACTGTGTGTATTAATTGATGTATTATCATGTGAATATGTGTACTAATGATGCATTATGATGTGAATATGTGTACTAATGGCGCATTATGATGTGAATATGTGTACTAATGATGCATTATGATGTGACTGTGCGCACTAATGATGCATTATGATGTGAATATGTGTACTAATGATGCATTATGATGTGAATATGTGTACTAATGATGTATTATAATGTGAATATGTGTATTAATGATGTATTATAATGTGAATATGTTTATTAATAATGTATTATAATGTTAATATGTTTATTAATGATGTATTATAATGTGAATATGTGTATTAATGATGTATTAAAATGTGAATATGTGCACTAATGATGTATTATAATGTGAATATGTTTATTAATGATGTATTATAATGTGAATATGTGTATTAATGATGTATTAAAATGTGAATATGTGCACTAATGATGTATCATGATGTGAATATGTGTACTAATGATGCATTATGATGTGAATATGTGTACTAATGATGCATTATAATGTGAATATGTGTTCTAATGATGCATTATGATGTGAATATGTGTACTAATGATGCATTATGATGTGAATATGTGCACTAATGATGCATTATAATGTGAATATGTGTACTAATGACGAATTATGATGTGAATATGTGTAATAATGATGCATTATAATGTGAATATGTGTTCTAATGATGCATTATGACGTGAATATGTGCACTAATGATGCATTATAATGTGAATATGTGTACTAATGACGCATTATGATGTGAATATGTGTACTAATGATGCATTATGATGTGAATATGTGTACTAATGATGCATTATAATGTGAATATGTGTACTAATAGCGCATTATGATGTGAATATGTGTACTAATAGCGCATTATAATGTGAATATGTGTCCTAATGATGCATTATGATGTGACTGTGTGTATTAATTGATGTATTATCATGTGAATATGTGTACTAATGATGTTTTATCACGTGGATATGTGTACTAATGATGCATTATGATGTGAATATGTGTACTAATGACGCATTATGATGTGAATATGTGTACTAATGATGCATTATGATGTGACTGTGTGCACTAATGATGCATTATGATGTGACTGTGTGCACTAATGATGCATTATGATGTGAATATGTGTACTAATGACGCATTATGATGTGAATATGTGTACTAATGATGCATTATGATGTGACTGTGTGCACTAATGATGCATTATGATGTGAATATGTGTACTAATGATGCATTATAATGTGAATATGTGTACTAATGATGTATTATAATGTGAATATGTGTATTAATGATGTATTATAATGTGAATATGTTTATTAATAATGTATTATAATGTGAATATGTTTATTAATGATGTATTATAATGTGAATATGTGTATTAATGATGTATTAAAATGTGAATATGTGCACTAATGATGTATTATAATGTGAATATGTTTATTAATGATGTATTATAATGTGAATATGTGTATTAATGATGTATTAAAATGTGAATATGTGCACTAATGATGTATTATAATGTGAATATGTTTATCAATGATGTATTACAATATGAATATGAATAACCCAGAGGACCCCGGAGGAGGAGCTACGAATCCGAGAGGATACCCAGAGGACCTCGGAGGAGGAGCTATGAATCCGAGAGGACACCCAGAGGACCTCGGAGGAGGAGCTACAAATCCGAGAGGATACCCAGAGGACCTCGGAGGAGGAGCTACGAATCCGAGAGGATAACCAGAGGACTTCGAAGGAGGAGCTACGAATTCGAGAGGATACCCAGAGGACCTCGGAGGAGGAGCTACGAATCCGAGAGGATACCCAGAGGACCTCGGAGGAGGAACTACGAATTCGAGAGGATACCCAGAGGACCTCGGAGGAGGAGCTACGAATCCGAGAGGATACCCAGAGGACCTCGGAGGAGGAACTACGAATCCGAGAGGATACCCAGAGGACCTCGGAGGAGGAGCTACGAATCCGAGAGGATCACCAGAAGACCTCAGAGGAGGAGCTACGAATCCGAGAGGATACCCAGAGGACCTCGGAGGAGGAGCTACGAATCAGAGAGGATACCCAGAGGACCTCGGAGGAGGAGCTATGAATCCAAGAGGATACCCAGAGGAGCTCGGAGGAGGAGCTATGAATCCGAGAGGATACCCAGAGGACCTCGGAGGAGGAGCTACGAATCCGAGAGGCTACACAGAGGACCTCGGAGGAGGAGCTACGAATCCGAGAGGCTACACAGAGGACCTCGGAGGAGGAGCTACACCGCCGAGAGGATACCCAGAGGACCTCGGAGGCGGAGCTATGAATATTAGAGCATACCCAGAAGACCTTGGAGGCGGAGCTACGAATCCGAGAGCTTACCCAGAGGACCTTGGAGGCAGAGCTACGATTCCGAGAGGATACCCAGAGGACCTCGGATGAGAGCTACGAATCCGAGAGGATACCCAGAGGAGCTCGGATGAGGAGCTATGAATCCGAGAGGATACCCAGAGGACCTCGGAGGAGGAGCTATGCCGACGAGAGGATACCCAGAGGACCTTGGAGGAGGAGCTACGCCATTGAGAGGATACCCATAGGACCCCGGAGGAGGAGCTACAACTCTGGGAGGATACCCAGAGGACCTCAGAGGAGGAGTTACGTATCCGAGAGGATACCCAGATGACCTCGGAGGAGGAGGTATACCGCCGAGAGCATACCCAGAGGACCTTGGAGATGGAGCTACGAATCCGAGAGCATATCCAGAGGACCTTGGAGGCGGAGCTACGAATACGAGAGGCGAGGACTCGGGCTCTGTCAGCGGGCTGCCTCAACCATTCCCGTCTTATATAGGTGGGACGAGTATGCCGTAGGCCTTACCCCACCCTGCCTGATATATATATACTTGAACTCGATTCTGTCTACAAAAACAAACAAACAAAAAAAAACCTCATCCCTCCCCACCTTATATAGGCGGAGGAGTTTACGGGCTTTGTCGGCGTGCGACCTAACCCCACCCCGCCTTATATAGGTGGGGCAAGGACTCGAGATCTGTCAGCGGGCGGCCTCACCCATCCCCGCCTTCTAGAGGTGGGGCGAATATGCAGGTCGCAGGAGGCTTTAACCCGCCCTGCCTTATTTAGGTGGGGCAACCACTCGGGTTCAGTCGCCGGGCTGTCCCACCCCGCCGCGCATTTTATTTTTTATAAAAGACCTCGATATAATGTGCATGTTTCCACACCAAAAGAAGATTTGAAATTTAAATTTAATATGTCCATCCTTTGCTCTTATGTTGTATTTTGATGATTGTTTTAGTTTATTAACTGATTGCAAAGTGTTTAACATGAAAGATTTCGCAAACGGATATTGGTTTTATTTTTGGAGTCGACTGAAGTTTATTCTTTGAAACTGTTTTCATGTTGAATCAATGCAATGGGACATTTTCAATCAATACTCAATAATCTGTTTTTGGAAGATAGTTTCAATTTGATGGTAAAATACTTGTGCACTGGTGCAAACAATAGGGCCATTATAGTTGTAAAAACATCAGCATTTACATGTTCTTGACTTTATTATTTTCACCAGTATCCTGACATGTTTTGGATTTTGAAATCTTCCATCACAATCTTCGCCATCAATTCCTCTCCTAAATAAGTTCACCAATCTCTGTGATTGAGGACCAGGAAGCTCAATGATAAATTGCAGTTTTGTTTTCTGTGCATGTGAAGATTATTTTTCAGCGATAAACATGTGGCAACCCTCATTGACTGATTGGACTCTGGAGACCACATCAGGAAGCAGATTCTTCACCTTATTTTGTCCAAAGTTGGTGAAAAATTCTCACTTATTTCCTTTGATGGTGAAGTGGAGATGGAAGTAATAATGGATGTCCATCACTTTGACGGGCGAGGTTGGGGCCCGTCAATTTTTTCCTTTGGTGGGCATGGTTGTGGATGTCTTAGTTTTATATCTTGTTTTTTCATTCATTCAGAGATATCCTTGTTGTCTTTCGATTGTCAGAGGAAGGACCTTTTTAGGTGTTGTATTGTTTTTATATGGTTCAATCACGACTACATTTTATGAGAAACTGTCTTGCAACTTACATGAGATATATGTCCTTTCTCGTGGAGAGTAAGTGTGGTCCAACCCTCACCCAAGTGGGCGACCTCACCTCGCTGCACCTTATAAAGGTGGGGCAAGGAATCAAGCCCTGTCGGCGGGGGCCTCACCCCTCCCCGCCTTACATAGGTGGGGCGAGTATGCTGGAGGGCTGACCTCGCTCTGCCTTGTATATACTTGAGCTCAATTCTGTGTTTAAAAAATGTATATATGTATCTATATTATAATAGGTTACGGTGATTCTGTTGGACGTCTGTCCGGGGGTGTGGCTTCATCCGTTTGCAGAGTAGCTCCACCCGTAGCTCCACCCATTCTTGGAGAGGCTTCATGTAAACAAATATCCTCCATTTTATGAACTCGAATGGCTTTGAGGCCTGTTTAGTTAGGCCCGTGCTGTCTTTCTCTCTCACACAGGTTTATTTCAATTCTAATTCGATATATCATTTCATTTTTAACAGTCGCTAACATTGTGTTAGACTCGGTTGAAAAAAAACGGGAAGAGAATCCCAAGAAAGTTTCCGTTTATAGAACGAAATGATTTCTCAAAGGCCTGTAAACTAAACGCCCATTTTATCGAATTCACCATCTGATTTAATTTTTATCGATGGTTTTCGACTCGGTGTCAGAAATAATTGAGAACATTCACAGACGCACGGGAAATTGCCGAGATATATTTATAACAAGTACAAAAAGTTTTAATTAAAACAAAAGCCGCGTCGATGTTACACAATGCCTCGATGCAGCTGTGCCTATAACGTCGATGTTATAGGCACAGGATGATTGATTCGATTACTTGATGTTATTTTTGTGCAAAGTGAAAATATATCTCGGCAATTTCCTGTGTGTGGCGACGAATTTTTAATATATCTCGGCATTTTCCCGTCTGTTATTTCAGGCGGTGTATGACTGACCATGCCGCGATTTAAAAAAAATATATCTCGGCAATTTCCCGTGTGTGGCGACATGTGAACGAAGCTATGCTCCTCTCTCCACATTATTGTGACGACGTATAAATTAAATATTTCATCGTGACGATTGTCATCAAATGGACGAATTTTTAATATATCTCGGCATTTTCCCATCTGTTATTTCAGGCGGTGTATGACTGACCATGCCGCGATTTAACAAAAATATATCTCGGCAATTTCCCGTATGTGGCGACACATGAACGAAGCTATGCTCCTCTCTCCACATTATTGTGACGACGTATAAATTAAATATTTCATCGTGATGATTGTCATCAAATGGACGAATTTTTAATATATCTCGGCATTTTCCCGTCTGTTATTTCGGGCGGTGTATGACTGACCATGCCGCGATTTAAACAAAATATATATATCTCAGCATTTTCCCACCTGTTATTTCGGGCGGCGTATGACTGACCATGCCGCGATTTAAAAAAAAAAAATCTCAATGGACTTGAAGTTACAGGCCTTTGAGAATTCATTTCGTGCTATAAAGGGCAACTTTCATCGGATTTTCTTCCCGTTTTTTTTCAACCGAGTCTAAAACTATGTTAGCGACTGTGAAAAATGAAATGATATATCGAATTTGATTTGAAAGAAAACTGTGTGAGAGAGGAAGACACCACAGGCCTACAAAACAGGCCTCAAAGCTATGTGAGTTAATAAAATGGTGGATATTTGTTTATATGAAGCCTCTCCCACAATGGGTGGAGCTATGGTTCCCAGAATGGGTGGAGCTTTGAGGTTTTGTCTTCTCTGCAAGAACAAGAACAAGAAGAAGAAGAAGAACAACAACAACAGCAGAGGGCACTCTATGACCAGCGTCTGCGACGCGGCTAAAAAAATCGCGCCATGATGATACACAAAAATACACCGCCTAAAATAACAGTTGGGGAAAATGTCGACATATATTAAAAATTTGCTTTTTCTTTTCGTTAAGATATATTACTTTTACGTTTTATGAGAGTCGGCACAAAAACGACATATATCTTCGTTCTTTCTTATTTCATTCAACATTATTATCCGCAAGTAAAATATGTTTCACGAAATTACCGAGAGATATGCCTTCGTTTTTTTTTATTAGTTATGTGCGCATACACTTTAAATAGGTTTGGCAATAGGGGTTGGCGAGGAGTGTGAGGGGTTGTAGAGGGGTGTGAGGAGGTATTGGAGAGGAGTGCGAGGAGGCATTGGAGAGGAGTGCAAGGAGGAATTGGAGAGGAATGCGAGGAGGTATTTGAGAGGAATGCGAGGAGGTATTGGAGAGGAATGCGAGGAGTTATTGGAGAGGAGGGCGAGGAGGTATTGGAGAGGAGTGCGAGGAGGTATTGGAGAGGAGTGCGAGGAGGTATTGGAGAGGAGTGTGAGGAGGTATTGGAGAGGAGTGCGAGAAGGTATTGGAGAGGAGTGCGAGGAGGTATTGGAGAGGAGAGTGAGGAGGTATTGGAGAGGAGTGTGAGGAGGTATTGGAGAGGAGTGTGAGGGGTTGGAGAGGAGTGTGAGGGGTTGGCGAGGAGTGTGAGGGGTTGTAGAGGAGTGTGATGGGTTGCAGAGGAGTGTGAGGGATTGGAGAGGAGTGTGAGGGATTGGAGAAGAGTGTGAGGGATTGGAGAGGAGTGTGAGGGATTGGAGAGGAGTGTGCGGGATTGGAGAGGAGTGTGCGGGATTGGAGAGGAGTGTGCGGGATTGGAGAGGAGTGTGCGGGATTGGAGAGGAGTGTGCGGGATTGGAGAGGAGTGTGCGGGATTGGAGAGGAGTGTGCGGGATTGGAGAGGAGTGTGCGGGATTGGAGAGGAGTGTGCGGGATTGGAGAAGAGTGTGCGGGATTGGAGAAGAGTGTGCGGGATTGGAGAGGAGTGTGCGGGATTGGAGAGGTGTATGCGGGATTGGAGAGGAGTGTGAGGGATTTGAGAGGCGTGCGAGGGATTGGAGAGGAGTGTGAGGGATTGGAGAGGAGTGTGAGGGATTGGAGAGGAGTGTGAGGGATTGGATAGGAGTGTGAGGGATTGGAGAGGAGTGTGAGGGATTGGAGAGGAGTGTGAGGGTTTGGAGAGGAGTGCGAGGAGGTATTGGAGAGGAGTGTGAGGAGGTATTGGAGAGGAGTGTGAGGAGGAGTGGTATTGGAGAGGCGTGAGGGTAGAGAGCAGTGAGGGGGTCACATATTATGTGAAATAAATAAGTTGTGTTCATTACACCATTTTAACCATTTTGTAAAATTTAATGTGCAGCATCTAAATCAAGATGTCCAAATGTCACACACCATACCCATGGGATTCCCACGGGTGACCCCACGAGTATATATATACTCGATCTCGATTCTGTGTACAAAAAAAATAAATACCTGATGATGTGACTGTGTGTATGAATGATGCATTATGATGTGAATATGTGTACTAATGACGCATTATGATGTGACTGTGTGTATTAATGATGTATTATCATGTGAATATGTGTACTAATGATGCATTATGATGTGAATATGTGTGCTAATGATGCATTATAATGTGAATATGTGTATTAATGGTGTATTATAATGTGAATATGTGCACTAATGATGTATCATTATGTGAATTTGTGCATTAATGATGCATTATGATGTGAATATGTGTACTAATGATGCATTATGATGTGAATATGTGTACTAATGATGCATTATAATGTAAATATGTGTACTAATGACGCATTATGATGTGAATATGTGTACTAATGACGCATTATGATGTGAATATGTGGACTAATGATGATTATAATGTGAATATGTGTACTAATGATGCATTATGACGTGAATATGTGCACTAATGATGCATAATAATGTGACTATGTGTACTAATTATGTATTATGACATGAATATGTGCACTAATGATGCATTATAATGTGAATATGTTTACTAATGATGCATTATGACATGAATATGTGTACTAATGATGCATTATAATGTGAATATGTGTACTAATGACGCATTATAATGTGAATATGTTTACTAATGATGCATTATGGCATGAATATGTGTACTAATGATGTATTATAATGTGAATATGTGTATTAATGGTGTATTATAATGTGGATATGTGTACGAATGATGTATCATTATGTGAATATGTGTACTAATGACGCATTATGATGTGAATATGTGCACTAATGATGCATTATAATGTGAATATGTGTTCTATTGATGCATTATGATGTGAATATGTGTACTCATGAGGCATTATGATGTGAATATGTGTACTAATGATGCATTATAATGTGAATATGTGTACTCATGATGTATTATCATGTGAATATGTGTACTCATGATGCATTATAAAGTGATTATGTGTATTAATGATGTATTATAATGTGAATATGTGTACTAATGATGCATTATGATGTGACGATGTGTATTAATGATGTATTATCATGTGAATATGTGTACTAATGATGCATTATGATGTGACTGTGTGTATTAATGATGTATTATAATGTGAATATGTGTGCTAATGATGTATCATTATGTGAATATGTGTAATAATGACGCAGTATGATGTGAATATGTGGACTAATGATGCATTATAATGTGAATATGTGTTCTAATGATGCATTATGATGTGAATATGTGCACTAATGATGCATTATGATGTGAATATGTGTACTAATGATGCATTATAATGTGAATATGTCTACTAATGATGAATTATGATGTGAATATGTGTGCTAATGATGCTTTATAATGTGAATATGTGTACTAATGATGCATTATGATGTGAATATGTGTACTAATGACGCATTACGATGTGAAACGTTTGATGTTTGATGTGAAAATGTGTACTAATGATGCATTATGATGTGAATATGTGTACTAGTGATGCATTATAATGTGACTGTGTGTATTAATGATGTATTATAATGTGAATATGTGTATTAATGGTGTATTATAATATGGATATGTGTACTAATGATGTATCATTATGTGAATATGTGTACTAATGACGCATTATGATGTGAATATGTGCACTAATGATGCATTATAATGTGAATATGTGTTCTATTGATGCATTATGATGTGAATATGTTTACTAATGATGCATTATGATGTGAATATGTGCACTAATGATGCATTATAATGTGAATATGTGCACAAATGACGCATTATGATGTGAATATGTGCAATAATGATGCATTATAATGTGAATATGTGTACTAATGATGCATTATGACGTGAATATGTGCACTAATGATGCATTATAATGTGAATATGTGTACTAATGACGCATTATGATGTGACGATGTGTATTAATGATGTTTTATCATGTGGATATGTGTACTAATGATGCATTATGATGTGACTGTGTGTATTAATGATGTATTATAATGTGAATATGTGTACTAATGATGTATCATGATGTGAATATGTGTACTAATGATGCATTATGATGTGAATATGTGTACTAATGATGCATTATAATGTGAATATGTGTTCTAATGATGCATTATGATGTGAATATGTGTACTAATGATGCATTATGATGTGAATATGTGCACTAATGATGCATTATATTGTGAATATGTGTACTAATGACGCATTATGATGTGAATATGTGTAATAATGATGCATTATAATGTGAATATGTGTACTAATGATGCATTATGATGTGAATATGTGCACTAATGATGCATTATAATGTGAATATGTGTACTAATGACGCATTATGATGTGAATATGTGTACTAATGATGCATTATGATGTGAATATGTGTACTAATGATGCATTATAATGTGAATATGTGCACTAATGACGCATTATGATGTGAATATGTGTACTAATGATGCATTATAATGTGAATATGTGTCCTAATGATGCATTATGATGTGACTGTGTGTATTAATTGATGTATTATCATGTGAATATGTGTACTAATGATGCATTATAATGTGAATATGTGTTCTAATGATGCATTATGATGTGAATATGTGTACTAATGATGCATTATGATGTGAATATGTGCACTAATGATGCATTATAATGTGAATATGTGTACTAATGATGCATTATGACGTGAATATGTGCACTAATGATGCATTATAATGTGAATATGTGTACTAATGACGCATTATGATGTGAATATGTGTACTAATGATGCATTATGATGTGAATATGTGTACTAATGATGCATTATAATGTGAATATGTGTACTAATGACGCATTATGATGTGAATATGTGCACTAATGATGGATTATAATGTGAATATGTGTATTAATGGTGTATTATAATGTGAATATGTGCACTAATGATGTATCATTATGTGAATTTGTGCATTATTGATGCATTATAATGTGAATATGTGTACTAATGATGCATTATGATGTGACTGTGTGTATTAATGGTGTATTATAAAGTGAATATGTGCACGAATGATGTATCATTATGTGAATTTTTGCATTAATGAGCATTATGATGTGAATATGCATACTAATGATGCATTATGATGTGACTGTGTGCATTAATGGTGTATTCTATAATGAATATGCATACTAATGATGCATTATGATGTGACTGTGTGTACTAATGATGTATCATTATGCGAATTTGTGCATTAATGATGCATTATAATGCGAATATGCGTACTAATGATGCATTTATGATGTGACTATGCATTAATGATGCATTATAATGTGAATATGTGTACTAATGATGCGTTATGATGTGACTGTGTGCATTAATGATGTATTATAATGTGAATGTGTGTACTAATGATGTATCATTATGTGAATTTGTGCATTAATGATGCATTATGATGTGAATATGTGTACTAATGATGCATTATGATGTGACTGTGTGTATTAATGATGTATATAATGTGAATATGTGTACAAATGATGCATTATGATGTGACGATGTGTAATAATGATGTTTTATCATGTGGGTATGTGTACGAATGATGCATTATAATGTGAATATGTGTACTAATGATGCATTATAATGTGAATATGTGTTCTAATGATGCATTATGATGTGAATATGTGAACTAATAATGCATTATAATGTGAATATGTGTACTAATGATGCATTATAATGTGAATATGTGGACTAATGATGTATCATTATGTGAATATGTGTACTAATGATGCATTATAATGTGAATATGTGTACTAATGATGCATTATGATGTGAATATGTGTTCTAATGATGCATTATGATGTGAATATGTGCACTAATGATGCATTATAATGTGAATATGTGTACTAATGATGTATCATTATGTGAATACGTGTACTAATGATGCATTATAATGTGAATATGTGTACTCATGATGCATTATAATGTGAATATGTGTACTATTGATGCATTATAATGTGAATATGTGTACTAATGATGCATTATAATGTGAATATGTGTTCTAATGATGCATTATGATGTGAATATGTGTACTAATGACGCATTATGATGTGAATATGTGTACTAATGATGCATTATAATGTGAATATGTGTTCCAATGATGTATCATTATGTGCCTATGTGTGCTAATGATGCATTATAATGTGAATATGTGTACTAATGATCTATCATTTTGTGAATATGTGTACTAATGATGCATTATAATGTGAATATGTGTTCTAATGATGCATTATAATGTGAATATGTGTTCTAATGATGCATTATGATGTGAATATGTGTACTAATGATGCATTATAATGTGAATATGTGTACTAATGATGTATCATTATGTGCATATGTGTGCTAATGATGCATTATAATGTGAATATGTGTACTAATGATGCATTATAATGTGAAATGTGTTCTAATGATGCATTATGATGTGAATATGTGTACTAATGATGCATTATGATGTGAATATGTGTACTAATGATGCATTATGATGTGAATATGTGTACTAATGATGCATTACTATGTGAATATGTGGTCTAATGATGCATTATAATGTGAATATGTGTACCAATGACGCATTATGATGTGAATATGTGTACTAATGATGCATTATAATGTGAATATGTGTACTAATGATGCATTATGATGTGACTGTGTGTATTAATGATGTATTATCATGTGAATATGTGTCCTAATGATGCATTATGATGTGACGATGTGTACTTATGATGTTTTATCATGTGGATATGTGTACTAATGATGCATTATGATGTGAATATGTGTACTAATGATGCATTATAATGTGAATATGTGTGATGATGATGTATTATAATGTGAATATGTGTATTAATGATGTATTAAAATGTGAATATGTGCAATAATGATGTATTATAATGTGAATATGTTTATTAATGATGTATTTTAATGTGAAGATGAATAACCCAGAGGACCTCGGAGGAGGAGCTACGAATCCGAGAGGATACCCAGAGAACCTCAGAGGAGGAGCTACGAATCCGAGAGGATACCCAGAGGACCTCGGAGGAGGAGCTACGAATCCGAGAGGATACCCAGAGGACCTTGGAGGAGGAGCTACGAATCCGAGAGGATACCCAGAGGACCTCGGAGGAGGAGCTACAAATCCGAGAGGATACCCAGAGGACCTCGGAGGAGGAGCTACGAATCAGAGAGGATACCCAGAGGACCTCAAAGGAGGAGCTACGAATCCGAGAGGATACCCAGAGGACCTCGGAGGAGGAGCTACGAATCCGAGAGGATACCCAGAGGACCTCGGAGGAGGAGCTACGAATCCGAGAGGATACCCAGAGGACCTCGGAGGAGGAGCCACGAATCCGAGAGGATACCCAGAGGACCTCGGAGGAGGAGCTACGAATCCGAGAGTATACCAAGAGGACCTCGGAGGAGGAGCTACGCCACCGAGAGGATACCCAGTGGACCTCGGAGGTGGAGCTACGAATCCGAGAGCATACCCAGAGGACCTTGGAGGCAGAGCTACGAATCCGAGAGCATACCCAGAGGACCTTAGAGGCGGAGCTACGAATCCGAGAGGATACCCAGAGGACCTCGGATGAGGAGCTACGAATCCGAGGGGATACCCAGAGGACCTCGGATGAGGTGCTACGAAACCGAGAGGATACCCAGATGACCTCGGAGGAGGAGTTACGCCACCGAGAGGATACCCAGAGGACCTCGGAGGAGGAGCTACGCCGTCGAGAGGATACCCAGAGGACCTCGGAGGAGGAGCTACGAATGCGAGACGATACCCAGAGGACATCGGAGGAGGAGCTACGAATCCGAGAGGAAACCCAGAGGACCTCGGAGGAGGAGCTACGCCGCCGAGAGGCGAGGACTCGGGCTCTGTCAGCGGGCTGCCTCAACCATTCCCTGCTTATATAGGTGGGAAGAGTATGCCGTAGGCCTTACCCCGCCCTCCCTCATATGTATACCTGGGCTCGATTCTGTCTACAAAAACTGATAAAGGTGGAGGAGTTTGCGGGCTCTGCCGGCGTGTGACCTAACCCCACCCCGCCTTATATAGGTGGGGCGAGGACTCGAGCTCTGTCAGCGGGTGGCCTCACCCATCCCCGCCTTCTAGAGGTGGGGCGAGTATGCGGGAGGCTTTAACCCGCCCTGCCTTATATAGGTGGGTCAACCACTCGGGTTCAGTCGCCGGGCGGTCCCACTCCGCCCCGCATTTTATTTTTTATAAAAGTCCTCGATATAATAAATGTGTTCCCACACCAAAATAAGATTTGAAATTTTAATTGAATATGTACTTCCTTTGCTCTTATGTTGTATTTTGATGATTGTATTCATTTATTAACTGATTGCAAAGTGTTTAACATGAAAGATTTCGCAAACGGATATTGGTTTTATTTTTGGAGTCCACTGAAGTTGATTCTTTGAAACTGTTTTCATGTTGAATCAATGCAATGGGACATTTTCAATCTTTACTCAATAATCTGTTTTTGGAAGATAGTTTCAATTTGATGGTAAAATACTTGTGCACTGGTGCAAACAATTGGGCCATTATAGTTGTAAAAACATCAGCATTTACATGTTCTTGACTTTATTACTTTCACCAGTATCTTGACATGTTTTGGATTTTGAAATCTTCCATCACAATCTTAGCCATCAATTCCTCTCCTAAAGAAGTTCACCAATCTCTGTGATTGAGGACCAGGAAGCTCAATGATAAATTGCAGTTTTGTTTTCTGTGCATGTGAAGATTATTTTTCAGCGATAAACATGTGGCAATCCTCACTGACTGCTTGGACTCTGGAGACCACATCAGGAAGCAGATTCTTCACCTTATTTGGTCCAAGGTTGGTGAAAAATTCTCACTTATTTCCTTTGATGGTGAAGTGGAGATGGAAGTAACAATGGATGTCCATCACGTTGACGGGCGAGGTTGGGGCCCGTCAATTTTTAGCCGCGTCACAGACGCTGCTCATAGAGTGCCCTCTGCTGTTGTTGTTGTTGTTCTTCTTCTTCTTCTTGTTCTTCTTCTTCTTGTTGTTCTTGCAGAGAAGACAAAACCTCGAAGCTCCACCCATTCTGGGAACCATAGCTCCACCCATTTTGGGAGAGGCTTCATATAAACAAATATCCACCATTTTATTAACTCGCATAGCTTTGAGGCCTGTTTTGTAGGCCCGTGGTGTCTTCCTCTCTCACACAGTTTTATTTCAAATCAAATTCGATATATCATTTCATTTTTCACAGTCGCTAACATAGTTTTAGACTCAGTTGAAAAAAACGGGAAGAAAATGCGATGAAAGTTGCCCTTTATAGAACGAAATGAATTCTCAAAGGCCTGTAACTTCAAGTCCATTGAGATATATATATTTTTAGATCGCGCAATGGTCAGTCATACACCGCCCGAAATAAGAGACGGGAAAATGCCGAGATATATATATTTTGTTTAAATCGCGGCATGGTCAGTCATACACCGCCCGAAATAACAAACGGGAAAATGCCGAGATATATTAAAAATTCGTCCATTTGATGACAATCGTCACGATGAAATATTTAATTTATACGTCATCACAATAATGTGGAGAGAGGAGCATAGCTTCGTTCACGTGTCGCCACACACGGGAAATTGCCGAGATATATTTTTTTAAAATCGCGGCATGGTCATTCATACACCACCTGAAATAACAGACGGGAAAATGCCGAGATATATTAAAAATTCGTCGCCACACATGGGAAATTGCCGAGATATATTTTCACTTTGCACAAAAATAACATCAAGTAATCGAATCAATAGGAATGTCCTGTGCCTATAACATCGACGTTATAGGCACAGCTGCATCTAGGCATTGTGTAACATCGACGCGGCTTTTGTTTTAATTAAAACTTTTTGTATTGTTTCCTTTGGTGGGCATGGTTGTGGATGTCTTAGTTTTATTTCTTGTTTTTTCATTCATACAGAGATATCCTTGTTGTCTTTCGATTGTCAGAGGAAGGACCTTTTTAGGTGTTGTATTGTTTTTTATATGGTTCAATCACGACTACATTTTATGTGCAACTGTCTTGCAACTTACATGAGATATATGTCCTTTCTCGTGGAGAGTAAGTGTGGTCCAAACCTCACCCAAGTGGGCGACCTCACCTCGCTGCGCCTTATAAAGGTGGGGCGAGGTATCAAGCCCTGTCGGCGGGGGGCTTCACCCCTCTCCGCCTTACATAGGTGGGGCAAGTATGCGGGAGGCCTGACCCCGCCCTGCCTTGCATATACTTGAGCTCAATTCTGTGTTAAAAAAGGTATATATATATATACATATATATATTGTTGTGGATATGAGAATGTTTTTTTTTTTTTGTTGTGTAATGAATTGTTGTAAAATGTCACCCTCCTTCCTGCATTTGTTGTTGTATAAAGGTCAAAGGGCGTTCCCGAAGTTAATTCCATAAAACATACACGAAGGACACCATATATCCCGGTTCGGTAGTTATATCCTTATTATGTGTATTAGTGTAAGGCTGTGTCTTCCATTAATTTAAATACTCCATTGCACCAAGTGAAATAAGAGTAGATTCCCTTCACCTTCCCCTTCCAACAATTGCCAACTGTTCCCTCCGCGACTCCATTCGCCACGAGGTCGGCTCGGAGAAGAAGGGGGAGGAGCCGCCGAATCCTGGGCGTGCCCGCCCATCGTCATCAAGGGCGGAGCCAGAGGGCCGTGCCGACCAATCAGGGCCGAGGCGAGCTCACTGATGGGCGTGTTCTAGAGGCCGGCAGCTTGATTGCCCGGGGGGTTATAAAGAGCACGCGCGGAAGCCGTTAAGAAGAAGTGCGCACGAGGGCGAAGCAAGAGAGGAACGTCCTGAGAGAGATACGTCCTAAGATATACGTCCAAAGAGATACATGCAGAGATACGTGCGACGATCAAGTGCAAGCGAGTCAGAGCGGCGAAGTGCGAAGTGCAAAGTAGGGAAAGTGCCGAGTGTGCAGAGCCAAGTGCAAGAGAGTTCAAAGGAGCAGCTTTGGAGAGCGAACGGTTCACCGGGGGGGCTTCGCCGTGTAGATTGGAACTGCGGCTGTTTGGGCGATCCCAGCTCGGGTATTGACGGCAGCTATCCGCTTCCGGCCCGACCGATCCCCGCTGAACCTTCCTCCCCCGCCAAGCCATTCCTCCTTCCGATCCTTCCTGCCTGCAAATTCCCAATTCGTGTGAGTCCGTCTTTCGTTTGTTCTGTCCAGGGTTCAAAGTAAGACTGCCATAGATAAGCTAAGTTTCACTTTGTCCGCTTCTTCTTCTTCTGTTTTTATTTTATTATCCTTCCTTCTCCTTGGTTTCTTTGATTGTGTAAATAGTAGTAATAAATTTAGTAGCATTTCCAACCTTTTTGCTTTGGTGTTCTTCTTCTTCACAGCCTTCGCTTTAGTCTTTTCCCCATTGAATATCTGTGGCGCGATTCGGCCAACGTTCAGGAATCGGGTTAGTCGGGGTAACTGTTCGGGCGCGGCGGCCATCCGCTCGGCAAACAACATCCTCGCCGCAGTCCCGTAACAATATACTCGATCTCGATTCTGTGTACAAAAAAAATAAATACATGATGATGTGACTGTGTGTATGAATGATGCAGTATAATGTGAATGTGCGTACTAATGATGCATTATGATGTGACTGTGTGTATTAATGATGTATTTTAATGTGAATATGTGTACGAATGATGCATTATGATGTCAATATGTGGACTAATGATGCATTATAATGTGAATATGTGTATTAATGGTGTATCATAATGTGAATATGTGCGCTAATGATGTATCATTATGTGAATTTGTGCATTAATGATGCATTATAATGTGAATATGTGTACTAATGATGCATTATGATGTGACTGTGTGTATTAATGGTGTATTATAATATGAATATGCATACTAATGATGCATTAAAATGTGAATATGTGCACTAATGATGTATCATTATGTGAATTTGTGCATTAATGATGCTTTATAATGTGAATATGTGTACTAATGATGCATTATGATGTGAATATGTGTACTAATGATGTATCATTATGTGAATATGTTTACTAATGATGCATTATGATGTGAATATGTGTACTAATGATGTATCATTATGTGAATATGTGTACTAATGATGCATTATGATGTGACGATGTGTATTAATGATGTTTTATCATGTGGATATGTGTACTAATGATGTATCATTATGTGAATATGTGTACTAATGATGCATTATGATGTGACGATGTGTATTAATGATGTTTTATCATGTGGATATGTGTACTAATGATGTATCATTATGTGAATATGTGTACTAATGATTCATTATGATGTGAATATGTGTACTAATGATGCATTATAATGTGAATATGTGTACTAATGATGCATTATGATGTGACTGTGTGTTTTATTGATGTATTATCATGTGAATATGTGTACTAATGATGCATTATGATGTGACGATGTGTATTAATGATGTTTTATCATGTGGATATGTGTACTAATTATGCATTATGATGTGACTGTGTGTATTAATGATGTATTATAATGTGAATATGTGTACTAATGATGTATCATGATGTGAATATGTGTACTAATGATGCATTATGATGTGAATATGTGTACTCATGATGCATTATAATGTGAATATGTGTTCTAATGATGCATTATAATGTGAATATGTGTTCTAATGATGCATTATGATGTGAATATGTGTACTAATGATGCATGATGATGTGAATATGTGCACTAATGTTGCATTATATTGTGAATATGTGTACTAATGACGCATTATGATGTGAATATGTGTAATAATGATGCATTATAATGTGAATATGTGTACTAATGATGCATTATGACGTGAATATGTGCACTAATGATGCATTATAATGTGAATATGTGTACTAATGACGCATTATGATGTGAATATGTGTACTAATGATGCATTATGATGTGAATATGTGTACTAATGATGCATTATAATGTGAATATGTGTACTAATGACGCATTATGATGTGAATATGTGTACTAATGATGCATTATAATGTGAATATGTGTCCTAATGATGCATTCTGATGTGACTGTGTGTATTAATTGATGTATTATCATGTGAATATGTGTACTAATGATGCATTATAATGTGAATATGTGTTCTAATTATGCATTATGATGTGAATATGTGTACTAATGATGCATTATGATGTGAATATGTACACTAATGATGCATTATAATGTGAATATGTGTACTAATGATGCATTATGACGTGAATATGTGCACTAATGATGCATTATAATGTGAATATGTGTACTAATGACGCATTATGATGTGAATATGTGTACTAATGATGCATTATGATGTGAATATGTGTACTAATGATGCATTATAATGTGAATATGTGTACTAATGACGCATTATGATGTGACTATGCATTAATGATGCATTATAATGTGAATATGTGTACTAATGATGCGTTATGATGTGACTGTGTGCATTAATGATGTATTATAATGTGAATGTGTGTACTAATGATGCGTTATGATGTGACTGTGTGCATTAATGATGTATTATAATGTGAATGTGTGTACTAATGATGTATCATTATGTGAATTTGTGCATTAATGATGCATTATGATGTGAATATGTGTACTAATGATGCATTATGATGTGACTGTGTGTATTAATGATGTATTATAATGTGAATATGTGTACAAATGATGCATTATGATGTGACCATGTGTATTAATGATGTTTTATCATGTGGGTATGTGTACGAATGATGCATTATAATGTGAATATGTGTACTAATGATGCATTATAATGTGAATATGTGTTCTAATGATGCATTATGATGTGAATATGTGTACTAATAATGCATTATAATGTGAATATGTGTACTAATGATGCATTATAATGTGAATATGTGTACTAATGATGTATCATTATGTGAATATGTGTACTAATGATGCATTATAATGTGAATATGTGTACTAATGATGCATTATGATGTGAATATGTGTTCTAATGATGCATTATGATGTGAATATGTGCACTAATGATGCATTATAATGTGAATATGTGTACTAATGATGTATCGTTATGTGAATACGTGTACTAATGATGCATTATAATGTGAATATGTGCACTAATGATGCATTATAATGTGAATATGTGTACTCATGATGCATTATAATGTGAATATGTGTACTATTGATGCATTATAATGTGAATATGTGTACTAATGATGCATTATAATGTGAATATGTGTTCTAATGATGCATTATGATGTGAATATGTGTACTAATGACGCATTATGATGTGAATATGTGTACTAATGATGCATTATAATGTGAATATGTGTTCTAATGATGTATCATTATGTGCCTATGTGTGCTAATGATGCATTATAATGTGAATATGTGTACTAATGATCTATCATTTTGTGAATATGTGTACTAATGATGCATTATAATGTGAATATGTGTTCTAATGATGCATTATAATGTGAATATGTGTTCTAATGATGCATTATGATGTGAATATGTGTACTAATGATGCATTATAATGTGAATATGTGTACTAATGATGTATCATTATGTGCATATGTGTGCTAATGATGCATTATAATGTGAATATGTGTACTAATGATGCATTATAATGTGAATATGTGCACTAATGATGCATTATGATGTGAATATGTGTACTAATGATGCATTATGATGTGAATATGTGTACTAATGATGCATTATGATGTGAATATGTGTACTAATGTTGCATTATGATGTGAATATGTGGTCTAATGATGCATTATAATGTGAATATGTGTACCAATGACGCATTATGATGTGAATATGTGTACTAATGATGCATTATAATGTGAATATGTGTACTAATGATGCATTATGATGTGACTGTGTGTATTAATGATGTATTATCATGTGAATATGTGTCCTAATGATGCATTATGATGTGACGATGTGTACTTATGATGTTTTATCATGTGGATATGTGTACTAATGATGCATTATGATGTGAATATGTGTACTAATGATGCATTATAATGTGAATATGTGTGATGATGATGTATTATAATGTGAATATGTGTATTAATGATGTATTATAATGTGAATATGTGTATTAATGATGTATTAAAATGTGAATATGTGCAATAATGATGTATTATAATGTGAATATGTTTATTAATGATGTATTTTAATGTGAAGATGAATAACCCAGAGGACCTCGGAGGAGGAGCTACGAATCCGAGAGGATACCCAGAGAACCTCAGAGGAGGCACTACGAATCCGAGAGGATACCCAGAGGACCTCGGAGGAGGAGCTACGAATCCGAGAGGATACCCAGAGGACCTTGGAGGACGAGCTACGAATCCGAGAGGATACCCAGAGGACCTCGGAGGAGGAGCTACAAATCCGAGAGGATACCCAGAGGACCTCGGAGGAGGAGCTACGAATCAGAGAGGATACCCAGAGGACCTCGAAGGAGGAGCTACGAATCTGAGAGGATACCCAGAGGACCTCGGAGGAGGAGCTACGAATCCGTGAGGATACCCAGAGGACCTCGGAGGAGGAGCTACGAATCCGAGAGGATACCCAGAGGACCTCGGAGGAGGAGCCACAAATCCGAGAGGATACCCAGAGGACCTCGGAGGAGGAGCTACGAATCCGAGAGTATACCAAGAGGACCTCGGAGGAGGAGCTACGCCGCCGAGAGGAAACCCAGTGGACCTCGGAGGTGGAGCTACGAATCCGAGAGCATACCCAGAGGACCTTGGAGGCAGAGCTACGAATCCGAGAGCATACCCAGAGGACCTTAGAGGCGGAGCTACGAATCCGAGAGGATACCCAGAGGACCTCGGATGAGGAGCTACGAATCCGAGGGGATACCCAGAGGACCTCAGATGAGGTGCTACGAAACCGAGAGGATACCCAGATGACCTCGGAGGAGGAGTTACGCCACCGAGAGGATACCCAGAGGACCTCGGAGGAGGAGCTACGCCGTCGAGAGGATACCCAGAGGACCTCGGAGGAGGAGCTACGAATGCGAGACGATACCCAGAGGACCTCGGAGGAGGAGCTACGAATCCGAGAGGATACCCAGAGGACCTCGGAGGAGGAGCTACGAATCCGAGAGGATACCCAGAGGACCTCGGAGGAGGAGCTACGAATCCGAGAGGATACCCAGAGGACCTCGGAGGAGGAGCCACAAATCCGAGAGGATACCCAGAGGACCTCGGAGGAGGAGCTACGAATCCGAGAGTATACCAAGAGGACCTCGGAGGAGGAGCTACGCCGCCGAGAGGATACCCAGTGGACCTCGGAGGTGGAGCTACGAATCCGAGAGCATACCCAGAGGACCTTGGAGGCAGAGCTACGAATCCGAGAGCATACCCAGAGGACCTTAGAGACGGAGCTACGAATCCGAGAGGATACCCAGAGGACCTCGGATGAGGAGCTACGAATCCGAGGGGATACCCAGAGGACCTCAGATGAGGTGCTACGAAACCGAGAGGATACCCAGATGACCTCGGAGGAGGAGTTACGCCACCGAGAGGATACCCAGAGGACCTCGGAGGAGGAGCTACGCCGTCGAGAGGATACCCAGAGGACCTCGGAGGAGGAGCTACGAATGCGAGACGATACCCAGAGGACCTCGGAGGAGGAGCTACGAATCCGAGAGGAAACCCAGAGGATCTCGGAAGAGGAGCTACGCCGCCGAGAGGCGAGGACTCGGGCTCTGTCAGCGGGCTGCCTCAACCATTCCCGGCTTATATAGGTGGGAAGAGTATGCCGTAGGCCTTACCCCGCCCTCCCTCATATGTATACCTGAGCTCGATTCTGTCTACAAAAACTGTTGAAGGTGGAGGAGTTTGCGGGCTCTGCCGGCGTGCGACCTAACCCCTCCCCGCCTTATATAGGTGGGGCGAGGACTCGAGCTCTGTCAGCGGGTGGCCTCACCCATCCCCGCCTTCTAGAGGTGGGGCGAGTATGCGGGAGGCTTTAACCCGCCCTGCCTTATATAGGTGGGTCAACCACTCGGGTTCAGTCGCCGGGCGGTCCCACCCCGCCCCGCATTTTATTTTTCATAAAAGTCCTCGATATAATAAATGTGTTCCCACACCAAAATAAGATTTGAAATTTTAATTGAATATGTACATCCTTTGCTCTTATGTTGTATTTTGATGATTGTATTAGTTTATTAACTGATTGCAAAGTGTTTAACATGAAAGATTTCGCAAACGGATATTGGTTTTATTTTTGGAGTCCACTGAAGTTGATTCTTTGAAACTGTTTTCATGTTGAATCAATGCTATGAGACATTTTCAATCTTTACTCAATAATCTGTTTTTGAAAGATAGTTTCAATTTGATGGTAAAATACTTGTGCATTGGTGCAAACAATAGGGCCATTATAGTTGTAAAAACATCAGCATTTACATGTTCTTGACTTTATTACTTTCACCAGTATCTTGACATGTTTTGGATTTTGAAATCTTCCATCACAATCTTAGCCATCAATTCCTCTCCTAAAGAAGTTCACCAATCTCTGTGATTGAGGACCAGGAAGCTCAATGATAAATTGCAGTTTTGTTTTCTGTGCATGTGAAGATTATTTTTCATCGATAAACATGTGGCAATCCTCACTGACTGCTTGGACTCTGGAGACCACATCAGGAAGCAGATTCTTCACCTTATTTGGTCCAAGGGTGGTGAAAAATTCTCACTTATTTCCTTTGATGGTGAAGTGGAGATGGAAGTAACAATGGATGTCCATCACGTTGACGGGCGAGGTTGGGGCCCGTCAATTTTTAGCTGCGTCACAGACGCTGCTCATAGAGTGCCCTCTGCTGTTGTTGTTGTTGTTGTTGTTCTTCTTCTTCTTGTTCTTCTTCTTCTTGTTGTTCTTGCAGAGAAGACAAAACCTCGAAGCTCCACCCATTCTGGGAACCATAGCTCCACCCATTTTGGGAGAGGCTTCATATAAACAAATATCCACCATTTTATTAACTCGCATAGCTTTGAGGCCTGTTTTGTAGGCCCGTGGTGTCTTCCTCTCTCACACAGTTTTATTTCAAATCAAATTCGATATATCATTTCATTTTTCACAGTCGCTAACATAGTTTTAGACTCAGTTGAAAAAAACGGGAAGAAAATCCGATGAAAGTTGCCCTTTATAGAACGAAATGAATTCTCAAAGGCCTGTAACTTCAAGTCCATTGAGATATATATATTTTAAATCGCGGCATGGTCAGTCATACACCGCCCGAAATAACAGACGGGAAAATGCCGAGATATATTAAAAATTCGTCGCCACACACAAGAAATTGCCGAGATATATTTTCACTTTGCACAAAAATAACATCAAGTAATCGAATCAATAGGCATGTCCTGTGCCTATAACATTGACGTTATAGGCACAGCTGCATCTAGGCATTGTGTAACATCGACGCGGCTTTTGTTTTAATTAAAACTTTTTGTACTTGTTTCCTTTGGTGGGCATGGTTGTGGATGTCTTAATTTTATATCTTGTTTTTTCATTCATTCAGAGATATCCTTGTTGTCTTTCAATTGTCAGAGGAAGGACCTTTTTAGGTGTTGTATTGTTTTTTATATGGTTCAATCACGACTACATTTTATGAGCAACTGTCTTGCAACTTACATGAGATATATGTCCTTTCTCGTGGAGAGTAAGTGTTGTCCAACCCTCACCCAAATGGGCGACCTCACCTCGCTGCGCCTTATAAAGGTGGGGCAAGGAATCAAGCCCTGTCGGCGGGGCGCTTCACCCCTCCCCGCCTTACATAGGTGGGGCGAGTATGCGGAGGCCTGACCCCGCCCTACCTTGTATATACTTGAGCTCAATTCTGTGTTTAAAAAATGTATATATATATATATATACTCGATCTCGATTCTGTGTACAAAAATAAAAAATACATGATGATGTGACTGTGTGTATGAATGATGCATTATAATGTGAATGTGCGTACTAATGATGCATTATGATGTGACTGTGTGTATTAATGATGTATTATAATGTGAATATGTGTACGAATGATGCATTATGATGTGAATATGTGCACTAATGATGCATTATAATGTGAATATGTGTATTAATGGTGTAATATAATGTGAATATGTGCACTAATGATGTATCATTATGTGAATTTGTGCATTAATGATGCATTATGATGTGAATATGCATACTAATGATGCATTATGATGTGAATATGTGTACGAATGATGCATTATAATGTGAATTTGTGCACTAATGATGCATTATGATGTGAATATGTGTACGAATGATGCATTATAATGTGAATATGTGTACTAATGATGCATTATGATGTGACTGTGTGTATTAATGGTGCATTATAATGTGAATATGTGCACCAATGATGTGTCATTATGTGAATTTGTGCATTAATGATGCATTATGATGTGAATATGCATACTAATGATGCATTATGATGTGACGATGTGTATTAATGATGTTTTATCATGTGGATATGTGTACTAATGATGTATCATTATGTGAATATGTGTACTAATGATGCATTATGATGTGAATATGTGTACTAATGATGCATTATAATGTGAATATGTGTACTAATGATGCATTATGATGTGACTGTGTGTATTAATGATGTATTATCATGTGAATATGTGTACTAATGATGTATCATGATGTGAATATGTGTACTAATGATGCATTATGATGTGAATATGTGTACTAACTATGCATTATAATGTGAATATGTGTTCTAATGATGCATTATGATGTGAATATGTGCACTAATGATGCATTATGATGTGAATATGTGCACTAATGATGCATTATAATGTGAATATGTGTACTAATGACGCATTATGATGTGAATATGTGTAATAATGATGCATTATAATGTGAATATGTGTACTAATGATGCATTATGACGTGAATATGTGTACTAATGATGCATTATGATGTGAATATGTGTACTAATGATGCATTATGATGTGAATATGTGTACTAATGATGCATTATGATGTGAATATGTGTACTAATGATGCATTATAATGTGAATACGTGTACTAATGACGCATTATGATGTGAATATGTGTACTAATGATGCATTATAATGTGAATATGTGTCCTAATGATGCATTATAATGTGACTGTGTGTATTAATTGATGTATTATCATGTGAATATGTGTTCTAATGATGTTTTATCATGTGGATATGTGTACTAATGATGCATTATGATGTGAATATGTGTACTAACGATGCATTATGATGTGACTGTGTGCACTAATGATGCATTATGATGTGAATATGTGTACTAATGATGCATTATAATGTGAATATGTGTACTAATGATGTATTATAATGTGAATATGTGTATTAATGATGTATTATAATGTGAATATGTTTGTTAATAATGTATTATAATGTGAATATGTTTATTAATGATGTATTATAATGTGAATATGTGTATTAATGATGTATTAAAATGTGAATATGTGCACTAATGATGTATTATAATGTGAATATGTTTATTAATGATGTATTATAATGTGAATATGTGTATTAATGATGTATTAAAATGTCAATATGTGCACTAATGATGTATTATACTGTGAATATGTTTATTAATGATGTATTACAATGTGAATATGAATAACCCAGAGGACCTCGGAGGAGGAGCTACGAATCCGAGAGGATACCCAGAGGACCTCGGAGGAGGAGCTATGAATCCGAGAGGACACCCATAGGACCTCGGAGGAGGAGCTACGAATCCGAGAGGATACCCAGAGGACCTTGGAGGAGGAGCTACGAATCTGAGAGGATACTCAGAGGACCTCAGAGGAGGAGCTATGAATCCGAGAGGATACCCAGAGGACCCCGGAGGAGGAGCTACAAATCCGAGAGGATAACCATAGGACCCCGGAGGAGGAGCTACGAATCCGAGAGGATAACCAGAGGACTTCGAAGGAGGAGCTACGAATCCGAGAGGATACCCAGAGGACCTCGGAGGAGGAGCTACGAATCCGAGAGGATACCCAGAGGACCTCGGAGGAGGAGCTACGAATCCGAGAGGATACCCAGAGGACCTCGGAGGAGGAGCTACGAAACCGAGAGGATACCCAGAGGACCACGAAGGAGGAGCTACAAATCCGAGAGGATACCCAGAGGACCTCGGAGGAGGAGCTACGAATCCGAGAGGATACCCAGAGGACCTCAGAGGAGGAGCTACGAATCCGAGAGGGTACCCAGAGGACCTCGGAGGAGGAGATACGAATCAGAGAGGATACCCAAAGGACCTCGGAGGAGGAGCTACGAATCCGAGAGGATACCTAGAGGACCTCGGAGGAGGAGCTATGAATCCGAGAGGATACCCAGAGGACCTCGGAGGAGGAGCTACACCACCGAGAGGATACCCAGAGAACCTCGGAGGAGGAGCTACGCCATCGAGAGGATACCCAGAGGACCTCGGAGGAGGAGCTACGATTCCGAGACGATACCCAGAGGACCTCGGAGGAGGAGCTACGAATCCGAGAGGAAACCCAGAGGACCTCGGAGGAGGAACTACGAATCCGAGAGGATACCCAGATGACCTCGGAGGAGGAGCTACTCCGCCGAGAGGCGAGGCCTCGGGCCCTGTCAGCGGGCTGCCTCACCCATTCCCAGCTTATATAGGTGGGACAAGTATGCCGTAGGCCTTACCCCGCCCTGCATCATATGTATACCTGAGCTCGATTCTGTCTGCAAAAACTGATAAAGGTGGAGGAGTTTGCGGGCTCTGCCGGCGTGCGACCTAACCCCACCCCGCCTTATATAGGTGGGGCGAGGACTCGAGCTCTGTCAGCGGGTGGCCTCACCCATCCCCGCCTTCTAGAGGTGGGGCGAGTATGCGGGAGGCTTTAACCCGCCGTGCCTTATATAGGTGGGGCAACCACTCGGGTTCAGTCGCCGGGCGGTCCCACCCCGCCCCGCATTTTATTTTTTATGAAAGTCCTCGATATAATAAATGTGTTTCCACACCAAAATAAGATTTGAAATTTTAATTTAATATGTACATCCTTTGCTCTTATGTTGTATTTTGATGATTGTATTCGTGTATTAACTGATTGCAAAGTGTTTAACATGAAAGTTTTCGCAAACGGATATTGGTTTTATTTTTGGAGTCCACTGAAGTTGATTCTTTGAAACTGTTTTCATGTTGAATCAATGCAATGGGACATTTTCAAGCTTTACTCAATAATCTGTTTTTGAAAGATAGTTTCAATTTGATGGTAAAATACTTGTGCATTGGTGCAAACAATTGGACCATTATAGTTGTAAAAACATCAGCATTTACATGTTCTTGACATTATTACTTTCACCAGTATCTTGACATGTTTTGGATTTTGAAATCTTCCATCACAATCTTAGCCATCAATTCCTCTCCTAAAGGCGTTCACCAATCTCTGTGATTGAGGACCAGGAAGCTCAATGATAAATTGCAGTTTTGTTTTCTGTGCATGTGAAGATTATTTTTCAGCGATAAACATGTGGCAATCCTCACTGACTGCTTGGACTCTGGAGACCACATCAGGAAGCAGATTCTTCACCTTATTTGGTCCAAGGGTGGTGAAAAATTCTCACTTATTTCCTTTGATGGTGAAGTGGAGATGGAAGTAACAATGGATGTCCATCACTTTGACGGGCGAGGTTGGGGCCCGTCAATTTTTAGCCACGTCGCAGACGCTGCTCATAGAGTGCCCTCTGCTGTTGTTGTTGTTCTTCTTCTTCTTCTTGTTCTTCTTCTTGTTGTTCTTGCAGAGAAGACAAAACGTCGAAGCTCCACCCATTCTGGGAACCATAGCTCCACCCATTTTGGGAGAGGCTTCATAAAAACAAATATCCACCATTTTATTAACTCGCATAGCTTTGAGGCCTGTTTTGTAGGCCCGTGGTGTCTTCCTCTCTCACACAGTTTTATTTCAAATCAGATTCGATATATCATTTCATTTTTCACAGTCGCTAACATAGTTTTAGACTCGGTTGAAAAAAAACGGGAAGAAAATCCGATGAGAGTTGCCCTTTATAGAACGAAATGAATGCTCAAAGGCCTGTAACTTCAAGTCCATTGAGATATATATTTTTTAAATCGCGGCATGGTCAGTCATACACCGCCCGAAATAAGAGACGGGAAAATGCCGAGATATATATATTTTGTTTAAATCGTGGCATGGTCAGTCATACACCGCCCGAAATAACAGACGGGAAAATGCCGAGATATATTAAAAATTCGTCCATTTGATGACAATCGTCACGATGAAATATTTAATTTATACGTCATCACAATAATGTGGAGAGAGGAGCATAACCTCCCTCCTTTTCTTCATCCATACCACAACCACCACAGTCTTGTTGTGCTGGGTGGTAACATGCTATCCTGCCACTGCCTTGCAATCCGCAACCCTCCACAACTGTCGCTTCCTTACCACCACCAAATCCAGTTCTGTTCTGTGCTGTCCACCCCCCGAGGTAATATGGTGTCTTTACCACTTTTGAAAGAATGAACCAGCTATGGCCATTCCATTCTCGTCCACGAGCTCATGACCCTTTCTATTCCTTGTCCCCCAATCAAATTTACCAATGTGGCGGACACGAAAGCCCACTGGCGTGGTGACATCATTCCGCGCACCAAGTGGGCGTCGGCCACGCCCGAGGGGTAGGCGTGGCCTCAGGATATACACCGGGCGCGCAGCCCGGAGCAGGCCAGTGCTACAGTGACCTCTTTGAATAAAGAACATTAAACGTACCACGTTGGCCGCTTCCTCCTTGGTAGCAAGTCGTGCGCATAGCACCGCGTGCTTCATTGGTGACCTCCGACATTCGAGTCAGCCGTCGCTGACCACCCGAAACCACCGCAACAATGGCTACCAGCGCGGTCTCCATCAAGCTCCCCGAATTCTGGGAGTCACAAGCCGAAGTTTTGTTCCTGCAGGCGGAAGCCCAGTTCCGACTTCGAGGCATCACGGTGGACGAGACCATGTACTGCCACGTGGTCGCCGCCCTCGGGCCCGGCACGGCCACCCACGTCGTATCGGTCCTAAGGGATCCACCTGCCGACGGCAAGTACGAGCCGGTCAAGCGTCTCCTCCTCGCCATGTTCGGCCTTATGGTGGACGCACGGGCCGATCGCCTCTTGGACTTCCCCGAGATCGGGGACATGCGACCGTCGTCCGTATGGACCATATGCTGGCGCTCATGGGCGACGAAACCCCGAACGCTCTATTCCGGGCGTTATTTCGACGCCAGCTGCCAGCACGAGTCCGCCTCGCTTTGGCTGGTTTCGCGTTAACGGAACCCCGTGCGCTCGCTGCCGAGGCCGACAAATACTACGCGGCTTTGGACACGCAGGCGAGTCTTGGTGCGGGTGCCGCTCCCGAGGCTCCCGAGGCTCCCGAGGCTTTCCCCGATGCACCACACCTCGTGTCCGCCACCACGCCCCGCCCACCACCACCGCCGCCACCGCGAAGAAAACCGCGGCCTCCGACGCCGCAGCTGCCCACCTGGTGTTTCTTCCACGCCAAGTTCGGCCACGAGACTTGGCAGTGTCGCCCGCCGTGCTCATTCAGCAGGTCGGGAAACGGGCGAGCCGGCGCTCGGTGCCAACGGTGAGCGTCGGCAATTCAAACAGCCTTCTGTACATAACGGACACCTTGTCCGGGCGCCGTTACCTGTGCGACACGGGGGCGCAGGTGAGTGTCGTTCCTGCCGGTACGTCCGACAAGCACACCGCGGGCCGAGGTCCCGCGCTGCTTGCGGCCAATGGTACGTCTATACGCACGTACGGAAAACGCTGTCTCTCTCTGCGGTTCGGAGGGCAGGTTTTCCGTTGGTCGTTCGTTACAGCCGACGTGCCCATGGCACTGCTCGCACGGACTTCTTATGTGCTAATGGATTACTGGTCGATGTAAAGCGCAGAAGGCTTGTCCAGACTGAGACGTTCAGCTCGCTCGCGTGCGCGCTGCCTGCCTCGTTGAGCAGCTCACAGAGCGGCTCACCGAGCGGCTCGCCGAGCGGCTTGCTGAGCGGTTCCGTTCCGGCCAGGTTCATCTGTACGCTTCCGGCAGCAGACGAATTCGCCCGCCTCCTCGCGGGTTTCCCGGCCCTCACGCGGCCCACCTTTTCGGCGGGGACCGTCAAGCACGGGGTGGAACATCACATCCCCACCGCCGGGCCACCGGTCTATGCCCGGGCACGCCGTCTCGAGCCGACGAAGCTCGCCGTAGCTAAAGCGGGGTTCGCTACGCTGGAGCGGCTCGGCATCGTGCGGCGCTCCGAGAGCGTGTGGGCGTCCCCGCTCCACATCGTGCCCAACCCCGGCGGGGGATGGCGACCGTGCGGGGACTACCGGCGCCTCAACCACGCCACCACCCCCGACCGCTACCCCGTCCCCCACATCCAGGACTTCTCGCCCGGTTGGCGGGGATGTCCTTCTTTTCAAAGGTGGACCTCATACGCGGCTACCATCAGGTCCCTGTCAGGCCGGAGGACATCCCGAAGACGGCTGTCATCACGCCATTCGGGCTTTTCGAATTTCTTCGGATGCCCTTCGGTTTGAAAAATGCGGCTCAGGCGTTCCAGCGCCTCATGGACAGCATCTTGCGTGGCTTGGATTATTTGTACGTCTACCTGGACGACATCCTCGTCGCCAGCACATCCCGTGAAGAGCACCTTCGTCACCTCCGCACGCTCTTCGAACGTCTGGGCCAGCACGGCCTGATCGTGAACCCCGCCAAGTGCCGGTTCGGTGTCGCTGAAATCGACTTTTTGGGGCGCCGCGTCACCAGGCACGGGGCCGTCCCCCTACCGGCCAAGGTGGAGGCGGTGAAGGGGTTTCCGCGCCCCTGCACGATCAAGGGGCTCCAGGAGTTACTGGGCATGGTAAACTTTTACCATCGGTTCCTGCCCCGCATCGCCCAGCTCCTGCGCCCCTTACACGAGGCCCTTCGAGGGAAGCCGGGCAAAGGTGACGTTACCTGGACCGAGCAGATGGACGCGGCGTTCTCGGGCGCGAAGCTCGCCTTGGCCAACGCCACCATGCTCGCGCACCCGGCACCCGATGCACCGATCGCCCTCACCACCGACGCCTCGGACTACGCGGTGGGCGCGATGCACGAGCAATGGGTGCGTGGTGCTTGGCAACCGCTGGTGTTCTTCAGCCGGCAGCTTCGCCTGCCCGAACGCCGTTACAGTACCTTCGACCGCGAGTTGCTTAGGCTTCACCTGGCGGTCAGGCACTTCCGCCATCTGCTCGAGGGCCATGCATTCACGGCCTTCGTCGACCACAAGCCGCTGGTTTTCGCGATGGGCAAGGTCGCTGAGCCGTGGTCGGCCCGGCAACAGCGTCACCTCACGGCCGTGTCCGAGTACACGACGGACATCCGACACGTCGTGGGAAAGGACAACCCGGTGGCCGACTGCCTTTCCCGGGCCGTCGCCCACGCAGTCCACCTTGGCATCGACTATGCCCGGATGGTGGCAGACCAGGCCGCCGACCCCGGGGTCCAGGCCTTGCGGACCGCCGTCACGGGCCTCCGCGTCACCGAGGTGCCCTTCGACGGCGCGGGCACGGCCCTCGTTTGCGACGTCTCCCTCGGTCGGCCTCGCCCCATCGTGCCCGCAGGCTGGCAGCGCCAGGTTTTTGACGCCATCCACGGCCTGTCCCACCCGGGCAGGAAGGCCTCCCAGAGGTTGGTCGCCGACAAGTTTGTCTGGCATGGCCTCCGGAAGGCCGTCCGCGGCTGGACCAGGACGTGCCTCGCGTGCCAGCGCGCGAAGGTGCACCGGCATACCCAGGCCCCATTGGCCCCGTTTACGGTGCCGGCACGTAGGTTCGACCACGTGCACGTGGACCTGGTGGGACCTCTGCCCCCCTCTCGGGGTTTCACCCATGTCCTTACCATGGTGGACCGCACCACCCGATGGCCGGAGGCCGTGCCTTTGGCGGCGACGACGGCGGCAGATGTCGCGCAGGCGTTCATCGCCACCTGGGTCGCCCGGTTCGGCGCCCCTTCGGACATCTCGTCCGACCGCGGCCCCCAATTCACCTCGGAGCTCTGGGCTGCGGTCGTGCGGGGGCTCGGGGTCCAGCTGCACCGAACCACGGCCTACCACCCCCAGGCCAACGGCCTGTGCGAGCGGTTCCACCGCTCATTGAAGGCCGCGCTCCGGCCACCCTCCGCGACGGCGGCTGGGTCGACAGGCTCCGCTGGGTCCTGCTGGGCCTCCGGACGGCACCCAAGGAGGACCTGCGCGCATCCGCAGCGGAGTTGGTCTTTGGACAACCGCTGCGGGTGCCGGGCGAGTTCCTCCCCGACCCCACGGCACCTTGGTCCGCGGCGCAGGAGCGTTCTGCGCTGCAGGAGACCACCTGGAGGTTCGCCCCGGTGCCGATGGCGCACCACTGGCACCCTCCTACACACGTCGCCCCGGAGCTTCGTACCGCGGAGTACGTCTTCGTCCGGCACGATGCCCACCGGACACCACTGCGGCCCCCGTACGACGGGCCTTTCCGTGTGCTGGAGACCGGGGTGAAACATTTCACCCTGGACATCGGCGGCACTCCTGACCAGGTCTCCATAGACCGCCACAAGCCGGCCCACCTCGACGTGGACCACCCACCACTGGTGGCTCGGCCCCCGCGTCAGGGCCGCCCCCCTGCGGGCGGACCCCCGGCACCGCCCAGCACCGCAGGGGTACAGCCGGGGGCATCCCACCTGGCATCCCTGCACCCCGGACGCCGCCGGTCGCCAGAGGGCGCTTCGGCCGGGTCATCCGTTTGCCCCGCAAACTGGCCCTCCAGGTGCGCGGGAATTCTGGGGGGGCGCGTGTGGCGGACACGAAAGCCCACTGGCGTGGTGACATCATTCCGCGCACCACGTGGGCGGCGGCCACGCCCAAGGGGTAGGCGTGGCCTTAGGATCAGGATATACATCGGGCGCGCAGCCCGGTGCAGGCCAGTGCTACAGTGACCTCTTTGAATAAAGAACATTAAACTTACCGCATTGTCCGCTTCCTCCTTGGTAGCAAGTCGCGCGCGTAGCACCGCGTGCTTCACCAACACATTATTCTTCACCCGGCTCCGCTACTCCGACATGCATGTCAAAGTCCCTCGCAATGCACTGCATCACTTCCGTCTCAACCATTTACGTCATCATCTCCAGTGCATCCCCGAATTGCCGCTTCTCCGTCCAAGACCTTCCCGTTTGTAGCCCATCTACCGACAAAGCACGCACCACCATAACGCTTCTGGATCACCACCCATGCCATAACTATCTGTGCCTCCCATCTTTCCACGCTGACCACCTGCTCCCTTATCTCTTCCGATACTATTATTCCTGTGCCTTCCATCCACACCTGCATTCCCTTATTCCTACACCTTCCATATTACTCCACCCATCCACACTTGTGTTCAACTGCTTGTATGCTCCTACCAACCTCCCCACCCTGTCTCCCTTTCCATCTGGTCTCCTGTACACACAAAACTTCCAGCCTCCTACTCGGCATCATCTCCACCACCTCAACCCCTCTTCCCCGCACGCCCCCTCCCCCCCCCCAATTGATCCCACATTCAAACTACTTAGCCAAACTTCACTTCTGAACCGCTACCCGCCTGGCAGAGCTAGTACCATCCTGGTTAGTTTGGGACACTCAGGTGATCAATCAGCAAAGGCGGAGGTAAAAAAAAAAATGGAGTTCTAGAAAATTGAGCATGGACCGAATCCAAATTGTTCTATTTAAAAAATTCAAATCCATTCTTTTTAATACCAAGATGTAAAGATGCTTCACCAATGTTTTAGGTTTATTCAATATGCCATTGCTATTGACGATAACAATTGATATGAAGCCCCGCCCCTTCCATTGTGACTCACAGTGCTGTAAAGAAGCCATTCTTTTAAACATCCAACGAAGGAAGATGTGGTCCTGTTTGAAGAGGAGGAAAAACAAAAGAAGTGAAAATGAAGGGGAGAATCATCAGGTAATAATTGGATTATTGAGAATGAGACTTCATTTCGTGCTCTGTAACTAGTTTGAGTGATACCTGACAAACTACCTGCAGCATCATCCATGGTGTAAGTTACAGTAACTGTAAAGGTAACAATAAATTGGGAATGTTGAAAGATTTATAAATGTCTGCATGAAACATAGGGGCAATTCCCTTGGCGCTCACCAGGTAGAATAAACAGTATACTGCACTGACTAAAGGTATTTTAAACCAATTTCAATGGTTGCTAGAAGACATGGTTGTGGAATCATACTAACATAATCATAAGACCTCAAACAAACAAACAAACTAAAAATTCCTATTTTGGGGGACAACGCCCCCCCTCCTCCCACCCCATGTACCTCCTCAGGCCACAATTTTTCCAATGCCTTGAAATAACGTTGGTACATCACGGGTGAAGTTTGTGGTAAAGTTTTATCGGAATTGCATGTGTAGTTTCAGAGAAGAAAGCAAACACCTATTTTGGTGGGTCAAACCTGGACCCAATTTGACCCCTGTAAACCCCCCAGACTTCGATTTTCTTTGTTCCGTGAACGATCTTCGGTACATCACGGGTGGTGAAGGTTGTGGTCAAGTTTGATCGGAATAGTGTTTGTAGTTTCAGAGGAAATAGCGAATTGTTATTGTAGGGGGGTTGGGGAGGGGAGTCAAACCTGGACCCACTTTGACCCCCTTAGCCACCAATTTTTTTTAATGTCGTGAACAAACTTTAGTCACAACACAACAAATATCAATTGTTCCAAATTTGGTCGTAATCCCTTCAGCGGTTTCGGAGAAGAAGTTTCTAGTGTTGACGGTCGGGCGGAAGAAGTGGCGCATAAGATCCCCTGAACTTCGTTCCAGGTGAGCTAAAAAGAGCATCTAACATGGATCGGTGGCATCAGATAGTTACATTTTATACTCTTTACGAACTTTAAATGGTAAAAAGTTAACTTCATCAGAGGAACAATGAATGTTAACCATGTAATGTCAGATGGGTTCACTTTACAAACTTTACAATGTTTCAGTTTCACACTTATTTAATTTATTCGTGGTTCCATCTGATCAGGTTGGACACAGCAGCACAAAAACTCTGAGATCAAATCACACCACCTGTAACTTGGACCTCATAACGTAAAGCTTCGGGGACGTCTCCATATTACATACACAACAATATCAACATTTTACCCCCATCCCTTCTCGGCCCCGACCTCACACTTTTGATCAAATACACAAAGATTTATTGTAACAATGTGAGTTTTGTGAAAAAACCGCCTTTGTAATGATAAATAGTGGGGGGGGGGGGGGGGGGTAGAAAAAGTGGTCCTAGACAATGGGCCCGTCGGACTTTCATGATGAGAAGTTGCCACCTATTTAGATATGTTTTACATATGTCTCGGAACAGGAAAATTGATGTTGCCAATTTTGGAGCTGTCAAATGGCGGCCATTTTGAATTCCAAAATGGCTGCCATGATCATGCTTTTTTCTTCAATGAATACAATTATTGCTCATATTTTAAAAATAATATCAAGATTTTATCCCATAATATGAGTGAACATGAATAGGAGAGACATTATGATTTATTGTATGCATATTTAAAATAATTATAAGGTCATTTTGAATTTTATAATTATAAGCATACCTGCTGCCTCTACTACATCCATACGCACATGGCATTGGACAGAAGTTTCTGCTGTATTGTCATGCAAAGTGATCACAGCATATATTGTTCGTTAGGTAAGTTTAAGTTACAGTACTTGTTTTTAATTGTGTTTTAGGTTAAAAATTAAGTAGTTCCCAAGAAGAGGCAGATACCAAGCTCATGCTACATGCTGTTGATGCCACCAACAACGGTGCTCCCTCATTGAGAATCTATTCTCCTGATAAGGATGTCTTGGTTTTGGCTATTAGGCGCTATCCAAATCTTGCAGTAGACACTAGTATGGTAACTGGTACAGTTCCATGCATTGTCCGAGGCAGATATTACCGGAAAGTTTGCAGGCAAAGGCAAGATAACATGCTGGAAGGTTTTAGATCATTTGGATGACAACCATGACATCGTTGTAGCATTGTCCCAACTTGGTGCGACAGGCACTGTCTCAGAAGCAACAAGTGCTGCTCTTGAAGCTTACGTATGTCAGCTCTATCTTCCTAGAACAACAAAAAGAACAAACGTTGCAGATGCAAGATGGTGGCTCTTCAAGCGGAAACAAGCCCAAGCAGAGAATCTTCCCCCAACTAAAGCTGCACTCACACATGCCATTGCCAGAGCACATTATCAAGCCATGATATGGTATAATGACATTGTTGCATTCCCTGAAATACCATCCCCAGAGAACTATGGCTGGAACTTGGCAGATGGAATTTTCATACCAGTGATGACACATTTGCCTCCAGCTCCAGATGCCGTCACACAGTTAGTGAAATGCGGATGTGGTCGGACCCGGTGTTCCAGTCACCAATGCAAGTGCAAAAAGAATGGACTGTTTTGCACAGAAATTTGTACATGCTGTGAAGGGGAAGAACGATGCGACAATGCTTCTTCGAACCCCGAAGTTGACTCTGACAATGAAGAGAACAGTGATGATGATGATGATGTTTAATACGGCTATGAAAGTAGCAAACTTGCAACAAGTTCATGTAGTTCCATTCTACATGGTTAAGACTGCATTTGTTGGACATGCGGTTGCAAGGTGTGTATAGTAGATGTGGGTGTGGCTATTGTGTCTGGGTTATGTGGGGTGTGTGCTGGTACTGCGAGCGCATGATACTGCACCTCATACATTTGTTATCCTCTGAAATGGATATTTAAATATTGAAGCTTGTAGAGTTAAAGTCTACAAATTAAGTCCATAGAAGTGACTGTGTTTATCGTTTTCTATACGAGCTAAGGTGTGTATCTGAGTACCAGTTGCTTAGGTGAGTGTGTAACTGTGCAAAAAAGTTTGAGAAAAATACGGTTAGGTATCGTTTTTAGATAGCACGTGTTACCACAATATCTAAAGGGGGATGGTCCGATTTCATCACATGCAGTTTTCACATTGATTGAATGGCTTTGACCCTCCACCCCAACTGTGAAGTTTCATGCTGGTATTTCAATCGTTTTGACAAGAGAGCTAAAAATGTGCATTTGCAAGCCCCAAAGAATACTGTGGTTCAACTAATTGGTTGTTGAACCAATTACTTGTTTTTACTTACATTGATATTACTTACATTGATTTTGAAGTGTTAACAACAATGAAAACCTATCATTTTGCTTTCAAAATTGAGGTAAAATACTTTCATTGAAACTAACCAAGCGAAAAATAGTGGCAAAACATCGGCCATTTTGAAATCCAAGATGGCTGCCGTCTGCACACTTCCAAAAATGACAACATGCATTTTCATGTACTTTGGTACCTAGATAATGAATAAAATAGGTGGCACCTTCTCATCATGAAAATCCTACAGGTGTCCACTCGCCCCCTCACTAAAAGGTGGAGCATGTTCACCAGTTGGATGAATCTGTGAAGTTTATTCATCGACATGTTGATTTTGAATGTTTCATTCTCAAATTACAAAGTGGCTAAGAGAAGAAACAAAATATCAGCTGATGTGGAAGAAGAGATTGTGTGTGTAATTTTATCAGAAAAGTGTTTCAACAACTTGATGAATCGACGAGGTACTGAATGGTACTGAACGAGGTACTGAATGAACTTGATGAAATTGTTAACTTTAAGAAGGCAAAGGGGTTTCAATTCCCACTTGTTTGCAAGTCTGTGTTTGAACATGGGAGTATCATACAAACAACGTATTTTACACACTCAGGAGCAGCGGCTATCATGAGACAAAGTTCTGTTAAGGGTGTATTATTGGTCAAAATAACAGGTGATGGCACATGGTGGATGGAATATGTCTGCCGATACAGACCGACCAGCCCACAGCATCATCAGAACTACTAGTTGTCATCTGCTTTAGATGTGAACTAGAACCACACTGGCGAGAGCGCATATATCTCCACCAGGTCGAATATTTCACATTTCGTATCCCACTGATAGACCGGATCTGCATCCAGACGTGAACCAAAATCGAATCACCTTGTACTTGTCACCTACCCGACTCAAACACCAAGTTTTGTCCGAATCCGTCAATACCATTTTTTGATATCATGATGTATATTGTGCCGATTTGGGAGATCCCGGGGAGATACATACCAACACATAAGGGAGTCCTAGTGCCGTTATCTCTGTAGTATATTGTTTAGCTAAAATACCAACTACCCTCATATCGGTGGAAAGGAAAGATGCGTTGTGTAGTTAAAGCTATCCCATTGATCTTTTTCTCACTCCCAAACCACTTCTCAAACTCCATTCTAAAACTCCCTTCTTAAACACTTCTAATTCTCAAGCACCACTAAACTCTTTAGTCTCAAACTAGATGGTATTCAAAGAATACTTACTCTGCGCAGTCAACTTGTTGCGAGCCAACTCTTCTGTTTTTGAACATTTTTTTATTTGATCCAATATGGCTGCCAGACCACGTGAGCAATGACATCATAAATTTATATTCGCTCATATAATTGTTGCATAGATCACTCTCAATAAATTTCAAACTGATCAGACCAAGCGTTGTCCCTGTCGAATTATGACGTCATAATTATGGCACCAATGACGTCATCGTTAACAACACAGATTCCCTATATGGAGCTCTACACAATGAGCCATGTTTAAATTTTTTCCATGCAGCGGTTTTGCAGATAGAGCAGTGCAACATTTTTCGGTTTTTCCAAGATGGCGCCTGTAACACATGACCTATGACGTCATGATTATCATTAAAATATTTCAAAGGAGGAGGCGCTCCGATGATGAAAATTTTGTGTCCATCAGACCAACAGTTGCTGAAATTTTTTAAAATAATGATCGGATAGTGTTTGTCTTGTCGAATAATGACGTCATAACGAAGGCACCGATGACATCATAATTAACATATCTTATTCCCCATGGGGAGTACTTGACGATGAGCCAGGTCTCAATTTTTTCCATGGAGTGGTTTCAGAGATATAGAGGTGCGACGTTTTTCAAAGATGTGCGCCTATACCACGTGACCTATGACGTCGTAATATTCATTAAAATATTCTGCAGGAGGAGGGCCTCCTATGGTGAAAATTTCATGTCAATCGGACCAACGGTTGCCAAGAAAATTAATTTTTAAAATGCGGACACGTACGGCACACAGCACACGGCACACGTACGTACGGAACTGAATGCTTAACCCTATTTTGCCTATTTTCCTATTTTGTGCCCTATTTTGCCCTATGCCCTATTTTGCCCTATGCCCTATTTTGTGCCCTATTTTGCCCTATGCCCTATTTTGCCCTATGCCCTATTTTGCCCTATTTGCCCTATTTTCGCTTCACGAGCGCAGGGCAACAACACACAACATTCATTCCACAGACCACACCATCCATCCAGCAAAACGTCAAATGTGTGTGCTTGACATGGTGCCATCTGCAGCGCAATAACTTTGGGTTCAGCACGGTGGCCTCGTCATCAGACTCATTGCCATGCCGCCGGGGAACCAGCAGCCCACCCACAGCATTCCTGCAGCCAATCATGATGAGTGTATCACAGAGAACCAGCCAATCGGAGTGGCTGGATCATGGAAGGCGGACGTGGGAGAAGACGCAAGCAAGGCACAATAAAATGCCTGGCAGAGTTGAAAATTGAGACAGAAAAAGAGGGTGGAGCTTCTGTTAAGGCGTGAACGTGGTTGGTGAGGCAGAGCAGTCGTTGGAGAAAAAAAGTCGGAGGAGTCAAAGTCAAGGTGAGCCCCACCTGGGGGACAACGGAACAAGTGCTGTGAATGCCACAAAATGAGCGCTGGGAATGCACGGAATGAGCGGGGAGTCGCAGGCTCTCAAGCATGGTCACCACCTCCTCACTGACATGACCTTACATTCTGACTTTGTTAAATCCAACCACAAACTCTCGGGCATCAAGAGAATCAACAGTGGTTCACCTCAGAGATAACTTATCTCCTTAAACACCTTACTTATGCACCTTACATTATTGCACCGACCACCACACACAACTCATTGACTCGTTCGTCCTGGTTTTGCGGAGTATCAACAGAGTCCACAACAGTCCTTTTCAGGACTCAGGTACACTCACCTGCATACGCAGCACGTCTCACCTGCACCTTTCACTCACACACACCACACCCTCTTCATTATTACGTGAGCTGTCTGGCTCTTGTATGGGTGAGGACGGGGTCGACACCACACCTCACCTGCCTCACTCCTTTGTCTATAACTCTTTATTATCTAATTTTCCAAGAATGAATGAGACACCTGTGTTGTCGAACCTGTGATTAAGTGGTTGACTAAAATGGGCTACTGCGCTTGGGGTAAGAGCATTCTTCTGTGACACTGTTTGTAAATACGTGCTTTTAAAATCCTTATCAACCGTTTTTCAAACTGCCCGATCGTCTTCTTCCATTGGTTAGAACATAGTGTGTGGTTGGTGACAGGGAGTTCTACCCCCACCGTTTTGTATTGTTTCATCATGAGTCAACGTTATGCTTACGGTATTGGTCGGCTGGTTTTGATTAATATCAGTGGAGGACTTGGAAGCACAGTCTTATCTGGGGTGATTAATTTGCCGGGTAGGTAAAGTTGGATTAGAGTGCTGGATTCTACCGAAATTAAGCATCGCATTTGGTGTCGTTGTTTGCTTAGCAACCAGTCATGGTAGCAACCAACCTAGCAACTAGTTTGCCTAGCCTAGCAACCAGTCAACAAGTCACGGAGTTATCCTCGGTTCGTTGGCGTCAGGGTCATCATTTGCGAAGTGGATCTGAGAACTCCCTTCGCGAACCCCATCGTACCGAACCCGCAACATTGGACGTCAGGGGTAGGATTGGACCTGAGGTGTGACCATCTGTACCTCAACATTTTATAACGGAGTGTAGCGAGGGTGAACATTTAAATATAACTAGAAGGGCACTCAGCAGAGCGCATACCTCCTCCACCAGGCTGAACAGTTTATGATTTCTATCTCATTGATCGGCCGAATCTGGATTCGGACGTGAAACAAAATTTAATCGGCTTGTTCTTGTCACCAAACCAACTCGTCTACCAAGTTTATTCACAACTTGTGCACAACTTATTTTAGCCGTGTCGCAAGACGCTGGTCATAGAGTGCCCTCTGCTGTTGTTCTTGTCCTTCTTCTTCTTCTTCTTCTTGTTCTTCTTGTTGTTCTTGCAGAGAAGACAAAACCTCAAAGCTCCACCCATTCTGGGAACCATAGCTCCACCCATTGTGGGAGAGGCTTCATATAAACAAATATCCACCATTTTATTAACTCGCATAGCTTTGAGGCCTGTTTTGTAGGCCCGTGGTGTCTTCCTCTCTCACACAATTTTCTTTCAAATCAAATTCGATATATCATTTCATTTTTCACAGTCGCTAACATAGTTTTAGACTCGGTTGAAAAAAAACGGGAAGAAAATCCGATGAAAGTTGCCCTTTATAGAACGAAATGAATTCTCAATGGCCTGTAACTTCAAGTCCATTGAGATTTTTTTTTTTTAGATCGCGGCATGGTCAGTCATACACCGCCCGAAATAACAGATGGGAAAATGCCGATATATATATATTTTGTTTAAATCGCGGCATGGTCAGTCATACACCGCCCGAAATAACAGACGGGAAAATGCCGAGATATATTAAAAATTCGTCGCCACACGGGAAATTGCCGAGATATATTTTCACTTTGCACAAAAATAACATCAAGTAATCGAATCAATAGGAATGTCCTGTGCCTATAACATCGACGTTATAGGCACAGCTGCATCTAGGCATTGTGTAACATCGACGCGGCTTTTGTTTTAATTAAAACTTTTTGTACTTGTTATATATCATGTTATATATCGCTTTCCACCTGATTCAATGGTGAAGAATCACTTCAAAATTAAATAATCCTCGTATCCGAATCCATATTCAGATTTTCACCAAAATCGAATCGATTCGGTCTTGTCACACACCCAACCTGTCCACCAAGTTTCATCCAAATCCATCCATAACTTTTTGAGATATCTTGTTCACAAAAAGAAAGACAGACAGGAGTGAAAACATAACCTCCATCCACCTATGGTGGCAGAGGTAAAAATGTCTGATCGAGACGGGCAGGATCAGGTGGGTTTATTAGAGATGGAAGAAGGTGCGTCCCCAGATGAAACTGTGGAAATATTCCCCTTCAGAACAGAGCCGGAATGCGAGGTGGAAGATAGGTTATAGTCAGGGCCCTTAGGGATATTTTGGGGCCGTTTGGTTCAAATTCTTCCAAAAGCACCAAATTTGGCCCAGATGTTGCCCATGCCATACTCTTTCGATTTTTGACGGGCGCCAAGACGGGCGCCCCCCCCCTGGGGGGGGGGGCCCATATTGGCGAAATACTAAATGGCCGCCACCCGGATTAGAGGAAAATCAGTTAAATAACCAAAAGGGTTGGAATCATGTATGATACCACTTTTCAGGGGTTTTCGAGGTCGAGGAATCCAATTATGATGTTATTTTGATGATTCGAGGTCAAGGTCAACCCTCAAGGTCATCTTAAAGGTCATTTTTGTGTCAAACATGTCGGTTTTTGAGGTTTTTGTCAAGATTTACGCGAGGTTCATCATTTTATGTTTCTGGGTTGGGTAATCGAACTCTGACCTTATTTTTGACAATTAGAGGAAATATTTACATGTCTATTTCCTAATTTTCAGGCATATGCAGTTCATCAGTCTAATTACAAAGGTACGGATTTTGATGTTTTATGAACTGTATGCCATATCCTTGTGTTTAATTTTTGTGCGATCATGATCCGGATTCATATATACATGATTGTATACATGTCATAAATATGACGTCATAGGTCATGTGACCTGGCGGCCATATTGGATTTTATTAAAACCTTAAAAATGGATCCCTGCCTTCATTTTTCGATCGATTCATTTTGAACTTTGACCACTTATAGTATGCCATGTGATTGGATGCATATCCTAATTATGACGTCATAGGTCAGGTGACATGGCGGGATGGACCGGTATGGTCCCCGGATCATACCGCCCTTGGCGCCCATCAAAAATCGAAAGAGTATGGCATGGGCAACATCTGCGCCAAATTTGATGCTTTTCAAAGAATTTGAACCAAAATATCCATAAGGGCCCTGACTATTATGAACAATGCTCGAATGGGACAGAAAATTATTATTTAAAATGAAGAGCAGGGGTCAAACACTAAAATATTTATTGCTTGGGCCAGGAAATTAAAGGGGAAGATAAAGCAGGCTTGGCGGAGGAGACTGGTGGCACATGACCCCATCGGTGACCACCAGATTTTTAAAAATACCAGATTTTAAGATTTAAAAAAAAGAATTTAAAAATGTTTTAAAATTTTTTAAATTTAATTTTACATTTTCAAAGGGCTACATTTTATGTTTTGTGATACTTTTTTAACCTTCGCCGCTTGAAGTGCGTCAAGCAGCCGTTTCCAGTTGACTAACAGTTCGTCTACGCTTGCTCCACCGCAATAGAGATCATCGGCGAGTTCGGCCACAACACCCTCCTCCACGAGGTCTCCAAGGACGTGACAAGTTAGTTCAGCTAGTGCCGTTTCAGAGCCAGGCATACCCATTAGTCAGGTTGTATATGGTAGTTAAAAAGGTCCAGTGGGCATTTGATGGTTAAAGCAAACCACCTATCTAATTATCTTTATTATACCCCAAACAACTAAAAAATACTTGGTGGCCATCTCTAAAACGTGCAGAACACCATTTTATGACGCCATCAAGATGGCCGCCTTAAAACGATGTTTAAAATCATAATTTTTAAACTACTAATAATCATAATAATAATAATGCATTTATTTTATATAGCGGTTTTCAGGAAGCCCAAAGACGCTTTGACAGAGTGCAAAACATAATGCATAGCAAAACATAAAAACAATTGCAAAAAAAGAAGAATCAATAGGGAAATATTCAAAGCACAAAGGAGGGAGAAGGAGAGGAGATAGTCAGGGGTTAGATGCTGTGGGTTAAATGTTGAATGCAGTGTTGAACAGGTGGGTCTTGAGTGATGTTTTGAATGTGGTGAGTGAGGAGGAGTCTCTGATGGTGTGAGGTAGCGAGTTCCAGAGGGTGGGAGCAGCGATGGAGAAGGCCCTGTCCCCCCAGGATCGAAATTTGGTCCGGATGGGGGGGGGGGGGGGGGGGGGGTCAGGAGGTTGGTACCAGCAGAGCGGAGGTTGCGGGTGGGAGTGTGTCTGGAGAGGAGGTCAGCCAGGTAGCATGGGGCCAGGTTATGGAGGGCTCAAATGTTTATTTTTATACTCAATTTTGATTTATACTCAAATATTTTATACTCAATCAAATTTAAAGATGGGCTCAAAATGTTCAAAATAAAGCGACTGAACTGTTTATACTGTTTTCTGTACATCACACTACCTAAACATATTACAAATATAAAAAAATGTGGGAAAAATATTGAAATTTTTTATTTATTTATTTATTTATTAAAATAAAATAAATTTTATATAAAAAAATAAAAATAAATTTTAAAAAATATAAAAATAGGTTTTGCTCATGATGAAATGATGGCTACCATTGAATCTCTGAACCTCATTGAACAACTAGCTCAATTTGATGAGGGCAATGCCTGTTATCCACTATTCAAAGTGATGCAGCAGTACATGCAGATGGTAATGGAGATGGCAGTGTTTATCAGAGCTGTTCGAACAGGAGACTGTGAATTACACCTGACAGCCCTCAAAGCATTTGTCAAATACTTCTTCGCACATGACAAACTAAACTATGCACGAATGATGCCCTTGTATCTAGCAGACATGGAACGCACAAAGGATTCAAATCCAGAGATATATGAGGAATTCATGCAAGGAACTGGGTTGTGAACAAAAACGCCAATGTGCCTTTCTGTGCAATTGGAGCAGATCATGCTCTGGAACAAATCAACCGGTCAATGAAAGTGGCGGGAGGACGAGTAGGAATTACCTTAAATCCTCGTGCTTGTGCAAAGTTTTTTCTCATTTCTCCAGAACTAGCCAGACTCTCAAAAAATGCCCAGCAGATGGCAGGATTGTCTTCCCAGACATCATCATCGCATCATGAGCTTTCAGAGGCTGTACTGAAGTGACAAGAGACAAATATCCAGAATCTTGTCCAAACTCAGAGGGGTTTTACAAATCCATTCACTGAAGACTGTGATGATCTATTTAACTGTGCTACAAAACCAGTCTTGCCAGAGAATATCAAGAATGACCTCTGCAACAGGAATGAAATTGGCCAGGATCTGTTTGATGAATTTGTGTCAAAGAGAATCACAACCGGTGAAGTAAATCTCTGGGATTCGATGAAGAAGAGAAAGCTACAAACATGGAAACACACTGGGGAAAAAGTGGCAGTCAAAGCAGGACAGAAAATAGTTGAACTTCAGGAAGACCGATCACTCGTTGCCCGCATGCTCGTTGTGTCAAAGTCGAGGTCTGACATAAACTTGAAAGATGAAATTGGGAAACATGAATTTTCAGTACTACCAAGGGCTCCGTTTGCTGCAGATGGTACAATGCTGCACTGTTCAGCTAAGAGCAACCTTATGAAAATCGTTGAAGATGCCCCCAAGGCCTTACCAGAGGTAAATGCTGAAGTCGCTGAGCACCCAATCACAGAAATGAAGGTTGCCCTTATAGATGCCATGGCAGAAGTTCAATCAATGCCGAAGCCGGAAAGGATAAAGCTGTGTTCAGATCTTGGACTTTACTTCACAATACTTGTCTTTAACAAGTTCAACCAACAGAAATATGATGAAGTGCATCTGGTATTTGACAGATATGATGTCTCCCAGTCATTGAAAACAACTGAGCGAGAAAGAAGGCAAGGTGGCACTCAACCAGTTGCTTACCACATAATGGACAATTCAAACATTGCACAAGCGCCCCTAAAGAAACTACTCTCTCATACAAACACAAAGATGGAGCTCTCAACCTACCTGGCACAAAAATCTCTTCAGCAAGGCACGAAAAATGGAATGAAGCTTGTTGTGGCCTGGGGAGACAAATGTGAAGCAACACACAGGGACATGAGCTACCTGGCAAGTGAACAGGAAGAGGCTGACACAAAGTTACTGCTGCACGGGCGCACGCCCTTGATGCAACAGCTCGTGGAGCTACTACGATAGACATTCATTCACCGTACACTGATGTTCTTATCCTTGCTCTCAGACGTTTCCCAGAATTATGTAAAGATTCATCATTCATAAGAGGAGCTAAAGACAAGCACAGATCGATTCCTTGAGGACCAATATGTGATGCTCTAGGCAGTAACGAAGTTGCTGCCCTTCCTGGATTCCACTCCTTTACAGGAGCTGACATCACTGGTAGCTTGGCAGGCAAGGGAAAGCTAACATGCTGGAAGGTATTTCAGAACTCCACTGAAGAAAGCATTTCAGCCTTTCGCAATTTAGGCAAGACTCTCAAACCAACAGAGGACACTATGAAGGCACTGGAGCAGTATGTGTGCCAGTTGTTTCTTCCTCAAACACAGATAGATGAGGTGAAAGACCTGAGGTGGTGGTTATTCAAGAAGAAACAAGCCCAGTCTGAAAAACTGCCACCAACAAAAGATGCACTGAAACATTCAATCTTGAGAGCACATTACCAAGCAATGATGTGGAACAATGACAAAAATGTCCATGCCAACATTCCATCACCTCAGGATTATGGTTGGGATATGGTCAATGGGCACTGGGTGGAAATAACATCTACACAACTCCCAGCACATGAGTCAGTAATTCACTTGATAAAGTGTGGCTGTGCTACTACGAAGTGTGCTACAAGGCATTGCAAGTGCAGAAATGCAGGACTAAAATGTACTGAACTTTGTAATTGTGTTGATGATTGTGAAAATATGGAAGTGGATTCAGCCAGTGAGGATGATGAAGACACTGAGGATGAACTGATCTAACATGTTTCTGAGTTATTAGTTCATCCCCCACATTCTGTTATGCTTATCAGTCTAGACTGAAGGCTAGGCTTGACTTGGGAAATGCAATGTTTTGGAGTATATCAGTTTATTAAATGTTCATACATCTATATGTATATGTCTCAATTGATTGGACAAATACAGACTTGGCATTTAATATGGATTATATATTTTTTTCTTGACTTGGGTTTACTTTCTGAACTCAGTATATCAATCTGGTGAGTTTCTTTTACCCTTCGGTGATGTCTTTGTTGAAAGAACCATGTCACTGATTGTATTTCGCAGCAAGAAGTCAATAACAGGATTATATCACAGGTGGCGTGACAAAATGTAAGGACAGGTACATTTGACGATTGGCTTCACAATCGGGTATATAAGGGTTGTTGCGTTCTGTATTAGTGGAAAACAACTGCTGCACGTCTACAAAAGTTATTGCCGCTTCCTCTGGAGATGGTCCGTCAACTTGACAATGCTGTTTGTCATGGAGTGGTGGCTTTACGAAATTCTGGCATGAAACAGCGTGCTATTGCTCGGCAGTATGGCATCACTCAAGGTCAGGTGTCAAAGATCCTGAAACGAAATGCTCAGAGGGGTGTCCCTACTCCAATACCGAGGCCAGGATGTCCACGCATAACCACAAGGAGAGATGATCGCCAGCTGCACCGGTTAGTCTGTAATGGCCATACCAAGTCAGCTAATCGGCTTAGGGCTGAGTGGCAGCAACTGACATGTGCCTGTATCCAGAAGGCTAGTCAACCAATGACTGGTTCAAGCAGGCTATCGTGCCAGGCGTCCCCTGAGAAAGCCACGCCTGACCAGGCAACACAGCCAGCGCCGATTGCAGTGGGCCAGAGAGCACCATCAATGGCAGCCAGGACACTGGAATCACGTGACCTTCAGTGACGAGTCTAGATTTCTGGTCTATCGTCAAGATGGCCGCGTCTGAGTGCGCAGACAAGTGCATGAAGCCCACAACGAAGATTGTATAGTGCCAAGAGTCCAAGCTGGAGGTGGTGGGGTGACCGTTTGGGCTGCTTTTCATGCAGGGGGCAAAACTGACCTGGTTGTTCTGAATGGAAACCTGAACCAGTTCAAGTACAGGGTCATTCTGGAAGAAACATTGCTTCCATTTGTTCATGCAGCCTTTCGAGGAAACTTTGTCTTCCAAGATGACAATGCACGGCCTCATCGTGCTCGCATGATCCAACACTTTCTTGCTGACCGTGGTGTAGAGCATATGGAGTGGCCTGCCATGTCCCCGGATATGAATCCGATATAGAAATTGTGGGCAGGATTAACGCGTCAAATCGACAACTTGGACCAGCAGCCGACCTCTGTGCGTGAATTGCAGCAGGCTATTGTCACTGCATGGCAAGCGATTCCTGTCCAAACCTTGGCAAATCTCGTGAACAGCATGCCTCGACGTGTACGTGCTCTCCTGAATGCTCGTGGGGGTTACACGAAGTACTGAACTGTAATTTTACTGTCCGTAATCCCAGTCATAATTTAGCTTTTGTTTTTTAGAATTTTTTTTTTGGCTAATGTGCAAAATAAAGAGATACTTTTGGAAAACGTACAGAAGTTTAACACAGTACTGTCCGTGAATTGAGTTCGATATCAGTTTACATTACTTTCAAGGATCAATTTATTTGCTTCGAAATGTCAAATGTGGTTTTTGTTTCTTTTAAAGGTCACATTAACAAAATCTAGAATAATTTCAACATAATTCCAATGAACTTTTGGTTCTAAGTCATCTTGAAAAGTAAGTTCACCCCCACAAAAATAATATTCCATATTAAATGCCAAGTCTGTATATTAGTATAACGCATGGAGGGAGTGGGACGTCAAGCTCCATCTCCCGACGTTTATGAACCCCTTTCTCCCACCTCCAATGGGGAATACTGGGTACACATTACCTACTATATTTTCTTGTATAGTATTTGAGCCAAGAGCTGTTCTTATGTAGTTACATTTAAAATATATTTTGTCAATAAATTTCAATGTTCTAAAAACAAAATAATTTTATGTTATCTTTCCAGTATAGTACTATATTATAATACATACAAAAAATACAAAAATTACTCATTTTTGACACATATTTTATTTTTTGTTGGTAGAATATTATGTGAAAACAGTATAGATATCTCTGCAGCATCATTCTGAGCATTTTGAGCAAAACATCATTAAATTTTGTCGAGTAGTTTCAAAGTTATGACTGAAAATCTGATTTCAAGCATCGTTTTCATGGCGGCCATCTTGATGACGTCATAAAATGGTGTTCTACACATATTTGAGATGGCCACCAAGTATTTTGTGGTTGGTTGGGGTCTAATAAAGATAATTAGATTGGTGGTTTACTTTAACCATTAAATGCCCACGGGATTCCAAATGCTCCTACACGACATGGCGGATCGGGCATAGACTCTAAACACCACGAAATGGAGTCGCAACACCGCAGTACTTCATTGACTCTTTAGATAGTGGGATTTGATAAAAAGGCATTAGTCAAGTCAGTAGTGATAATGTGCTTCCATCTCCCGATTTGTCGAAGAGTTAAATCGACGTTGGGCATCAAGGAAGACTCGGGTTTGCTACATCGGCAAATGCCATGACCAGTCGGACCCGCACTGGACTTTTTCACCAAGAAAGATGGGTTGAGGTACTCGACGTTGACTCCTGCGTCTTCCGGTTTGACAAGGACACCCATATCTTCTAGTTCATCAAACTTGCGTTGTAGTTCTGCATGGTTGCTGTGAGAATATAAAGGTATGCGACCCTGACGTTGAGGGGGCGGGACAGGACCCATGTTAACTACCGATTGGAATGGACCAGAGGCACCATTGTACCCTTTGGGCCTGGGGGCAAAGCCGTCTCGAACAGTGTTTGTCCGTCCGTATGTAGGTGTGTCCCCTCATACGTATACCAATCAGAGCTAAGGATCTGGTCACATTACAGGATTATGTAATTTCGTCTGATGTCATTACGGCGTACAATGGCTGACTCCACACTCCGCCATTTCAATTCCAATTTCGTTCATGCCGAGCATATCGTCGAACCTAGTCGCTGATATCACAATCGCCATGCTCCACCTTTATGTTTTTCATTCAGTGTGAAACAAACAAACCGATTGTTAAAATGATCATCAAATATCGAAATTATAGACGTTACGAATCTTCCAACGACACAGGACTTATCCGCCCGGCAGGGTCATGTTATTAGCCCAATCCTTGTGGGGTATATAGATTACAGTAGATCTTCGCTCAGTTCTGCAAGTAAAACATACCTCACGGATGTCGGGATTCCTCCAAATTTATGTTTTTATTTTTTTATTTTTTAGTATACAATATCGAGGCTCATGTAAAAGTTAACATTGATCACAAAAAAGACAAACTGACACATAAAACATAAAACATATGATAAAGGGAGCGGGAGAACCAGATGGGGAGCAGGGACATCGGGAGATCTGTGGAAGGGAGAGGGCTTGGGGGGAAGGGGCACGGGAAGGGGGTGGGGAGGAGGCATGGGAATGGGGGTGGGAGGAGACATGGGAAGGGGCGGGGGGAGAGCAGGGGGGGGCGGGGGAGAGCAGGGGGGGGGCGGGGGAGAGCAGGGGGGGGGCGGGGGAGAGGTAAAAAAAAAAAAACGTGGACACTGCTCGAACTTTCAGGAGAGAAGTCGGTATTTCACAAAAGTGGATCTGGGGTGAATTAACGGTGGTAGAAAAGATCACGGTTTTGGATGGAGGAAGATAAGAGATGGTGGTGGACAGCTGTTTTAAAGACATGGAGGGAGGAGAGGGATTGAAGAGAGCGAGGGAGTTTGTTCCAGAGGCGGGAAAAAAGAGGAATGAAAGAGTGAAGGTGAATGGAGAGTCTTGATTTTGGCAGTTTAACCAGAAGAGGGTTGCAGGCAGATCTTGTGCGACGAGGAGGAGTATTTGGTGGACAGAGCACAGACAGAGTAGGGGAAGCAAGGCCGGAGAGGAGTCGGTAGAAGTCTAGAAGACAGAAAGACCACCAACCTGCCTGCGGTGAGTGAGTGAAAGGCCCTCGGAGTTAGCTTCATCGCGGGAGATTCCAATGATTCTGAAAGCTTTGATTTCAACAGCGTGAGGCCGAGCCACGTGTGAGACAGGAGCTCCAGCCCAGAGGGGAGAGCAGTATTCCATTGAGCTGCGGATGAAAGCCTTGTATGTGGTGAGGAGCTCAGGTGTGCCAAGGAAGGTCTTCACACGAGGTAGGATGCCCAGTCGGCAATTGGCTTTGGAGTCCAGCTTGGAAATGTGGCTTTCCCAGTAAAGATCATGGCAGGTAGCAAAACACAAGAGCTTGAGTGACAGAACTTCTTTGAGAGGATTGTTGAGAAGGAAGATGGGAGGGTTGTCCAGACGGTCTTTTCGGAGAGACATCATAAGAGTGTGAGATTTGTCAGGATTGAAAGACATGTTCCACTTGTTTGACCAGTTTGTGATTTTATCCAGGTCTGCAGAGAGGCCTCGTGTGTCCAACCACCGCAGCTGCAGGAAACAACCCCTCCTCGGGTTGTTCTGCCCCTCCCTAGAGCTGTTCCAAATTCACCATGGGGACCAGTTTCTCCAAGGCTCTATTTCCCGCCTCTTCGACGTTATATAGGTGGGGCGAGGACTCAGGCTCTGTCAACAGGTGCCCTCAACCCTCCCCGTCGTATATATGTGGGGCGAGTATGTGGGAGGCCTTACCCTGCCCTGCCTCATATATATATACTCTAGCTCAATTCTGCACACAAAAAAAGAAAAAATTGGATACTTGAGCTCAATTCTGTGTACAAAAATAAATAAATTATTATGTACACTGGAGCTCAATTCTGTATACAAAAACAAACAAACAAAAAAATTAAAACCTCACTCCTCCCCACCATATCTAAGTGGGGCGCGTTTGCGGGCTGTGTCGGTGTGCGACCGAACCCCGCCCCGTCTTATATAGGTGGGGCGAGTATGCGGGAGGCATTACCCCGCCCTGCCTTGAGCTCAATTCTGTATGAAAAAATATATATATATATATATAATTATATATATATAAATATACCCGATCTCGATTCTGTGTACAAAAAAAAAAAATGCATTATGATGTGACTGTGTGTATTAATGCTGTATTATCATGTGAATATATGTACTAATGATGCATTATGATGTGGATATGTGTACTAATGATGCATTATGATGTGACGATGTGTATAAATGATGTTTTATCATGTGGATATGTGTACTAATGATGCATTATGATGTGACTGTGTGTATTAATGATGTTTTATCATGTGGATATGTGTACTAATGATGCATTATGATGTGACGATGTGTATTAATGATGTTTTATCATGTGGATATGTGTACTAATGATGTATTACAATGTGAATATGAATAACCCAGAGGACCTCGGAGGAGGAGCTACGAATCCGAGAGGATACCCAGAGGACCTTGGAGGAGGAGCTACGAATCCGAGAGGATACCCAGAGGACCTCGAAGGAGGAGCTACAAATCCGAGAGGATACCCAGAGGACCTCGAAGGAGGAGCTACGAATCCGAAACGATACCCAGAGGCCCTCGGAGGAGGAGCTACGCCGCCGAGAGGATACCCAGAGGACCTCAGAGGAGCAGCTACGAATCCGAGAGGAAACCCAGAGGACATCGGAGGAGGAGCTACGAATCTACGAATCGAGAGGATACCCAGAGCTACGAATCCGAGAGGGTAGCCAGAGGACCTCGGAGGAGGAGCTACAAATCCGAAACGATACCCAGAGGACCTCGGAGGAGGAGCTACGAATCCGAGAGGATACGCAGAGGACCTCGGAGGAGGAGCTACGAATCCGAGAGGATACCCAGAGGCCCTCGGAGGAGGAGCTACGAATCTGAGAGGATACCCAGAGGAGCTTGGAGGAGGAGCTACGAATCCGAGAGGCTACCCAGATGACCTCGGAGGAGGAGCTACGAATCCGAGAGGATACCCAGAGGACCTCGAAGGAGGAGCTACAAATCCGAGAGGATACCCAGAGGACTCCGGAGGAGGAGCTACGAATCCGAGAGGATACCCAGAGGACCTCGGAGGAGGCGCTACGAATCCGAGAGGATACCCAGAGGACCTCGAAGGAGGAGCTACGAATCTGAGAGGCTCCCCAGAGGCCCTCGGAGGAGGAGCTACGAATCCGGGAGGATACCCAGAGGACCTCGGAGGAGGAGCTACGAATCCGAGAGGATACCCAGAGGACCTCGGAGGAGGAGCTATGAATCCGAGAGGACACCCAGAGGACCTCAGAGGAGGAGCTACGAATACGAGAGGGTACCCAGAGGACCTCGGAGGAGGAGCTATGAATCCGAGAGGATACCCAGAGGACCTCGGAGGACGAGCTACGAATCCGAGAGGATACCCAGAGGACTTCGGAGGACGAGCTACGAATCCGAGAGGATACACAGAGGACCTCGGAGGAGGAGCTACGAATCCGAGAGGATACCCAGAGGACCTCGGAGGAGGAGCTAAGAATCCGAGAGGATACCCAGAGGACCTTGGAGGAGGAGCTACGAATCCGAGAGGATACCCAGAGGACCTCGGAGGAGGAGCTACGAATCTGAGAGGATACCCAGAGGACCTCGGAGGAGGAGCTACGAATCCGAGAGGATACCCAGAGGCCCTCGGAGGGGGAGCTACGAATCCGAGAGGATACCCAGAGGACCTCGGAGGAGGAGCTACGAATCCGAGAGGATACACAGAGGACCTCGGAGGAGGAGCTACGAATCCGAGAGGATACACAGAGGACCTCGGAGGAGGAGCTACGAATCCGAGAGGATACCCAGAGGACCTCGGAGGAGGAGCTACGAATCCGAGAGGATACCCAGAGGACATCGGAGGAGGAGCTACGATTCCGAGAGGTTACCCAGAGGACCTCGGAGGAGGAGCTACGAATCCGAGAGGATACCCAGAGGACCTCGGAGGAGGAGCTACGAATCCGAGAGGATACCCAGAGGACCTCGGAGGAGGAGATACGAATCCGAGAGGATACCCAGAGGACCTCGTAGGCGGAGCCACGAATTCGAGAGGATACCCAGAGGACCTCGGAGGAGGAGCGACGAATCCGAGAGGATAGCCAGAGGACCTCGGAGGAGGATCTACAAATCCGAGACGATACCCAGAGGACCTCAGAGGAGGAGCTACGAATCCGAGAGGATACCCAGATGACCTCGGAGTAGGAGCTACGCCGCCGAGAGGCGAGGACTCGGGCTCTGTCACCGGGCTGCCTCAACCATTCCTGTCTTATATAGGTGGGACGAGTATGCCGTAGGCCTGACCCCGCCCTGCCTCATATATATACTCGATCTCGATTCTGTGTACAAAAAAAAAAAAAAATACATGATGATGTTACTGTGTGTATGAATGATGCATTATAATGTGAATGTGCGTACTAATGATGCATTATGATGTGACTGTGTGTTTAATGATGTATTATAATGTGAATATGTGTACTAATGATGCATTATGATGTGAATATGTGGACTAATGATGCATTATAATGTGAATATGTGTACTAATGATGCATTATGATGTGAATATGTGTACTAATGATGCATTATGATGTGAATATGTGTACTAATGATGCATTATGATGTGAATATGTGTACTAATGATGCATTATGATGTGAATATGTGTACTAATGATGCATTATAATGTGAATGTGCTTACTAATGATGCATTATGATGTGAATATGTGGACTAATGATGCATTATGATGTGAATATGTGGACTAATGATGCATTATGATGTGAATATGTGTACTAGTGATGCATTATAATGTGAATGTGCTTACTAATGATGCATTATGATGTGAATATGTGGACTAATGATGCATTATGATGTGAATATGTGGACTAATGATGCATTATGATGTGAATATGTGGACTAATGATGCATTATGATGTGAATATGTGGACTAATGATGCAATATGATGTGAATATGTGTACTAGTGATGCATTATAATGTGATTGTGCTTACTAATGATGCATTATGATGTGAATATGTGGACTAATGATGCATTATAATGTGAATATGTGTACTAATGATGCATTATGATGTGAATATGTGGACTAATGATGCATTATGATGTGAATATGTGCACTAGTGATGCATTATAATGTGAATGTGCTTACTAATGATGCATTATGATGTGAATATGTGTACTAATGATGCATTATGATGTGAATATGTGGACTAATGATGCATTATGATGTGAATATGTGTACTAATGATGCATTATGACGTGAATATGTGTACTAATGATGCATAATGACGTGAATATGTGTACTAATGATGCATTACAATGTGAATATGTGTACTAATGATGCATTATGACGTGAATATGTGTACTTTTGATGCATTATGATGGGAATATGTGTACTAGTGATGCATTATAATGTGAATATGTGTACTAATGACACATTATGATGTGAATATGTGTGCTAATGAGCATTATAATGTGAATATATGTACTAATGATGCATTATAATGTGAATATGTGTACTAATGACACATTATGACGTGAATATGTGCACTAATGATGCATTATAATGTGAATATGTGTACTAATGATGCATTATGATGTGAATATGTGTACTAATGATGCATGATGATGTGAATATGTGTACTAATGATGCATTATGATGTGACGATGTGCACTAATGATGTTTTATCATGTGGATATGTGTACTAATGATGCATTATGATGTGAATATGTGTACTAATGATGCATTATGATGTGACTGTGTGTACTAATGATGCATTATGATGTGAATATGTGTATTAATGATGTATTAAAATGTGAATATGTGCATTCATGATGTATTATAATGTGAATATGTGTTCTAATGATGCATTATGATGTGAATATGTTTACTAATGATGCATTATGATGTGAATATGTGCACTAATGATGCATTATAATGTGAATATGTGTACTAATGATGCATTATGATGTGAATATGTGTAATAATGATGCATTATAATGTGAATATGTGTACTAATGATGCATTATGACGTGAATATGTGCACTAATGATGCATTATAATGTGAATATGTGTACTAATGACGCATTATGATGTGAATATGTGTACTAATGATGCATTATGATGTGAATATGTGTACTAATGATGCATTATAATGTGAATATGTGTACTAATGATGCATTATGATGTGAAAATGTGTACTAATGATGCATTATAATGTGAATATGTGTCCTAATGATGCATTATGATGTGACTGTGTGTATTAATTGATGTATTATCATGTGAATATGTGTACTAATGATGTTTTATCATGTGGATATGTGTACTAATGATGCATTATGATGTGAATATGTGTACTAACGATGCATTATGATGTGACTGTGTGCACTAATGATGCATTATGATGTGAATATGTGTACTAATGATGCATTATAATGTGAATATGTGTACTAATGATGTATTATAATGTGAATATGTGTATTCATGATGTATTATAATGTGAATATGTTTATTAATAAGGTATTATAATGTGAATATGTTTATTAATGATGTATTATAATGTGAATATGTGTATTAATGATGTATTAAAATGTGAATATGTGCACTAATGATGTATTATAATGTGAATATGTTTATTATTGATGTATTATAATGTGAATATGTGTATTAATGATGTATTAAAATGTGAATACGTGCATTCATGATGTATTATAATGTGAATATGTTTATTAATGATGTATTACAATGTGAATATGAATAACCGAGAGGACCTCGGAGGAGGAGCTACGAATCCGAGAGGATACCCAGAGGACCTCGGAGGAGGAGCTATGAATCCGAGAGGACACCCAGAGGACCTCTGAGGAGGAGCTACGAATCCGAGAGGATACCCAGAGGACCTTCGAGGAGGAGCTACGAATCTGAGAGGATACCCAGAGGACCTCAGAGGAGGAGCTACGAATCCGAGGGGATACCCAGAGGACCTCGGAGGAGGAGCTACAAATCCGAGAGGATAACCATAGGACCCCGGAGGAGGAGCTACGAATCCGAGAGGATAACCAGAGGACTTCGAAGGAGGAGCTACGAATCCGAGAGGATACCCAGAGGACCTCGGAGGAGGAGCTACGAATCCGAGAGGATACCCAGAGGACCTCGGAGGAGGAGCTACGAATCCGAGAGGATACCCAGAGGACGTCGGAGGAGGAGCTACGAATCCGAGAGGATACCCAGAGGACCATGGAGGAGGAGCTACAAATCCGAGTGGATACACAGAGGACCTCGGAGGAGGAGCTACGAATACGAGAGGATACCCAGAGGACCTCGGAGGAGGAGCTACGAATCCGAGAGGATACCCAGAGGACCTCGGAGGAGGAGATACGAATCAGAGAGGATACCCAGAGGACCTCGGAGGAGGAGCTTCGAATCCGAGAAGATACCCAGAGGACCTCGGAGGAGGAGCTACGAATCCGAGAGGATACCTAGAGGACCTCGGAGGAGGAGCTATGAATCCGAGAGGATACCCAGAGGACCTCGGAGGAGGAGCTACGAATCCGAGAGGAAACCCAGAGGACCTCGGAGGAGGAACTACGAATCCGAGAGGATACCCAGATGACCTCGGAGGAGGAGCTACGAATCCGAGAGGAAACCCAGAGGACCTCGGAGGAGGAACTACGAATCCGAGAGGATACCCAGATGACCTCGGAGGAAGAGCTACTCCGCCGAGAGGCGAGGACTCGAGCTCTGTCAGCGGGCTGCCTCACCCATCCCTGCCTTATAGAGGTGGGGCGAGTATGCGGGAGGCTTTAACCCGCCCTGCCTTAAATAGGTGGGGCAACCACTCGGGTTCAGTCGCCGGGCGGTCCCACCCCACCCCGCATTTTATTTTTTATGAAAGTCCTCGATATAATAAATGTGTTTCCACACCAAAATAAGATTTGAAATTTTAATTTAATATGTACATCCTTTGCTCTTATGTTGTATTTTGATGATTGTATTCATTTATTAACTGATTGCAAAGTGTTTAACATGAAAGCTTTCGCAAATGGATATTGGTTTTATTTTTGGAGTCCACTGAAGTTGATTCTTTGAAACTGTTTTCATGTTGAATCAATGCTATGAGACATTTTCAATCTTTACTCAATAATCTGTTTTTGGAAGATAGTTTCAATTTGATGGTACAATACTTGGGCACTGGTGCAAACAATAGGGCCATTATAGTTGTAAAAACATCAGCATTTACATGTTCTTGACTTTATTACTTTCACCAGTATCTTGACATGTTTTGGATTTTGAAATCTTCCATCACAATCTTAGCCATCAATTCCTCTCCTAAAGAAGTTCACCAATCTCTGTGATTGAGGACCAGGAAGCTCAATGATAAATTGCAGTTTTGTTTTCTGTGCATGTGAAGATTATTTTTCAGCGATAAACATGTGGCAATCCTCACTGACTGCTTGGACTCTGGAGACCACATCAGGAAGCAGATTCTTCACCTTATTTGGTCCAAGGGTGGTGAAAAATTCTCACTTATTTCCTTTGATGGTGAAGTGGAGATGGAAGTAACAATGGATGTCCATCACTTTGACGGGCGAGGTTGGGGCCCGTCAATTTTTAGCCACGTCGCAGACGCTGCTCAGAGAGTGCCCTCTGCTGTTGTTGTTCTTCTTCTTCTTCTTCTTGTTGTTCTTGCAGAGAAGACAAAACCTCGAAGCTCCACCCATTCTGGGAACCATAGCTCCACCCATTTTGGGAGAGGCTTCATAAAAACAAATATCCACCATTTTATTAACTCGCATAGCTTTGAGGCCTGTTTTGTAGGCCCGTGGTGTCTTCCTCTCTCACACAGTTTTATTTCAAATCAAATTCGATATATCATTTCTTTTTTCACAGTCGCTAACATAGTTTTAGACTCGGTTGAAAAAAAACGGGAAGAAAATCCGATGAAAGTTGCCCTTTATAGAACAAAATGAATGCTCAAAGGCCTGTAACTTCAAGTCCATTGAGATATATATTTTTTAGATCGCGGCATGGTCAGTCATACACCGCCCGAAATAAGAGATGGGAAAATGCCGAGATATATATATATTTTGTTTAAATTGCGGCATGGTCAGTCATACACCGCCCGAAATAACAGACGGGAAAATGTCGAGATATATTAAAAATTCGTCCATTTGTTGACAATCGTCACGATGAAATATTTAATTTATACGTCATCACAATAATGTGGAGAGAGGAGCATAGCTTCGTTCACGTGTCGACACACATGGGAAAATGCCGAGATATATTAAAAATTTGTCGCCACAAATGGGAAATTGCCGAGATATATTTTCACTTTGCACAAAAATAACATCAAGTAATCGAATCAATAGGAATGTCCTGTGCCTATAACATCGACGTTATAGGCACAGCTGCATCTGAGGCATTGTGTAACATCGACGCGGCTTTTGTTTTAATTAAAACTTTTTGTATTGTTACCTTTGGTGGGCATGGTTGTGGATGTCTTAGTTTTATATCTTGTTTTTTCATTCATACAGAGATATCCTTGTTGTCTTTCGATTGTCAGAGGAAGGACCTTTTTAGGTGTTGTATTGTTTTTTATATGGTTCAATCACGACTACATTTTATGAGCAACTGTCTTGCAACTTACATGAGATATATGTCCTTTCTCGTGGAGAGTAAGTTTGGTCCAAACCTCACCCAAGTGGGCGACCTCACCTCGCTGCGCCTTATAAAGGTGGGGCGAGGTATCAAGCCCTGTCGGCGGGGGGCTTCACCCCTCCCCGCCTTACATAGGTGGGGCGAGTATGCGGGAGGCCTGACCCCGCCCTGCCTCGCATATACTTGAGCTCAATTCTGTGTTAAAAAAGGTATATATATATATATATATATATATATATATATATATATATATATATATATATATATGTATATATATATATATTGTTGTGGATATGAGAATGTGTTTTTTTTTTTGTTGTGTAATGAATTGTTGTAAAATGTCACCCTCCTTCCTGCATTTGTTGTTGTATAAAGGTCAAAGGGCGTTCCCGTAGTTAATTCCATAAAACATACACGAAGGACACCATATATCCCGGTTCGGTAGTTATATCCTTATTATGTGTATTAGTGTAAGGCTGTGTCTTCCATTAATTTAAATACTCCATTGCACCAAGTGAAATAAGAGTAGATTCCCTTCACCTTCCCCTTCCAACAATTGCCAACTGTTCCCTCCACGACTCCATTCGCCACGAGGTCGGCTCGGAGAAGAAGGGGGAGGAGCCGCCGAATCCTGGGCGTGCCCGCCCATCGTCATCAAGGGCGGAGCCAGAGGGCCGTGCCGACCAATCAGGGCCGAGGCGAGCTCACCGATGGGCGTGTTCTAGAGGCCGGCGGCTTGATTGCCCGGGGGGTTATAAAGAGCACGCGCGGAAGCCGTTAAGAAGAAGTGCGCACGAGGGCGAAGCAAGAGAGGAACGTCCTGAGAGAGATACGTCCTAAGATATACGTCCAAAGAGATACATGCAGAGATACGTGCGACGATCAAGTGCAAGCGAGTCAGAGCGGCGAAGTGCGAAGTGCCAAGTAGGGAAAGTGCCGAGTGTGCAGAGCCAAGTGCAAGAGAGTTCAAAGGAGCAGCTTTGGAGAGCGAACGGTGCACCGGAGGGGCTTCGCCGTGCAGATTGGAACCGCGGCTGTTTTGGCGATCCCAGCTCGGGTATTGACGGCAGCTATCCGCTTCCGGCCCGACCGATCCCCGCTGAACCTTCCTCCCCCGCCAAGCCATTCCTCCTTCCGATCCTTCCTGCCTGCAAATTCCCAATTCGTGTGAGTCCGTCTTTCGTTTGTTCTGTCCAGGGTTCTATGTAAGACTGCCATAGATAAGCTAAGTTTCACTTTGTCCGCTTCTTCTTCTTCTGTTTTTATTTTATTATCCTTCCTTCTCCTTGGTTACTTTGATTGTGTAAATAGTAGGAATAAATTTAGTAGCATTTCCAACCTTTTTGCTTTGGTGTTCTTCTTCTTCACAACCTTCGCTTTAGTCTTTTCCCCATTGAATATCTGTGGCGCGATTCGGCCAACGTTCAGGAATCGGGTTAGTCGGGATAACTGTTCGAGCGCGGCGGCCATCCGCTCGGCAAACAACATCTTCGCCGCGGTCCCGTAACAATATACTCGATCTCGATTCTGTGTACAAAAAAAATAAATACATGATGATGTGACTGTGTGTATGAATGATGCATTATAATGTGAATGTGCGTACTAATGATGCATTATGATGTGACTGTGTGTATTAATGATGTATTTTAATGTGAATATGTGTACGAATGATGCATTATGATGTCAATATGTGGACTAATGATGCATTATAATGTGAATATGTGTATTAATGGTGTAATATAATGTGAATATGTGCACTAATGATGTATCATTATGTGAATTTGTGCATTAATGATGCATTATAATGTGAATATGTGCACTAATGATGCATTATGATGTGACTGTGTGTATTCATGGTGTATTATAATATGAATATGCGTACTAATGATGCATTATGATGTCAATATGTGGACTAATGATGCATTATAATGTGAATATGTGTATTAATGGTGTAATATAATGTGAATATGTGCACTAATGATGTATCATTATGTGAATTTGTGCATTAATGATGCATTATAATGTGAATATGTGCACTAATGATGCATTATGATGTGACTGTGTGTATTAATGGTGTATTATAATGTGAATATGTGTACTAATGATGTATCATTATGTGAATATATGTACTAATGATGCATTATGATGTGAATATGTGTACTAATGATGTATCATTATGTGAATATGTGTACTAATGATGCATTATGATGTGACGATGTGTATTAATGATGTTTTACCATGTGGATATGTGTACTAATGATGTATCATTATGTGAATATGTGTACTAATGATGCATTATGATGTGAATATGTGTACTAATGATGCATTATAATGTGAATATGTGTACTAATGATGCATTATGATGTGACTGTGTGTTTTATTGATGTATTATCATGTGAATATGTGTACTAATGATGCATTATGATGTGACGATGTGTATTAATGATGTTTTATCATGTGGATATGTGTACTAATGATGCATTATGATGTGACTGTGTGTATTAATAATGTATTATAATGTGAATATGTGTACTAATGATGTATCATGATGTGAATATGTGGACTAATGATGCATTATAATGTGAATATGTGTATTAATGGTGTATTATAATGTGAATATGTGCACTAATGATGTATCATTATGTGAATTTGTGCATTAATGATGCATTATAATGTGAATATGTGCACCAATGATGCATTATGATGTGACTGTGTGTATTAATGGTGTATTATAATATGAATATGCGTACTAATGATGCATTATGATGTGACTGTGTGTATTAATGGTGTATTATAATGTGAATATGTGTACTAATGATGTATCATTATGTGAATATGTGTACTAATGATGCATTATGATGTGAATATGTGTACTAATGATGTATCATTATGTGAATATGTGTACTAATGATGCATTATGATGTGACGATGTGTATTAATGATGTTTTACCATGTGGATATGTGTACTAATGATGTATCATTATGTGAATATGTGTACTAATGATGCATTATGATGTGAATATGTGTACTAATGATGCATTATAATGTGAATATGTGTACTAATGATGCATTATGATGTGACTGTGTGTTTTATTGATGTATTATCATGTGAATATGTGTACTAATGATGCATTATGATGTGACGATGTGTATTAATGATGTTTTATCATGTGGATATGTGTACTAATGATGCATTATGATGTGACTGTGTGTATTAATAATGTATTATAATGTGAATATGTGTACTAATGATGTATCATGATGTGAATATGTGTACTAATGATGCATTATGATGTGAATATGTGTACTAATGATGCATTATAATGTGAATATGTGTTCTAATGATGCATTATGATGTGAATATGTGTACTAATGATGCATTATGATGTGAATATGTGCACTAATGATGCATTATAATGTGAATATGTGTACTAATGACGCATTATGATGTGAATATGTGTAATAATGATGCATTATAATGTGAATATGTGTACTAATGATGCATTATGACGTGAATATGTGCACTAATGATGCATTATAATGTGAATATGTGTACTAATGACGCATTATGATGTGAATATGTGTACTAATGATGCATTATGATGTGAATATGTGTACTAATGATGCATTATAATGTGAATATGTGTACTAATAGCGCATTATGATGTGAATATGTGTACTAATGATGCATTATAATGTGAATATGTGTCCTAATGATGCATTATGATGTGACTGTGTGTATTAATTGATGTATTATCATGTGAATATGTGTACTAATGATGTTTTATCACGTGGATATGTGTACTAATGATGCATTATGATGTGAATATGTGTACTAATGACGCATTATAATGTGAATATGTGTACTTATGATGCATTATGATGTGACTGTGTGCACTAATGATGCATTATGATGGGAATATGTGTACTAATGATGCATTATGATGTGAATATGTGTACTAATGATGCATTATGATGTGACTGTGTGCACTAATGATGCATTATGATGTGAATATGTGTACTAATGATGCATTATAATGTGAATATGTGTACTAATGATGTATTATAATGTGAATATGTGTACTAATGATGTATTATAATGTGAATATGTTTATTAATAATGTATTATAATGTGAATATGTTTATTAATGATGTATTATAATGTGAATATGTGTATTAATGATGTATTAAAATGTGAATATGTGCACTATTGATGTATTATAATGTGAATATGTTTATTAATGATGTATTATAATGTGAATATGTGTACTAATGATGTATTAAAATGTGAATATGTGCACTAATGATGTATTATAATGTGAATATGTTTATCAATGATGTATTACAATGTGAATATGAATAACCCAGAGGACCCCGGAGGAGGAGCTACGAATCCGAGAGGATACCCAGAGGACCTCGGAGGAGGAGCTATGAATCCGGGAGGACACCCAGAGGACCTCGGAGGAGGAGCTACAAATCCGAGAGGATACCCAGAGGACCTCGGAGGAGGAGCTACAAATCCAAGAGGATAACCATAGGACCCCGGAGGAGGAGCTACGAATCCGAGAGGATAACCAGAGGACTTCGAAGGAGGAGCTACGAATTCGAGAGGATACCCAGAGGACCTCGGAGGAGGAGCTACGAATCCGAGAGGATACCCAGAGGACCTCGGAGGAGGAACTACGAATCCGAGAGGATACCCAGAGGACCTCGGAGGAGGAGCTACAAATCCGAGAGGATACCCAGAGGACCTCGGAGGAGGAGCTACGAATCCGAGAGGATACCCACAGGACCTCAGAGGAGGAGCTACGAATCCGAGAGGATACCCAGAGGACCTCGGAGGAGGAGCTACGAATCAGAGAGGATACCCAGAGGACCTCGGAGGAGGAGCTATGAATCCGAGAGGATACCCAGAGGACCTCGGAGGAGGAGCTACGAATCCGAGAGGCTACACAGAGGACCTCGGAGGAGGAGCTACGAATCCGAAAGGCTACACAGAGGACCTCGGAGGAGGAGCTACACCGCCGAGAGGATACCCAGAGGACCTCGGAGGCAGAGCTATGAATATTAGAGCATACCCAGAAGACCTTGGAGGCGGAGCTACGAATCCGAGAGCTTACCCAGAGGACCTTGGAGGCGGAGCTACGATTCCGAGAGGATACCCAGAGAACCTCGGATGAAAGCTACGAATCCGAGAGGATACGCAGAGGACCTCGGATGAGGAGCTATGAATCCGAGAGGATACCCAGAGGACCTCGGAGGAGGAGCTATGCCGAAGAGAGGATACCCAGAGGACCTTGGAGGAGGAGCTACGCCATTGAGAGGATACCCATAGGACCTCGGAGGAGGAGCTACGACTCCGGGAGGATACCCAGAGGACCTCAGAGGAGGAGTTACGTATCCGAGAGGATACCCAGATGACCTCGGAGGAGGAGGTATATCGCCGAGAGCATACCCAGAGGACCTTGGAGATGGAGCTACGAATCCGAGAGCATATCCAGAGGACCTTGGAGGCGGAGCTACGAATACGAGAGGCGAGGACTCGGGCTCTGTCAGCGGGCTGCCTCAACCATTCCCGTCTTATATAGGTGGGACGAGTATGCCGTAGGCCTTACCCCGCCTGCCTGATATATATATACTTGAACTCGATTCTGTCTACAAAAACAAACAAACAAAAAAAAACCTCATCCCTCCCCACCTTATATAGGCGGAGGAGTTTGCGGGCTTTGTCGGCGTGCGACCTAACCCCACCCCGCCTTATATAGGTGGGGCAAGGACTCGAGATCTGTCAGCGGGCGGCCTCACCCATCCCCGCCTTCTAGAGGTGGGGCGAATATGCAGGTCGCAGGAGGCTTTAACCCGCCCTGCCTTATTTAGGTGGGGCAACCACTCGGGTTCAGTCGCCGGGCTGTCCCACCCCGCCGCGCATTTTATTTTTTATAAAAGACCTCGATATAATGTGCATGTTTCCACACCAAAATAAGATTTGAAATTTTAATTTAATATGTCCATCCTTTGCTCTTATGTTGTATTTTGATGATTGTATTAGTTTGTTAACTGATTGCAAAGTGTTTAACATAAAAGATTTCGCAAACGGATATTGGTTTTATTTTTGGAGTCCACTGAAGTTTATTCTTTGAAACTGTTTTCATGTTGAATCAATGCTATGAGACATTTTCAATCTTTACTCAATAATCCGTTTTTGGAAGATAGTTTCAATTTGATGGGAAAATACTTGTGCACTGGTGCAAACAATAGGGCCATTATAGTTGTAAAAACATCAGCATTTACATGTTCTTGACTTTATTATTTTCACCAGTATCCTGACATGTTTTGGATTTTGAAATCTTCCATCACAATCTTAGCCATCAATTCCTCTCCTAAATAAGTTCACCAATCTCTGTGATTGAGGACCAGGAAGCTCAATGATAAATTGCAGTTTTGTTTTCTGTGCATGTGAAGATTATTTTTCAGCGATAAACATGTGGCAACCCTCATTGACTGATTGGACTCTGGAGACCACATCAGGAAGCAGATTCTTCACCTTATTTTGTCCAAAGTTGGTGAAAAATTCTCACTTATTTCCTTTGATAGTGAAGTGGAGATGGAAGTAACAATGGATGTCCATCACTTTGACGGGCGAGGTTGGGGCCCGTCAATTTTTTCCTTTGGTGGGCATGGTTGTGGATGTCTTTGTTTTATATCTTGTTTTTTCATTCATTCAGAGATATCCTTGTTGTCTTTCGATTGTCAGAGGAAGGACCTTTTTAGGTGTTGTATTGTTTTTATATGGTTCAATCACGACTACATTTTATGAGAAACTGTCTTGCAACTTACATGAGATATATGTCCTTTCTCGTGGAGAGTAAGTGTGGTCCAACCCTCACCCAAGTGGGCGACCTCACCTCGCTGCACCTTATAAAGGTGGGGCAAGGAATCAAGCCCTGTCGGTGGGGGGCCTCACCCCTCCCCGCCTTACATAGGTGGGGCGAGTATGCGGGAGGCCTGACCCGCTCTGCCTTGTATATACTTGAGCTCAATTCTGTGTTTAAAAAATGTATATATGTATCTATATTATAATAGGCTACGGTGATTCTGTTGGACGTCTGTCCGGAGGTGTGGCTTCATCCGTTTGCAGAGTAGCTCCACCCATAGCTCCACCCATTCTTGGAGAGGCTTCATGTAAACAAATATCCACCATTTTATTAACTCGAATGTCTTTGAGGCCTGTTTAGTTAGGCCCGTGCTGTCTTTCTCTCTCACACAGGTTTATTTCAATTCTAATTCGATATATCATTTCATTTTTAACAGTCGCTAACATTGTGTTAGACTCGGTTGAAAAAAAACGGGAAGAGAATCCCAAGAAAGTTTCCGTTTATAGAACGAAATGATTTCTCAAAGGCCTCTAAACTAAACGCCCATTTTATCGAATTCACCATCTGATTTAATTTTTATCGATGGTTTTCGACTCGGTGTCAGAAATAATTGAGAACATTCACAGACGCACGGGAAATTGCCGAGATATATTTATAACAAGTACAAAAAGTTTTAATTAAAACAAAAGCCGCGTCGATGTTACACAATGCCTCGATGCAGCTGTGCCTATAACGTCGATGTTATAGGCACAGGACATTCCTATTGATTCGATTACTTGATGTTATTTTTGTGCAAAGTGAAAATATATCTCGGCAATTTCCTGTGTGTGGCGACGAATTTTTAATATATCTCGGCATTTTCCCGTCTGTTATTTCAGGCGGTGTATGACTGACCATGCCGCGATTTTAAAAAAATATATCTCGGCAATTTCCCGTGTGTGGCGACATGTGAACGAAGCTATGCTCCTCTCTCCACATTATTGTGACGACGTATAAATTAAATATTTCATCGTGACGATTGTCATCAAATGGACGAATTTTTAATATATCTCGGCATTTTCCCATCTGTTATTTCAGGCGGTGTATGACTGACCATGCCGCGATTTAAAAAAAATATATCTCGGCAATTTCCCGTATGTGGCGACACGTGAACGAAGCTATGCTCCTCTCTCCACATTATTGTGACGACGTATAAATTAAATATTTCATCGTGACGATTGTCATCAAATGGACGAATTTTTAATATATATCGGCATTTTCCCGTCTGTTATTTCGGGCGGTGTATGACTGACCATGCCGCGATTTAAACAAAATATATATATCTCGGCATTTTCCCATCTGTTATTTCGGGCGGTGTATGACTGACCATGCCGCGATTTAAAAAAAAAAATCTCAATGGACTTGAAGTTACAGGCCTTTGAGAATTCATTTCGTGCTATAAAGGGCAACTTTCATCGGATTTTCTTCCCGTTTTTTTTCAACCGAGTCTAAAACTATGTTAGCGACTGTGAAAAATGAAATGATATATCGAATTTGATTTGAAAGAAAACTGTGTGAGAGAGGAAGACACCACAGGCCTACAAAACAGGCCTCAAAGCTATGCGAGTTAATAAAATGGTGGATATTTGTTTATATGAAGCCGCTCCCACAATGGGTGGAGCTATGGTTCCCAGAATGGGTGGAGCTTTGAGGTTTTGTCTTCTCTGCAAGAACAAGAACAAGAAGAAGAAGAAGAACAACAACAACAGCAGAGGGCACTCTATGACCAGCGTCTGCGACGCGGCTAAAAAAATCGCGCCATGATGATACACAAAAATACACCGCCTAAAATAACAGTTGGGGAAAATGTCGAAATATATTAAAAATTTGCTTTTTCTTTTCGTTAAGATATATTACTTTTACGTTTTATGAGAGTCGGCACAAAAACGACATATATATCTTCGTTCTTTCTTATTTCATTCAACATTATTATCCGCAAGTAAAATATGTTTCACGAAATTACCGAGAGATATGCCTTCGTTTTTTTTAATTAGTTATGTGCGCATACACTTTAAATAGGTTTGGCAATAGGGGTTGGCGAGGAGTGTGAGGGGTTGTAGAGGGGTGTGAGGAGGTATTGGAGAGGAGTGCGAGGAGGCATTGGAGAGGAGTGCAAGGAGGAATTGGAGAGGAATGCGAGGAGGTATTTGAGAGGAATGCGAGGAGGTATTGGAGAGGAATGCGAGGGGTTATTGGAGAGGAGGGCGAGGAGGTATTGGAGAGGAGTGCGAGGAGGTATTGGAGAGGAGTGCGAGGAGGTATTGGAGAGGAGTGTGAGGAGGTATTGGAGAGGAGTGCGAGAAGGTATTGGAGAGGAGTGCGAGGAGGTATTGGAGAGGAGTGTGAGGAGGTATTGGAGAGGAGTGTGAGGAGGTATTGGAGAGGAGTGTGAGGGGTTGGAGAGGAGTGTGAGGGGTTGGTGAGGAGTGTGAGGGGTTGTAGAGGAGTGTGATGGGTTGCAGAGGAGTGTGAGGGATTGGAGAGGAGTGTGAGGGATTGGAGAGGAGTGTGAGGGATTGGAGAGGAGTGTGCGGGATTGGAGAGGAGTGTGCGGGATTGGAGAAGAGTGTGCGGGATTGGAGAGGAGTGTGTGGGATTGGAGAGGAGTGTGCGGGATTGGAGAGGAGTGTGCGGGATTGGAGAGGAGTGTGCGGGATTGGAGAGGAGTGTGCGGGATTGGAGAGGAGTGTGCGGGATTGGAGAAGAGTGTGCGGGATTGGAGAGGAGTGTGCGGGATTGGAGAGGAGTGTTCGGGATTGGAGAGGAGTGTGAGGGATTTGAGAGGCGTGCGAGGGATTGGAGAGGAGTGTGAGGGATTGGAGAGGAGTGTAAGGGATTGGAGAGGAGTGTGAGGGATTGGATAGGAGTGTGAGGGATTGGAGAGGAGTGTGAGGGATTGGAGAGGAGTGTGAGGGATTGGAGAGGAGTGCGAGGAGGTATTGGAGAGGAGTGTGAGGAGGTATTGGAGAGGAGTGTGAGGAGGAGTGGTATTGGAGAGGCGTGAGGGTAGAGAGCAGTGAGGGGGTCACATATTATGTGAAATAAATAAGTTGTGTTCATTACACCATTTTAACCATTTTGTAAAATTTAATGTGCAGCATCTAAATCAAGATGTCCAAATGTCACACACCATACCCATGGGATTCCCACGGGTGACCCCACGAGTATATAATTATATACTCGAGCTCGATTCTGTGTACAAAAAAAATAAATACCTGATGATGTGACTGTGTGTATGAATGATGCATTCTAATGTGAATGTGCGTACTAATGATGCATTATGATGTGACTGTGTGTGTTAATGATGTATTATAATGTGAATGTGCGTACTAATGATGCATTATGATGTGACTGTGTGTGTTAATGATGTATTATAATGTGAATGTGCGTACTAATGATGCATTATGATGTGACTGTGTGTATTAATGATGTATTATAATGTGAATATGTGTACTAATGATGCATGATAATGTGAACATGTGTACTAATGATGCATTATGATGTGAATATGTGTACTAATGATGCATTATGATGTGACTGTGTGTATTAATGATGTATTATCATGTGAATATGTGTACTAATGATGCATTATGATGTGAATATGTGTGCTAATGATGCATTATAATGTGAATATGTGTATTAATGGTGTATTATAATGTGAATATGTGCACTAATGATGTATCATTATGTGAATTTGTGCATTAATGATGCATTATGATGTGAATATGTGTACTAATGATGCATTATGATGTGAATATGTGTACTAATGATGCATTATAATGTGAATATGTGTACTAATGACGCATTATGATGTGAATATGTGTACTAACGACGCATTATGATGTGAATATGTGGACTAATGATGATTATAATGTGAATATGTGTACTAATGATGCATTATGACGTGAATATGTGCACTAATGATGCATAATAATGTGACTATGTGTACTAATGATGTATTATGACATGAATATGTGCACTAATGATGCATTATAATGTGAATATGTTTACTAATGATGCATTATGACATGAATATGTGTACTAATGATGCATTATAATGTGAATATGTGTACTAATGACGCATTATAATGTGAATATGTTTACTAATGATGCATTATGGCATGAATATGTGTACTAATGATGCATTATGATGTGAATATGTGCAATAATGATGCATTATAATGTGAATATGTGTACTAATGATGCATTATGACGTGAATATGTGCACTAATGATGCATTATAATGTGAATATTTGTACTAATGACGCATTATGATGTGAATATGTGTACTAATGATGCATTATGATGTGAATATGTGTCCTAATGATGCATTATGATGTGACTGTGTGTATTAATTGATGTATTATCATGTGAGTATGTGTACTAATGATGTTTTATCATGTGAATATGTGTACTAATGATGCATTATGATGTGAATATGTGTACTAATGATGCATTATAATGTGAATATGTGTACTAATGATGTATTATAATGTGAATATGTGTATTAATGATGTATTATAATGTGAATATGTTTATTAATGATGTATTATAATGTGAATATGTGTATTAATGATGTATTAAAATGTGAATATGTGCACTAATGATGTATTATAATGTGAATATGTTTATTAATGATGTATTATAATGTGAATATGTGTATTAATGATGTATTAAAATGTGAATATGTGCATTCATGATGTATTATAATGTGAATATGTGTTCCAATGATGCATTATGATGTGAATATGTTTACTAATGATGCATTATGATGTGAATATGTGCACTAATGATGCATTATAATGTGAATATGTGTACTAATGACGCATTGTGATGTGAATATGTGTAATAATGATGCAATATAATGTGAATATGTGTACTAATGATGCATTATGATGTGAATATGTGCACTAATGATGCATTATAATGTGAATATGTGTACTAATGATGCATTATAATGTGAATATGTGTACTAATGATGCATTATGATGTGAAAATGTGTACTAATGATGCATTATAATGTGAATATGTGTCCTAATGATGCATTATGATGTGACTGTGTGTATTAATTGATGTATTATCATGTGAATATGTGTACTAATGATGTTTTATCATGTGGATATGTGTACTAATGATGCATTATGATGTGAATGTGTGTACTAACGATGCATTATGATGTGACTGTGTGCACTAATGATGCATTATGATGTGAATATGTGTCCTAATGATGCATTATAATGTGAATATGTGTACTAATGATGTATTATAATGTGAATATGTGTATTCATGATGTATTATGATGTGACTGTGTGCACTAATGATGCATTATGATGTGAATATGTGTACTAATGATGCATTATAATGTGAATATGTGTATTAATGATGTATTAAAATGTGCATATGTGCATTCATGATGTATTATAATGTGAATATGTTTATTAATGATGTATTACAATGTGAATATGAATAACCCAGAGGACCTCGGAGGAGGAGCTACGAATCCGAGAGGATACCCAGAGGACCTCGGAGGAGGAGCTATGAATCCGAGAGGACACCCAGAGGACCTCTGAGGAGGAGCTACGAATCCGAGAGGATACCCAGAGGACCTCAGAGGAGGAGCTACGAATCCGAGGGGATACCCAGAGGACCTCGGAGGAGGAGCTACAAATCCGAGAGGATAACCATAGGACCCCGCAGGAGGAGCTACGAATCCGAGAGGATAACCAGAGGACTTCGAAGGAGGAGCTACGAATCCGAGAGGATACCCAGAGGACCTCGGAGGAAGAGCTACGAATCCGAGAGGATACCCAGAGGACCTCGGAGGAGGAACTACGAATCCGAGAGGATACCCAGATGACCTCGGAGGAGGAGCTACGAATCCGTGAGGAAACCCAGAGGACCTCGGAGGAGGAACTACGAATCCGAGAGGATACCCAGATGACCTCGGAGGAAGAGCTACTCCGCCGAGAGGCGAGGACTCGGGCTCTGTCAGCGGGCTGCCTCACCCATTCCCGGCTTATATAGGTGGGACGAGTATGCCGTAGGCCTTACCCCGTCCTGCCTCATATGTATACCTGAGCTCGATTCTGTCTGCAAAAACTGATAAAGGTGGAGGAGTTTGCGGGCTCTGCCGGCGTGCGACCTAACCCCACCCCGCCTTATATAGGTGGGGCGAGGACTCGAGCTCTGTCAGCGGCTGGCCTCACCCATCCCTGCCTTATAGAGGTGGGGCGAGTATGCGGGAGGCTTTAACCCGCCCTGCCTTAAATAGGTGGGGCAACCACTCGCGTTCAGTCGCCGGGCGGTCCCACCCCGCCCCGCATTTTATTTTTTATGAAAGTCCTCGATATAATAAATGTGTTTCCACACCAAAATAAGATTTGAAATTTTAATTTAATATGTACATCCTTTGCTCTTATGTTGTATTTTGATGATTGTATTCATTTATTAACTGATTGCAAAGTGTTTAACATGAAACCTTTCGCAAATGGATATTGGTTTTATTTTTGGAGTCCACTGAAGTTGATTCTTTGAAACTGTTTTCATGTTGAATCAATGCTATGAGACATTTTCAATCTTTACTCAATAATCTGTTTTTGAAAGATAGTTTCAATTTGATGGTAAAATACTTGTGCATTGGTGCAAACAATAGGGCCATTATAGTTGTAAAAACATCAGCATTTACATGTTCTTGACTTTATTACTTTCACCAGTATCTTGACATGTTTTGGATTTTGAAATCTTCCATCACAATCTTAGCCATCAATTCCTCTCCTAAAGAAGTTCACCAATCTCTGTGATTGAGGACCAGGAAGCTCAATGATAAATTGCAGTTTTGTTTTCTGTGCATGTGAAGATTATTTTTCAGCGATAAACATGTGGCAATCCTCACTGACTGCTTGGACTCTGGAGACCACATCAGGAAGCAGATTCTTCACCTTATTTGGTCCAAGGGTGGTGAAAAATTCTTACTTATTTCCTTTGATGGTGAAGTGGAGATGGAAGTAACAATGGATGTCCATCACTTTGACGGGCGAGGTTGGGGCCCGTCAATTTTTAGCTACGTCGCAGACGCTGCTCATAGAGTGCCCTCTGCTGTTGTTGTTCTTCTTCTTCCTCTTCTTGTTCTTCTTCTTCTTGTTGTTCTTGCAGAGAAGACAAAACCTCGAAGCTCCACCCATTCTGGGAACCATAGCTCCACCCATTTTGGGAGAGGCTTCATAAAAACAAATATCCACCATTTTATTAACTCGCATAGCTTTGAGGCCTGTTTTGTAGGCCCGTGGTGACTTCCTCTCTCACACAGTTTTATTTCAAATCAAATTCGATATATCATTTCTTTTTTCACAGTCGCTAACAGTTTTAGACTCGGTTGAAAAAAAACGGGAAGAAAATCCGATGAAAGTTGCCCTTTATAGAACAAAATGAATGCTCAAAGGCCTGTAACTTCAAGTCCATTGAGATATATATTTTTTAGATCGCGGCATGGTCAGTCATACACCGCCCGAAATAAGAGACGGGAAAATGCCGAGATATATAAAAAATTCGTCCATTTGATGACAATCGTCACGATGAAATATTTAATTTATACGTCATCACAATAATGTGGAGAGAGGAGCAGAGCTTCGTTCACGTGTCGCCACACACGGGAAATTGCCGAGATATATTTTTTTTAAATCGCGGCATGGTCATTCATACACCACCTGAAATAACAGACGGGAAAATGCCGAGATATATTAAAAATTCGTCGCCACACATGGGAAATTGCCGAGATATATTTTCACTTTGCACAAAAATAACATCAAGTAATCGAATCAATAGGAATGTCCTGTGCCTATAACGTCGACGTTATAGGCACAGCTGCATCTAGGCATTGTGTAACATCGACGCGGCTTTTGTTTTAATTAAAACTTTTTGTATTGTTTCCTTTGGTGGGCATTGTTGTGGATGTCTTAGTTTTATATCTTGTTTTTTCATTCATACAGAGATATCCTTGTTGTCTTTCGATTGTCAGAGGAAGGACCTTTTTAGGTGTTGTATTGTTTTTTATATGGTTCAATCACGACTACATTTTATGAGCAACTGTCTTGCAACTTACATGAGATATATGTCCTTTCTCGTGGAGAGTAAGTGTGGTCCAAACCTCACCCAAGTGGGCGACCTCACCTCGCTGCGCCTTATAAAGGTGGGGCGAGGTATCAAGCCCTGTCGGCGGGGGGCTTCACCCCTCCCCGCCTTACATAGGTGGGGCGAGTATGCGGGAGGCCTGACCCCGCCCTGCCTTGCATATACTTGAGCTCAATTCTGTGTTAAAAAAGGTATATATATATATATATATATATATATATATATATATATATATATATATATATATATATATATATATATATATATATATATATATATTGTTGTGGATGTGAGAATGTTTTTTTTTTTTTGTTGTGTAATGAATTGTTGTAAAATGTCACCCTCCTTCCTGCATTTGTTGTTGTATAAAGGTCAAAGGGCGTTCCCGTAGTTAATTCCATAAAACATACACGAAGGACACCATATATCCCGGTTCTGTAGTTATATCCTTATTATGTGTATTAGTGTAAGGCTGTGTCTTCCATTAATTTAAATACTCCATTGCACCAAGTGAAATAAGAGTAGATTCCCTTCACCTTCCCCTTCCAACAATTGCCAACTGTTCCCTCCGCGACTCCATTCGCCACGAGGTCGGCTCGGAGAAGAAGGGGGAGGAGCCGCCGAATCCTGGGCGTGCCCGCCCATCGTCATCAAGGGCGGAGCCAGAGGGCCGTGCCGACCAATCAGGGCCGAGGCGAGCTCACCGATGGGCGTGTTCTAGAGGCCGGCGGCTTGATTGCCCGGGGGGGTTATAAAGAGCACGCGCGGAAGCCGTTAAGAAGAAGTGCGCACGAGGGCGAAGCAAGAGAGGAACGTCCTGAGAGAGATACGTCCTAAGATATACGTCCAAAGAGATACATGCAGAGATACGTGCGACGATCAAGTGCAAGCGAGTCAGAGCGGCGAAGTGCGAAGTGCCAAGTAGGGAAAGTGCCGAGTGCACAGAGCCAAGTGCAAGAGAGTTCAAATGAGCAGCTTTGGAGAGCGAACGGTGCACCGGAGGGGCTTCGCCGTGCAGATTGGAACCGCGGCTGTTTTGGCGATCCCAGCTGGGGTATTGACGGCAGCTATCCGCTTCCGGCCCGACCGATCCCCGCTGAACCTTCCTCCCCCGCCAAGCCATTCCTCCTTCCGATCCTTCCTGCCTGCAAATTCCCAATTCGTGTGAGGCCGTCTTTCGTTTGTTCTGTCCAGGGTTCAAAGTAAGACTGCCATAGATAAGCTAAGTTTCACTTTGTCCGCTTCTTCTTCTTCTGTTTTTATTTTATTATCCTTCCTTCTCCTTGGTTTCTTTGATTGTGTAAATAGTAGGAATAAATTTAGTAGCATTTCCAACCTTTTTGCTTTGGTGTTCTTCTTCTTCACAACCTTCGCTTTAGTCTTTTCCCCATTGAATATCTGTGGCGCGATTCGGCCAACGTTCAGGAATCGGGTTAGTCGGGGTAACTGTTCGGGCGCGGCGGCCATCCGCTCGGCAAACAACATCCTCGCCGCGGTCCCGTAACAATATACTCGATCTCGATTCTGTGTACAAAAAAAATAAATACATGATGATGTGACTGTGTGTATGAATGATGCATTATAATGTGAATGTGTGTACTAATGATGCATTATGATGTGACTGTGTGTATTAATGATGTATTTTAATGTGAATATGTGTACGAATGATGCATTATGATGTCAATATGTGGACTAATGATGCATTATAATGTGAATATGTGTATTAATGGTGTATTATAATGTGAATATGTGCACTAATGATGTATCATTATGTGAATTTGTGCATTAATGATGCATTATAATGTGAATATGTGTACTAATGATGCATTATGATGTGACTGTGTGTATTAATGGTGTATTATAATATGAATATGCACACTAATGATGCATTATAATGTGAATATGTGCACTAATGATGTATCATTATGTGAATTTGTGCATTAATGATGCATTATAATGTGAATATGTGTACTAATGATGCATTATGATGTGACTGTGTGTATTAATGGTGTATTATAATATGAATATGCATACTAATGATGCATTATGATGTGACTGTGTGTATTAATGGTGTATTATAATGTGAATATGTGTACTAATGATGTATCATTATGTGAATATGTGTACTAATGATGCATTATGATGTGAATATGTGTACTAATGATGTATCATTATGTGAATATGTGAACTAATGATGCATTATGATGTGACGATGTGTATTAATGATGTTTTATCATGTGGATATGTGTACTAATGATGTATCATTATGTGAATATGTGTACTAATGATGCATTATGATGTGAATATGTGTACTAATGATGCATTATAATGTGAATATGTGTACTAATGATGCATTATGATGTGACTGTGTGTTTTATTGATGTATTATCATGTGAATATGTGTACTAATGATGCATTATGATGTGACGATGTGTATTAATGATGTTTTATCATGTGGATATGTGTACTAATGATGCATTATGATGTGACTGTGTGTATTAATGATGTATTATAATGTGAATATGTGTACTAATGATGTATCATGATGTGAATATGTGTACTAATGATGCATTATGATGTGAATATGTGTACTAATGATGCATTATAATGTGAATATGTGTTCTAATGATGCATTATGATGTGAATATGTGTACATATGATGCATTATGATGTGAATATGTGCACTAATGATGCATTATAATGTGAATATGTGTACTATTGACGCATTATCATGTGAATATGTGTAATAATGATGCATTATAATGTGAATATGTGTACTAATGATGCATTATGACGTGAATATGTGCACTAATGATGCATTATAATGTGAATATGTGTACTAATGACGCATTATGATGTGAATATGTGTACTAATGATGCATTATGATGTGAATATGTGTACTAATGATGCAATATAATGTGAATATGTGTACTAATGACGCATTATGATGTGAATATGTGTACTAATGATGCATTATAATGTGAATATGTGTCCTAATGATGCATTATGATGTGACTGTGTGTATTAATTGATGTATTATCATGTGAATATGTGTACTAATGATGTTTTATCACGTGGATATGTGTACTAATGATGCATTATGATGTGAATATGTGTACTAATGACGCATTATGATGTGAATATGTGTACTAATGATGCATTATGATGTGACTGTGTGCACTAATGATGCATTATGATGTGAATATGTGTACTAATGACGCATTATGATGTGAATATGTGTACTAATGATGCATTATGATGTGACTGTGTGCACTAATGATGCATTATAATGTGAATATGTGTACTAATGATGCATTATAATGTGAATATGTGTACTAATGATGTAATATAATGTGAATATGTGTATTAATGATGTATTATAATGTGAATATGTTTATTAATAATGTATTATAATGTGAATATGTTTATTAATGATGTATTATAATGTGAATATGTGTATTAATGATGTATTAAAATGTGAATATGTGCACTAATGATGTATTATAATGTGAATATGTTTATTAATGATGTATTATAATGTGAATATGTGTATTAATGATGTATTAAAATGTGAATATGTGCACTAATGATGTATTATAATGTGAATATGTTTATCAATGATGTATTACAATGTGAATATGAATAACCCAGAGGACCACGGAGGAGGAGCTACGAATCCGAGAGGATACCCAGAGGACCTCGGAGGAGGAGCTACGAATCCGAGAGGACACCCAGAGGACCTCGGAGGAGGAGCTACAAATCCGAGAGGATACCCAGAGGACCTCGGAGGAGGAGCTACAAATCCAAGAGGATAACCATAGGACCCCGGAGGAGGAGCTACGAATCCGAGAGGATAACCAGAGGACTTCGAAGGAGGAGCTACGAATCCGAGAGGATACCCAGAGGACCTTGGAGGAGGAGCTACGCATCCGAGAGGATACCCAGAGGACCTCGGAGGAGGAACTACGAATCCGAGAGGATACCCAGAGGACCTCGGAGGAGGAGCTACAAATCCGAGAGGATACCCAGAGGACCTCGGAGGAGGAGCTATGAATCCGAGAGGATACCCAGAGGACCTCAGAGGAGGAGCTACGAATCCGAGAGGATACCCAGAGGACCTCGGAGGAGGAGCTACGAATCAGAGAGGATACCCAGAGGACCTCGGAGGAGGAGCTACGAATCCGAGAAGATACCCAGAGGACCTCGGAGGAGGAGCTATGAATCCGAGAGGATACCCAGAGGACCTCGGAGGAGGAGCTATGAATCGGAGAGGATACCCAGAGGACCTCGGAGGAGGAGCTACGAATCCGAGAGGCTACACAGAGGACCTCGGAGGAGGAGCTACGAATCCGAGAGGCTACACAGAGGACCTCGGAGGAGGAGCTACACCGCCGAGAGGATACCCAGAGGACCTCGGATGAGAGCTACGAATCCGAGAGGATACCCAGAGGACCTCGGATGAGGAGCTATGAATCCGAGAGGATACCCAGAGGACCTCGGAGGAGGAGCTATGCCGACGAGAGGATACCCAGAGGACCTTGGAGGAGGAGCTACGCCATTGAGAGGATACCCATAGGACCTCGGAGGAGGAGCTACGACTCCGGGAGGATACCCAGAGGACCTCAGAGGAGGAGTTACGTATCCGAGAGGATACCCAGATGACCTCGGAGGAGGAGGTATACCGCCGAGAGCATACCCAGAGGACCTTGGAGATGGAGCTACGAATCCGAGAGCATATCCAGAGGACCTTGGAGGCGGAGCTACGAATACGAGAGGCGAGGACTCGGGCTCTGTCAGCGGGCTGCCTCAACCATTCCCGTCTTATATAGGTGGGACGAGTATGCCGTAGGCCTTACCCCACCCTGCCTGATATATATATACTTGAACTCGATTCTGTCTACAAAAACAAACAAACAAAAAAAAACCTCATCCCTCCCCACCTTATATAGGCGGAGGAGTTTGCGGGCTTTGTCGGCATGCGACCTAACCCCACCCCGCCTTATATAGGTGGGGCAAGGACTCGAGATCTGTCAGCGGGCGGCCTCACCCATCCCCGCCTTCTAGAGGTGGGGCGAATATGCAGGTCGCAGGAGGATTTAACCCGCCCTGCCTTATTTAGGTGGGGCAACCACTCGGGTTCAGTCGCCGGGCTGTCCCACCCCGCCGCGCATTTTATTTTTTATAAAAGACCTCGATATAATGTGCATGTTTCCACACCAAAATAAGATTTGAAATTTAAATTTAATATGTCCATCCTTTGCTCTTATGTTGTATTTTGATGATTGTTTTAGTTTATTAACTGATTGCAAAGTGTTTAACATGAAAGATTTCGCAAACGGATATTGGTTTTATTTTTGGAGTCCACTGAAGTTTATTCTTTGAAACTGTTTTCATGTTGAACCAATGCAATGGGACATTTTCAATCTTTACTCAATAATCTGTTTTTGGAAGATAGTTTCAATTTGATGGTAAAATACTTGTGCACTGGTGCAAACAATAGGGCCATTATAGTTGTAAAAACATCAGCATTTACATGTTCTTGACTTTATTATTTTCACCAGTATCCTGACATGTTTTGGATTTTGAAATCTTCCATCACAATCTTCGCCATCAATTCCTCTCCTAAATAAGTTCACCAATCTCTGTGATTGAGGACCAGGAAGCTCAATGATAAATTGCAGTTTTGTTTTCTGTGCATGTGAAGATTATTTTTCAGCGATAAACATGTGGCAACCCTCATTGACTGATTGGACTCTGGAGACCACATCAGGAAGCAGATTCTTCACCTTATTTTGTCCAAAGTTGGTGAAAAATTCTCACTTATTTCCTTTGATGGTGAAGTGGAGATGGAAGTAATAATGGATGTCCATCACTTTGACGGGCGAGGTTGGGGCCCGTCAATTTTTTCCTTTGGTGGGCATGGTTGTGGATGTCTTAGTTTTATATCTTGTTTTTTCATTCATTCAGAGATATCCTTGTTGTCTTTCGGATTGTCAGAGGAAGGACCTTTTTAGGTGTTGTATTGTTTTTATATGGTTCAATCACGACTACATTTTATGAGAAACTGTCTTGCAACTTACATGAGATATATGTCCTTTCTCGTGGAGAGTAAGTGTGGTCCAACCCTCACCCAAGTGGGCGACCTCACCTCGCTGCACCTTATAAAGGTGGGGCAAGGAATCAAGCCCTGTCGGCGGGGGGCCTCACCCCTCCCCGCCTTACATAGGTGGGGCGAGTATGCTGGAGGGCTGACCTCGCTCTGCCTTGTATATACTTGAGCTCAATTCTGTGTTTAAAAAATGTATATATGTATCTATATTATAATAGGCTACGGTGATTCTGTTGGACGTCTGTCCGGGGGTGTGGCTTCATCCGTTTGCAGAGTAGCTCCACCCGTAGCTCCACCCATTCTTGGAGAGGCTTCATGTAAACAAATATCCACCATTTTATTAACTCGAATGGCTTTGAGGCCTGTTTAGTTAGGCCCGTGCTGTCTTTCTCTCTCACACAGGTTTATTTCAATTCTAATTCGATATATCATTTCATTTTTAACAGTCGCTAACATTGTGTTAGACTCGGTTGAAAAAAAACGGGAAGAGAATCCCAAGAAAGTTTCCGTTTATAGAACGAAATGATTTCTCAAAGGCCTGTAAACTAAACGCCCATTTTATCGAATTCACCATCTGATTTAATTTTTATCGATGGTTTTCGACTCGGTGTCAGAAATAATTGAGAACATTCACAGACGCACGGGAAATTGCCGAGATATATTTATAACAAGTACAAAAAGTTTTAATTAAAACAAAAGCCGCGTCGATGTTACACAATGCCTCGATGCAGCTGTGCCTATAACGTCGATGTTATAGGCACAGGACATTCCTATTGATTCGATTACTTGATGTTATTTTTGTGCAAAGTGAAAATATATCTCGGCAATTTCCTGTGTGTGGCGACGAATTTTTAATATATCTCGGCATTTTCCCATCTGTTATTTCAGGCGGTGTATGACTGACCATGCCGCGATTTAAAAAAAATATATCTCGGCAATTTCCCGTGTGTGGCGACATGTGAACGAAGCTTTGCTCCTCTCTCCACATTATTGTGACGACGTATAAATTAAATATTTCATCGTGACGATTGTCATCAAATGGACGAATTTTTAATATATCTCGGCATTTTCCCATCTGTTATTTCAGGCGGTGTATGACTGACCATGCCGCGATTTAAAAAAAATATATCTCGGCAATTTCCCGTATGTGGCGACACGTGAACGAAGCTATGCTCCTCTCTCCACATTATTGTGACGACGTATAAATTAAATATTTCATCGTGACGATTGTCATCAAATGGACGAATTTTTAATATATCTCGGCATTTTCCCGTCTGTTATTTCGGGCGGTGTATGACTGACCATGCCGCGATTTAAACAAAATATATATATCTCGGCATTTTCCCACCTGTTATTTCGGGCGGTGTATGACTGACCATGCCGCGATTTAAAAAAAAAAAATCTCAATGGACTTGAAGTTACAGGCCTTTGAGAATTCATTTCGTGCTATAAAGGGCAACTTTCATCGGATTTTCTTCCCGTTTTTTTTCAACCGAGTCTAAAACTATGTTAGCGACTGTGAAAAATGAAATGATATATCGAATTTGATTTGAAAGAAAACTGTGTGAGAGAGGAAGACACCACAGGCCTACAAAACAGGCCTCAAAGCTATGCGAGTTAATAAAATGGTGGATATTTGTTTATATGAAGCCGCTCCCACAATGGGTGGAGCTATGGTTCCCAGAATGGGTGGAGCTTTGAGGTTTTGTCTTCTCTGCAAGAACAAGAACAAGAAGAAGAAGAAGAACAACAACAACAGCAGAGGGCACTCTATGACCAGCGTCTGCGACGCGGCTAAAAAAATCGCGCCATGATGATACACAAAAATACACCGCCTAAAATAACAGTTGGGGAAAATGTCGACATATATTAAAAATTTGCTTTTTCTTTTCGTTAAGATATATTACTTTTACGTTTTATGAGAGTCGGCACAAAAACGACATATATATCTTCGTTCTTTCTTATTTCATTCAACATTATTATCCGCAAGTAAAATATGTTTCACGAAATTACCGAGAGATATGCCTTCGTTTTTTTTTATTAGTTATGTGCGCATACACTTTAAATAGGTTTGGCAATAGGGGTTGGCGAGGAGTGTGAGGGGTTGTAGAGGGGTGTGAGGAGGTATTGGAGAGGAGTGCGAGGAGGCATTGGAGAGGAGTGCAAGGAGGAATTGGAGAGGAATGCGAGGAGGTATTTGAGAGGAATGCGAGGAGGTATTGGAGAGGAATGCGAGGAGTTATTGGAGAGGAGGGCGAGGAGGTATTGGAGAGGAGTGCGAGGAGGTATTGGAGAGGAGTGCGAGGAGGTATTGGAGAGGAGTGTGAGGAGGTATTGGACAGGAGTGCGAGAAGGTATTGGAGAGGAGTGCGAGGAGGTATTGGAGAGGAGTGTGAGGAGGTATTGGAGAGGAGTGTGAGGAGGTATTGGAGAGGAGTGTGAGGGGTTGGAGAGGAGTGTGAGGGGTTGGCGAGGAGTGTGAGGGGTTGTAGAGGAGTGTGATGGGTTGCAGAGGAGTGTGAGGGATTGGAGAGGAGTGTGAGGGATTGGAGAGGAGTGTGAGGGATTGGAGAGGAGTGTGCGGGATTGGAGAGGAGTGGGCGGGATTGGAGAAGAGTGTGCGGGATTGGAGAGGAGTGTGCGGGATTGGAGAGGAGTGTGCGGGATTGGAGAGGAGTGTGCGGGATTGGAGAGGAGTGTGCGGGATTGGAGAGGAGTGTGCGGGATTGGAGAAGAGTGTGCGGGATTGGAGAAGAGTGTGCGGGATTGGAGAGGAGTGTGCGGGATTGGAGAGGAGTGTGCGGGATTGGAGAGGAGTGTGAGGGATTTGAGAGGCATGCGAGGGATTGGAGAGGAGTGTGAGGGATTGGAGAGGAGTGTGAGGGATTGGAGAGGAGTGTGAGGGATTGGATAGGAGTGTGAGGGATTGGAGAGGAGTGTGAGGGATTGGAGAGGAGTGTGAGGGATTGGAGAGGAGTGCGAGGAGGTAATGGAGAGGAGTGTGAGGAGGTATTGGAGAGGAGTGTGAGGAGGAGTGGTATTGGAGAGGCGTGAGGGTAGAGAGGAGTGAGGGGGTCACATATTATGTGAAATAAATAAGTTGTGTTCAATACACCATTTTAACCATTTTGTAAAATTTAATGTGCAGCATCTAAATCAAGATGTCCAAATGTCACACACCATACCCATGGGATTCCCACGGGTGACCCCACGAGTATATATATACTCGATCTCGATTCTGTGTACAAAAAAAATAAATACCTGATGATGTGACTGTGTGTATGAATGATGCATTCTAATGTGAATGTGCGTACTAATGATGCATTATGATGTGACTGTGTGTGTTAATGATGTATTATAATGTGAATGTGCGTACTAATGATGCATTATGATGTGACTGTGTGTATTAATGATGTATTATAATGTGAATATGTGTACTAATGATGCATGATAATGTGAACATGTGTACTAATGATGCATTATGATGTGAATATGTGTACTAATGACGCATTATGATGTGACTGTGTGTATTAATGATGTATTATCATGTGAATATGTGTATTAATGATGCATTATGATGTGAATATGTGTGCTAATGATGCATTATAATGTGAATATGTGTATTAATGGTGTATTATAATGTGAATATGTGCACTAATGATGTATCATTATGTGAATTTGTGCATTAATGATGCATTATGATGTGAATATGTGTACTAATGATGCATTATGATGTGAATATGTGTACTAATGATGCATTATAATGTGAATATGTGTACTAATGACGCATTATGATGTGAATATGTGTACTAATGACGCATTATGATGTGAATATGTGGACTAATGATGATTATAATGTGAATATGTGTGCTAATGATGCATTATGACGTGAATATGTGCACTAATGATGCATAATAATGTGACTATGTGTACTAATGATGTATTATGACATGAATATGTGCACTAATGATGCATTATAATGTGAATATGTTTACTAATGATGCATTATGACATGAATATGTGTACTAATGATGCATTATAATGTGAATATGTGGACTAATGACGCATTATGATGTGAATATGTGTACTAATGATGCATTATGATGTGAATATGTGTACTAATGATGCATTATAATGTGAATATGTGTACTAATGACGCATTATGATGTGACTGTGTGTATTAATGATGTATTATAATGTGAATATGTGTATTAATGGTGTATTATGATGTGACGATGTGTATTAATGATGTTTTATTATGTGGATATGTGTGCTAATGATGCATTATGATGTGACTGTGTGTATTAATGATGTATTATAATGGGAATATGTGTACTAATGATGTATCATGATGTGAATATGTGCACCAATGATGCATTATGATGTGAATATGTGTACTAATGATGCATTATAATGTGAAAATGTGTTCTAATGATGCATTATGATGTGAATATGTTTACTAATGATGCATTATGATGTGAATATGTGCACTAATGATGCATTATAATGTGAATATGTGTACTAATGACGCATTATGATGTGAATATGTGCAATAATGATGCATTATAATGTGAATATGTGTACTAATGATGCATTATGACGTGAATATGTGCACTAATGATGCATTATAATGTGAATATTTGTACTAATGACGCATTATGATGTGAATATGTGCACTAATGATGCATTATAATGTGAATATTTGTACTAATGATGCATTATGATGTGAATATGTGTACTAATGATGCATTATGATGTGAATATGTGTCCTAATGATGCATTATGATGTGACTGTGTGTATTAATTGATGTATTATCATGTGAGTATGTGTACTAATGATGTTTTATCATGTGGATATGTGTACTAATGATGCATTATGATGTGAATATGTGTACTAATGATGCATTATAATGTGAATATGTGTACCAATGATGTATTATAATGTGAATATGTGTATTAATGATGTATTATAATGTGAATATGTTTATTAATAAGGTATTATAATGTGAATATGTTTATTAATGATGTATCATAATGTGAATATGTGTATTAATGATGTATTAAAATGTGAATATGTGCACTAATGATGTATTATAATGTGAATATGTTTATTAATGATGTATTATAATGTGAATATGTGTATTAATGATGTATTAAAATGTGAATATGTGCATTCATGATGTATTATAATGTGAATATGTGTTCTAATGATGCATTATGATGTGAATATGTTTACTAATGATGCATTATGATGTGAATATGTGCACTAATGATGCATTATAATGTGAATATGTGTACTAATGACGCATTGTGATGTGAATATGTGTAATAATGATGCAATATAATGTGAATATGTGTACTAATGATGCATTATGACGTGAATATGTGCACTAATGATGCATTATAATGTGAATATGTGTACTAATGATGCATTATAATGTGAATATGTGTACTAATGATGCATTATGATGTGAAAATGTGTACTAATGATGCATTATAATGTGAATATGTGTCCTAATGATGCATTATGATGTGACTGTGTGTATTAATTGATGTATTATCATGTGAATATGTGTACTAATGATGCATTATGATGTGAATGTGTGTACTAACGATGCATTATGATGTGACTGTGTGCACTAATGATGCATTATGATGTGAATATGTGTACTAATGATGCATTATAATGTGAATATGTGTACTAATGATGTATTATAATGTGAATATGTGTATTCATGATGTATTATAATGTGAATATGTTTATTAATAAGGTATTATAATGTGAATATGTTTATTAATGATGTATTATAATGTGAATATGTGTATTAATGATGTATTAAAATGTGAATATGTGCACTAATGATGTATTATAATGTGAATATATTTATTAATGATGTAATATAATGTGAATATGTGTATTAATGATGTATTAAAATGTGAATATGTGCATTCATGATGTATTATAATGTGAATATGTTTATTAATGATGTATTACAATGTGAATATGAATAACCCAGAGGACCTCGGAGGAGGAGCTACGAATCCGAGAGGATACACAGAGGACCTCGGAGGAGGAGCTATGAATCCGAGAGGACACCCAGAGGACCTCTGAGGAGGAGCTACGAATCCGAGAGGATACCCAGAGGACCTCAGAGGAGGAGCTACGAATCCGAGGGGATACCCAGAGGACCTCGGAGGAGGAGCTACAAATCCGAGAGGATAACCATAGGACCCCGGAGGAGGAGCTACGAATCCGAGAGGATAACCAGAGGACTTCGAAGGAGGAGCTACGAATCCGAGAGGATACCCAGAGGACCTCGGAGGAGGAGCTACAAATCCGAGAGGATACCCAGAGGACCTCGGAGGAGGAGCTGCGAATCCGAGAGGATACCCAGAGGACCACGGAGGAGGAGCTACAAATCCGAGAGGAAACACAGAGGACCTCGGAGGAGGAGCTACGAATCCGAGAGGATACCCAGAGGACCTCAGAGGAGGAGCTACGAATCCGAGAGGATACCCAGAGGACCTCGGAGGAGGAGCTTCGAATCCGAGAAGATACCCAGAGGACCTCGGGGGAGGAGCTACGAATCCGAGAGGATACCTAGAGGACCTCGGAGGAGGAGCTATGAATCCGAGAGGATACCCAGAGGACCTCGGAGGAGGAGCTACGAATCCGAGAGGAAACCCAGAGGACCTCGGAGGAGGAACTACGAATCCGAGAGGATACCCAGATAACCACGGAGGAGGAGCTACGAATCCGAGAGGAAACCCAGAGGACCTCGGAGGAGGAACTACGAATCCGAGAGGATACCCAGATGACCTCGGAGGAAGAGCTACTCCGCCGAGAGGCGAGGACTCGGGCTCTGTCAGCGGGCTGCCTCACCCATTCCCGGCTTATATAGGTGGGACAAGTATGCCATAGGCCTTACCCCGTCCTGCCTCATATGTATACCTGAGCTCGATTCTGTCTGCAAAAACAGAAAAAGGTGGAGGAGTTTGCGGGCTCTGCCGGCGTGCGACCTAACCCCACCCCGCCTTATATAGGTGGGGCGAGGACTCGAGCTCTGTCAGCGGCTGGCCTCACCCATCCCTGCCTTATAGAGGTGGGGCGAGTATGCGGGAGGCTTTAACCCGCCCTGCCTTAAATAGGTGGGGCAACCACTCGGGTTCAGTCGCCGGGCGGTCCCACCCCGCCCCGCATTTTATTTTTTGTGAAAGTCCTCGATATAATAAATGTGTTTCCACACCAAAATAAGATTTGAAATTTTAATTTAATATGTACATCCTTTGCTCTTATGTTGTATTTTGATGATTGTATTCATTTATTAACTGATTGCAAAGTGTTTAACATGAAAGCTTTCGCAAATGGATATTGGTTTTATTTTTGGAGTCCACTGAAGTTGATTCTTTGAAACTGTTTTCATGTTGAATCAATGCTATGAGACATTTTCAATCTTTACTCAATAATCTGTTTTTGAAAGATAGTCTCAATTTGATGGTAAAATACTTGTGCATTGGTGCAAACAATAGGCCATTATAGTTGCAAAAACATCAGCATTTACATGTTCTTGACTTTATTACTTTCACCAGTTTCTTGACATGTTTTGGATTTTGAAATCTTCCATCACAATCTTAGCCATCAATTCCTCTCCTAAAGAAGTTCACCAATCTCTGTGATTGAGGACCAGGAAGCTCAATGATAAATTGCAGTTTTGTTTTCTGTGCATGTGAAGATTATTTTTCAGCGATAAACATGTGGCAATCCTCACTGACTGCTTGGACTCTGGAGACCACATCAGGAAGCAGATTCTTCACCTTATTTGGTCCAAGGGTGGTGAAAAATTCTCACTTATTTCCTTTGATGGTGAAGTGGAGATGGAAGTAACAATGGATGTCCATCACTTTGACCGGCGAGGTTGGGGCCTGTCAATTTTTAGCCACGTCGCAGACGCTGCTCATAGAGTGCCCTCTGCTGTTGTTGTTGTTCTTCTTCTTCTTCTTGTTCTTCTTCTTCTTGTTGTTCTTGCAGAGAAGACAAAACCTCGAAGCTCCACCCATTCTGGGAACCATAGCTCCACCCATTTTGGGAGAGGCTTCATAAAAACAAATATCCACCATTTTATTAACTCGCATAGCTTTGAGGCCTGTTTTGTAGGCCCGTGGTGTCTTCCTCTCTCACACAGTTTTATTTCAAATCAAATTCGATATATCATTTCTTTTTTCACAGTCGCTAACATAGTTTTAGACTCGGTTGAAAAAAAACGGGAAGAAAATCCGATGAAAGTTGCCCTTTATAGAACAAAATGAATGCTCAAAGGCCTGTAACTTCAAGTCCATTGAGATATATATTTTTTAGATCGCGGCATGGTCAGTCATACACCGCCCGAAATAAGAGATGGGAAAATGCCGAGATATATTCAAAATTCGTCGCCACACATGGGAAATTGCCGAGATATATTTTCACTTTGCACAAAAATAACATCAAGTAATCGAATCAATAGGAATGTCCTGTGCCTATAACGTCGACGTTATAGGCACAGCTGCATCTAGGCATTGTGTAACATCGACGCGGCTTTTGTTTTAATTAAAACTTTTTGTATTGTTTCCTTTGGTGGGCATTGTTGTGGATGTCTTAGTTTTATATCTTGTTTTTTCATTCATACAGAGATATCCTTGTTGTCTTTCGATTGTCAGAGGAAAGACCTTTTTAGGTGTTGTATTGATTTTTATATGGTTCAATCACGACTACATTTTATGAGCAACTGTCTTGCAACTTACATGAGATATATGTCCTTTCTCGTGGAGAGTAAGTGTGGTCCAAACCTCACCCAAGTGGGCGACCTCACCTCGCTGCGCCTTATAAAGGTGGGGCGAGGTATCAAGCCCTGTCGGCGGGGGGCTTCACCCCTCCCCGCCTTACATAGGTGGGGCGAGTATGCGGGAGGCCTGACCCCGCCCTGCCTTGCATATACTTGAGCTCAATTCTGTGTTAAAAAAGGTATATATATATATATATATATATATTGTTGTGGATATGAGAATGTTTTTTTTTTTTTGTTGTGTAATGAATTGTTGTAAAATGTCACCCTCCTTCCTGCATTTGTTGTTGTATAAAGGTCAAAGGGCGTTCCCGAAGTTAATTCCATAAAACATACACGAAGGACACCATATATCCCGGTTCGGTAGTTATATCCTTATTATGTGTATTAGTGTAAGGCTGTGTCTTCCATTAATTTAAATACTCCATTGCACCAAGTGAAATAAGAGTAGATTCCCTTCACCTTCCCCTTCCAACAATTGCCAACTGTTCCCTCCGCGACTCCATTCGCCACGAGGTCGGCTCGGAGAAGAAGGGGGAGGAGCCGCCGAATCCTGGGCGTGCCCGCCCATCGTCATCAAGGGCGGAGCCAGAGGGCCGTGCCGACCAATCAGGGCTGAGGCGAGCTCACCGATGGGCGTGTTCTAGAGGCCGGCGGCTTAATTGCCCGGGGGGTTATAAAGAGCACGCGCGGAAGCCGTTAAGAAGAAGTGCGCACGAGGGCGAAGCTAGAGAGGAACGTCCTGAGAGAGATACGTCCTAAGATATACGTCCAAAGAGATACATGCAGAGATACGTGCGACGATCAAGTGCAAGCGAGTCAGAGCGGCGAAGTGCGAAGTGCCAAGTAGGGAAAGTGCCGAGTGTGCAGAGCCAAGTGCAAGAGAGTTCAAAGGAGCAGCTTTGGAGAGCGAACGGTGCACCGGAGGGGCTTCGCCGTGCAGATTGGAACCACGGCTGTTTTGGCGATCCCAGCTCGGGTATTGACGGCAGCTATCCGCTTCCGGCCCGACCGATCCCCGCTGAACCTTCCTCCCCCGCCAAGCCATTCCTCCTTCCGATCCTTCCTGCCTGCAAATTCCCAATTCGTGTGAGTCTGTCTTTCGTTTGTTCTGTCCAGGGTTCAAAGTAAGACTGCCATAGATAAGCTAAGTTTCACTTTGTCCGCTTCTTCTTCTTCTGTTTTTATTTTATTATCCTTCCTTCTCCTTGGTTTCTTTGATTGTGTAAATAGTAGGAATAAATTTAGTAGCATTTCCAACCTTTTTGCTTTGGTGTTCTTCTTCTTCACAACCTTCGCTTTAGTCTTTTCCCCATTGAATATCTGTGGCGCGATTCGGCCAACGTTCAGGAATCGGGTTAGTCGGGGTAACTGTTCGGGCGCGGCGGCCATCCGCTCGGCAAACAACATCCTCGCCGCGGTCCCGTAACAATATACTCGATCTCGATTCTGTGTACAAAAAAAATAAATACATGATGATGTGACTGTGTGTATGAATGATGCAGTATAATGTGAATGTGCGAACTAATGATGCATTATGATGTGACTGTGTGTATTAATGATGTATTTTAATGTGAATATGTGTACGAATGATGCATTATGATGTCAATATGTGGACTAATGATGCATTATAATGTGAATATGTGTATTAATGGTGTATCATAATGTGAATATGTGCGCTAATGATGTATCATTATGTGAATTTGTGCATTAATGATGCATTATAATGTGAATATGTGTACTAATGATGCATTATGATGTGACTGTGTGTATTAATGGTGTATTATAATATGAATATGCATACTAATGATGCATTATAATGTGAATATGTGCACTAATGATGTATCATTATGTGAATTTGTGCATTAATGATGCATTATAATGTGAATATGTGTACTAATGATGCATTATGATGTGACTGTGTGTATTAATGGTGTATTATAATGTGAATATGTGTACTAATGATGTATCATTATGTGAATATGTTTACTAATGATGCATTATGATGTGAATATGTGTACTAATGATGTATCATTATGTGAATATGTGTACTAATGATGCATTATGATGTGACAATGTGTATTAATGATGTTTTATCATGTGGATATGTGTACTAATGATGTATCATTATGTGAATATGTGTACTAATGATTCATTATGATGTCAATATGTGTACTAATGATGCATTATAATGTGAATATGTGTACTAATGATGCATTATGATGTGACTGTGTGTTTTATTGATGTATTATCATGTGAATATGTGTACTAATGATGCATTATGATGTGACGATGTGTATTAATGATGTTTTATCATGTGGATATGTGTACTAATTATGCATTATGATGTGACTGTGTGTATTAATGATGTATTATAATGTGAATATGTGTACTAATGATGTATCATGATGTGAATATGTGTACTAATGATGCATTATGATGTGAATATGTGTACTAATGATGCATTATAATGTGAATATGTGTTCTAATGATGCATTATGATGTGAATATGTGTACTAATGATGCATTATGATGTGAATATGTGCACTAATGATGCATTATATTGTGAATATGTGTACTAATGACACATTATGATGTGAATATGTGTAATAATGATGCATTATAATGTGAATATGTGTACTAATGATGCATTATGACGTGAATATCGCACTAATGATGCATTATAATGTGAATATGTGTACTAATGACGCATTATGATGTGAATATGTGTACTAATGATGCATTATGATGTGAATATGTGTACTAATGATGCATTATAATGTGAATATGTGTACTAATGACGCATTATGATGTGAATATGTGTACTAATGATGCATTATAATGTGAATATGTGTCCTAATGATGCATTATGATGTGACTGTGTGTATTAATTGATGTATTATCATGTGAATATGTGTACTAATGATGCATTATAATGTGAATATGTGTTCTAATTATGCATTATGATGTGAATATGTGTACTAATGATGCATTATGATGTGAATATGTACACTAATGATGCATTATAATGTGAATATGTGTACTAATGATGCATTATGACGTGAATATGTGCACTAATGATGCATTATAATGTGAATATGTGTACTAATGACGCATTATGATGTGAATATGTGTACTAATGATGCATTATGATGTGAATATGTGTACTAATGATGCATTATAATGTGAATATGTGTACTAATGACGCATTATGATGTGAATATGTGCACTAATGATGGATTATAATGTGAATATGTGTATTAATGGTGTATTATAATGCGAATATGCGTACTAATGATGCATTATGATGTGACTATGCATTAATGATGCATTATAATGTGAATATGTGTACGAATGATGCGTTATGATGTGACTGTGTGCATTAATGATGTATTATAATGTGAATGTGTGTACTAATGATGTATCATTATGTGAATTTGTGCATTAATGATGCATTATGATGTGAATATGTGTACTAATGATGCATTATGATGTGACTGTGTGTATTAATGATGTATTATAATGTGAATATGTGTACAAATGATGCATTATGACGTGACGATGTGTATTAATGATGTTTTATCATGTGGGTATGTGTACGAATGATGCATTATAATGTGAATATGTGTACTAATGATGCATTATAATGTGAATATGTGTTCTAATGATGCATTATGATGTGAATATGTGTACTAATAATGCATTATAATGTGAATATGTGTACTAATGATGCATTACAATGTGAATATGTGTACTAATGATGTATCATTATGTGAATATGTGTACTAATGATGCATTATAATGTGAATATGTGTACTAATGATGCATTATGATGTGAATATGTGTTGTAATGATGCATTATGATGTGAATATGTGCACTAATGATGCATTATAATGTGAATATGTGTACTAATGATGTATCGTTATGTGAATACTTGTACTAATGATGCATTATAATGTGAATATGTGCACTAATGATGCATTATAATGTGAATATGTGTACTCATTATGCATTATAATGTGAATATGTGTACTATTGATGCATTATAATGTGAATATGTGTACTAATGATGCATTATAATGTGAATATGTGTTCTAATGATGCATTATGATGTGAATATGTGTACTAATGACGCATTATGATGTGAATATGTGTACTAATGATGCATTATAATGTGAATATGTGTTCTAATGATGTATCATTATGTGCCAATGTGTGCTAATGATGCATTATAATGTGAATATGTGTACTAATGATCTATCATTTTGTGAATATGTGTACTAATGATGCATTATAATGTGAATATATGTTCTAATGATGCATTATAATGTGAATATGTGTTCTAATGATGCATTATGATGTGAATATGTGTACTAATGATGCATTATAATGTGAATATGTGTACTAATGATGTATCATTATGTGCATATGTGTGCTAATGATGCATTATAATGTGAATATGTGTACTAATGATGCATTATAATGTGAATATGTGTTCTAATGATGCATTATGATGTGAATATGTGTACTAATGATGCATTATGATGTGAATATGTGTACTAATGATGCATTATGATGTGAATATGTGTACTAATGATGCATTATGATGTGAATATGTGGTCTAATGATGCATTATAATGTGAATATGTGTACTAATGACGCATTATGATGTGAATATGTGTACTAATGATGCATTATAATGTGAATATGTGTACTAATGATGCATTATGATGTGACTGTGTGTATTAATGATGTATTATCATGTGAATATGTGTCCTAATGATGCATTATGATGTGACGATGTGTACTTATGATGTTTTATCATGTGGATATGTGTACTAATGATGCATTATGATGTGAATATGTGTACTAATGATGCATTATAATGTGAATATGTGTATTAATGATGTATTAAAATGTGAATATGTGCAATAATGATGTATTATAATGTGAATATGTGTATTAATGATGTATTATAATGTGAATATGTGTATTAATGATGTATTAAAATGTGAATATGTGCAATAATGATGTATTATAATGTGAATATGTTTATTAATGATGTATTTTAATGTGAAGATGAATAACCCAGAGGACCTCGGAGGAGGAGCTACGAATCTGAGAGGATACCCAGAGAACCTCAGAGGAGGAGCTACGAATCTGAGAGGATACCCAGAGGACCTCGGAGGAGGAGCTACGAATCCGAGAGGATACCCAGAGGACCTTGGAGGAGGAGCTACGAATCCGAGAGGATACCCAGAGGACCTCGGAGGAGGAGCTACAAATCCGAGAGGATACCCAGAGGACCTCGGAGGAGGAGCTACGAATCAGAGAGGATACACAGAGGACCTCGAAGGAGGAGCTAGGAATCCGAGAGGATACCCAGCGGACCTCGGAGGAGGAGCTACGAATCTGAGAGGATACCCAGAGGACCTCGGAGGAGGAGCTACGAATCCGAGAGGGTACCCAGAGGACCTCGGAGGAGGAGCCACAAATCCGAGAGGATACCCAGAGGACCTCGAAGGAGGAGCTACGAATCCGAGAGTATACCAAGAGGACCTCGGAGGAGGAGCTACGCCGCCGAGAGGATACCCAGTGGACCTCGGAGGTGGAGCTACGAATCCGAGAGCATACCCAGAGGACCTTGGAGGCAGAGCTACGAATCCGAGAGCATACCCAGAGGACCTTAGAGGCGGAGCTACGAATCCGAGAGGATACCCAGAGGACCTCGGATGAGGAGCTACGAATCCGAGGGGATACCCAGAGGACCTCGGATGAGGTGCTACGAAACCGAGAGGATACCCAGATGACCTCGGAGGAGGAGTTACGCCACCGAGAGGATACCCAGAGGACCTCGGAGGAGGAGCTACGCCGTCGAGAGGATACCCAGAGGACCTCGGAGGAGGAGCTACGAATGCGAGACGATACCCAGAGGACCTCGGAGGAGGAGCTACGAATCCGAGAGGAAACCCAGAGGATCTCAGAAGAGGAGTTACGCCGCCGAGAGGCGAGGACTCGGGCTCTGTCAGCGGGCTGCCTCAACCATTCCCGGCTTATATAGGTGGGAAGAGTATGCCGTAGGCCTTACCCCGCCCTCCCTCATATGTATACCTGAGCTCGATTCTGTCTACAAAAACTGATAAAGGTGGAGGAGTTTGCGGGCTCTGCCGGCGTGCGACCTAACCCCACCCCGCCTTATATAGGTGGGGCGAGGACACGAGCTCTGTCAGCGGGTGGCCTCACCCATCCCCGCCTTCTAGAGGTGGGGCGAGTATGCGGGAGGCTTTAACCCGCCCTGCCTTATATAGGTGGGTCAACCACTCGGGTTCAGTCGCCGGGCGGTCCCACCCCGCCCCGCATTTTATTTTTTATAAAAGTCCTCGATATAATAAATGTGTTCCCACACCAAAATAAGATTTGAAATTTTAATTGAATATGTACATCCTTTGCTCTTATGTTGTATTTTGATGATTGTATTAGTTTATTAACTGATTGCAAAGTGTTTAACATGAAAGATTTCGCAAACGGATATTGGTTTTATTTTTGGAGTCCACTGAAGTTGATTCTTTGAAACTGTTTTCATGTTGAATCAATGCAATGGGACATTTTCAATCTTTACTCAATAATCTGTTTTTGGAAGATAGTTTCAATTTGATGGTAAAATACTTGTGCACTGGTGCAAACAATTGGGCCATTATAGTTGTAAAAACATCAGCATTTACATGTTCTTGACTTTATTACTTTCACCAGTATCTTGACATGTTTTGGATTTTGAAATCTTCCATCACAATCTTAGCCATCAATTCCTCTCCTAAAGAAGTTCACCAATCTCTGTGATTGAGGACCAGGAAGCTCAATGATAAATTGCAGTTTTGTTTTCTGTGCATGTGAAGATTATTTTTCATCGATAAACATGTGGCAATCCTCACTGACTGCTTGGACTCTGGAGACCACATCAGGAAGCAGATTCTTCACCTTATTTGGTCCAAGGTTGGTGAAAAATTCTCACTTATTTCCTTTGATGGTGAAGTGGAGATGGAAGTAACAATGGATGTCCATCACGTTGACGGGCGAGGTTGGGGCCCGTCAATTTTTAGCCGCGTCACAGACGCTGCTCATAGAGTGCCCTCTGCTGTTGTTGTTGTTGTTGTTCTTCTTCTTCTTCTTGTTCTTCTTCTTCTTGTTGTTCTTGCAGAGAAGACAAAACCTCGAAGCTCCACCCATTCTGGGAACCATAGCTCCACCCATTTTGGGAGAGGCTTCATATAAACAAATATCCACCATTTTATTAACTCGCATAGCTTTGAGGCCTGTTTTGTAGGCCCGTGGTGTCTTCCTCTCTCACACAGTTTTATTTCAAATCAAATTCGATATATCATTTCATTTTTCACAGTCGCTAACATAGTTTTAGACTCAGTTGAAAAAAACGGGAAGAAAATGCGATGAAAGTTGCCCTTTATAGAACGAAATGAATTCTCAAAGGCCTGTAACTTCAAGTCCATTGAGATATATATATTTTTAGATCGCGGCATGGTCAGTCATACACCGCCCGAAATAAGAGATGGGAAAATGCCGAGACATATATATATTTTGTTTAAATCGCGGCATGGTCAGTCATACACCGCCCGAAATAACAGACGGGAAAATGCCGAGATATATTAAAAATTCGTCCATTTGATGACAATCGTCACGATGAAATATTTAATTTATACGTCATCACAATAATGTGGAGAGAGGAGCATAGCTTCGTTCACGTGTCGCCACACACGGGAAATTGCCGAGATATATTTTTTTAAAATCGCGGCATGGTCATTCATACACCACCTGAAATAACAGACGGGAAAATGCCGAGATATATTAAAAATTCGTCGCCACACATGGGAAATTGCCAAGATATATTTTCACTTTGCACAAAAATAACATCAAGTAATCGAATCAATAGGAATGTCCTGTGCCTATAACATCGACGTTATAGGCACAGCTGCATCTAGGCATTGTGTAACATCGACGCGGCTTTTGTTTTAATTAAAACTTTTTGTATTGTTTCCTTTGGTGGGCATGGTTGTGGATGTCTTAGTTTTATTTCTTGTTTTTTCATTCATACAGAGATATCCTTGTTGTCTTTCGATTGTCAGAGGAAGGACCTTTTTAGGTGTTGTATTGTTTTTTATATGGTTCAATCACGACTACATTTTATGAGCAACTGTCTTGCAACTTACATGAGATATATGTCCTTTCTCGTGGAGAGTAAGTGTGGTCCAAACCTCACCCAAGTGGGCGACCTCACCTCGCTGCGCCTTATAAAGGTGGGGCGAGGTATCAAGCCCTGTCGGCGGGGGGCTTCACCCCTCCCCGCCTTACATAGGTGGGGCAAGTATGCGGGAGGCCTGACCCCGCCCTGCCTTGCATATACTTGAGCTCAATTCTGTGTTAAAAAAGGTATATATATATATATATATATATATATTGTTGTGGATATGAGAATGTTTTTTTTTTTTGTTGTGTAATGAATTGTTGTAAAATGTCACCCTCCTTCCTGCATTTGTTGTTGTATAAAGGTCAAAGGGCGTTCCCGAAGTTAATTCCATAAAACATACACGAAGGACACCATATATCCCGGTTCGGTAGTTATATCCTTATTATGTGTATTAGTGTAAGGCTGTGTCTTCCATTAATTTAAATACTCCATTGCACCAAGTGAAATAAGAGTAGATTCCCTTCACCTTCCCCTTCCAACAATTGCCAACTGTTCCCTCCGCGACTCCATTCGCCACGAGGTCGGCTCGGAGAAGAAGGGGGAGGAGCCGCCGAATCCTGGGCGTGCCCGCCCATCGTCATCAAGGGCGGAGCCAGAGGGCCGTGCCGACCAATCAGGGCTGAGGCGAGCTCACCGATGGGCGTGTTCTAGAGGCCGGCGGCTTGATTGCCCGGGGGGTTATAAAGAGCACGCGCGGAAGCCGTTAAGAAGAAGTGCGCACGAGGGCGAAGCTAGAGAGGAACGTCCTGAGAGAGATACGTCCTAAGATATACGTCCAAAGAGATACATGCAGAGATACGTGCGACGATCAAGTGCAAGCGAGTCAGAGCGGCGAAGTGCGAAGTGCCAAGTAGGGAAAGTGCCGAGTGTGCAGAGCCAAGTGCAAGAGAGTTCAAAGGAGCAGCTTTGGAGAGCGAACGGTGCACCGGAGGGGCTTCGCCGTGCAGATTGGAACTGCGGCTGTTTTGGCGATCCCAGCTCGGGTATTGACGGCAGCTATCCGCTTCCGGCCCGACCGATCCCCGCTGAACCTTCCTCCCCCGCCAAGCCATTCCTCCTTCCGATCCTTCCTGCCTGCAAATTCCCAATTCGTGTGAGTCCGTCTTTCGTTTGTTCTGTCCAGGGTTCAAAGTAAGACTGCCATAGATAAGCTAAGTTTCACTTTGTCCACTTCTTCTTCTTCTGTTTTTATTTTATTATCCTTCCTTCTCCTTGGTTTCTTTGATTGTGTAAATAGTAGGAATAAATTTAGTAGCATTTCCAACCTTTTTGCTTTGGTGTTCTTCTTCTTCACAACCTTCGCTTTAGTCTTTTCCCCATTGAATATCTGTGGCGCGATTCGGCCAACGTTCAGGAATCGGGTTAGTCGGGGTAACTGTTCGGGCGCGGCGGCCATCCGCTCGGCAAACAACATCCTCGCCGCGGTCCCGTAACAATATACTCGATCTCGATTCTGTGTACAAAAAAAATAAATACATGATGATGTGACTGTGTGTATGAATGATGCAGTATAATGTGAATGTGCGAACTAATGATGCATTATGATGTGACTGTGTGTATTAATGATGTATTTTAATGTGAATATGTGTACGAATGATGCATTATGATGTCAATATGTGGACTAATGATGCATTATAATGTGAATATGTGTATTAATGGTGTATCATAATGTGAATATGTGCATTAATGATGCATTATAATGTGAATATGTGTACTAATGATGCATTATGATGTGACTGTGTGTATTAATGGTGTATTATAATATGAATATGCATACTAATGATGCATTATAATGTGAATATGTGCACTAATGATGTATCATTATGTGAATTTGTGCATTAATGATGCATTATAATGTGAATATGTGTACTAATGATGCATTATGATGTGACTGTGTGTATTAATGGTGTATTATAATGTGAATATGTGTACTAATGATGTATCATTATGTGAATATGTTTACTAATGATGCATTATGATGTGAATATGTGTACTAATGATGTATCATTATGTGAATATGTGTACTAATGATGCATTATGATGTGACAATGTGTATTAATGATGTTTTATCATGTGGATATGTGTACTAATGATGTATCATTATGTGAATATGTGTACTAATGATTCATTATGATGTCAATATGTGTACTAATGATGCATTATAATGTGAATATGTGTACTAATGATGCATTATGATGTGACTGTGTGTTTTATTGATGTATTATCATGTGAATATGTGTACTAATGATGCATTATGATGTGACGATGTGTATTAATGATGTTTTATCATGTGGATATGTGTACTAATTATGCATTATGATGTGACTGTGTGTATTAATGATGTATTATAATGTGAATATGTGTACTAATGATGTATCATGATGTGAATATGTGTACTAATGATGCATTATGATGTGAATATGTGTACTAATGATGCATTATAATGTGAATATGTGTTCTAATGATGCATTATGATGTGAATATGTGTACTAATGATGCATTATGATGTGAATATGTGCACTAATGATGCATTATATTGTGAATATGTGTACTAATGACGCATTATGATGTGAATATGTGTAATAATGATGCATTATAATGTGAATATGTGTACTAATGATGCATTATGACGTGAATATCGCACTAATGATGCATTATAATGTGAATATGTGTACTAATGACGCATTATGATGTGAATATGTGTACTAATGATGCATTATGATGTGAATATGTGTACTAATGATGCATTATAATGTGAATATGTGTACTAATGACGCATTATGATGTGAATATGTGTACTAATGATGCATTATAATGTGAATATGTGTCCTAATGATGCATTATGATGTGACTGTGTGTATTAATTGATGTATTATCATGTGAATATGTGTACTAATGATGCATTATAATGTGAATATGTGTTCTAATTATGCATTATGATGTGAATATGTGTACTAATGATGCATTATGATGTGAATATGTACACTAATGATGCATTATAATGTGAATATGTGTACTAATGATGCATTATGACGTGAATATGTGCACTAATGATGCATTATAATGTGAATATGTGTACTAATGACGCATTATGATGTGAATATGTGTACTAATGATGCATTATGATGTGAATATGTGTACTAATGATGCATTATAATGTGAATATGTGTACTAATGACGCATTATGATGTGAATATGTGCACTAATGATGGATTATAATGTGAATATGTGTATTAATTGTGTATTATAATGCGAATATGCATACTAATGATGCATTATGATGTGACTATGCATTAATGATGCATTATAATGTGAATATGTGTACTAATGATGCGTTATGATGTGACTGTGTGCATTAATGATGTATTATAATGTGAATGTGTGTACTAATGATGTATCATTATGTGAATTTGTGCATTAATGATGCATTATGATGTGAATATGTGTACTAATGATGCATTATGATGTGACTGTGTGTATTAATGATGTATTATAATGTGAATATGTGTACAAATGATGCATTATGACGTGACGATGTGTATTAATGATGTTTTATCATGTGGGTATGTGTACGAATGATGCATTATAATGTGAATATGTGTACTAATGATGCATTATAATGTGAATATGTGTTCTAATGATGCATTATGATGTGAATATGTGTACTAATAATGCATTATAATGTGAATATGTGTACTAATGATGCATTACAATGTGAATATGTGTACTAATAATGTATCATTATGTGAATATGTGTACTAATGATGCATTATAATGTGAATATGTGTACTAATGATGCATTATGATGTGAATATGTGTTCTAATGATGCATTATGATGTGAATATGTGCACTAATGATGCATTATAATGTGAATATGTGTACTAATGATGTATCGTTATGTGAATACGTGTACTAATGATGCATTATAATGTAAATATGTGCACTAATGATGCATTATAATGTGAATATGTGTACTCATGATGCATTATAATGTGAATATGTGTACTATTGATGCATTATAATGTGAATATGTGTACTAATGATGCATTATAATGTGAATATGTGTTCTAATGATGCATTATGATGTGAATATGTGTACTAATGACGCATTATGATGTGAATATGTGTACTAATGATGCATTATAATGTGAATATGTGTTCTAATGATGTATCATTATGTGCCAATGTGTGCTAATGATGCATTATAATGTGAATATGTGTACTAATGATCTATCATTTTGTGAATATGTGTACTAATGATGCATTATAATGTGAATATATGTTCTAATGATGCATTATAATGTGAATATGTGTTCTAATGATGCATTATGATGTGAATATGTGTACTAATGATGCATTATAATGTGAATATGTGTACTAATGATGCATTATGATGTGAATATGTGTACTAATGATGCATTATGATGTGAATATGTGTGCTAATGATGCATTATAATGTGAATATGTGTACTAATGATGCATTATAATGTGAATATGTGTTCTAATGATGCATTATGATGTGAATATGTGTACTAATGATGCATTATGATGTGAATATGTGTACTAATGATGCATTATGATGTGAATATGTGTACTAATGATGCATTATGATGTGAATATGTGGTCTAATGATGCATTATAATGTGAATATGTGTACCAATGACGCATTATGATGTGAATATGTGTACTAATGATGCATTATAATGTGAATATGTGTACTAATGATGCATTATGATGTGACTGTGTGTATTAATGATGTATTATCATGTGAATATGTGTCCTAATGATGCATTATGATGTGACGATGTGTACTTATGATGTTTTATCATGTGGATATGTGTACTAATGATGAATTATGATGTGAATATGTGTACTAATGATGCATTATAATGTGAATATGTGTATTAATGATGTATTAAAATGTGAATATGTGCAATAATGATGTATTATAATGTGAATATGTGTATTAATGATGTATTATAATGTGAATATGTGTATTAATGATGTATTAAAATGTGAATATGTGCAATAATGATGTATTATAATGTGAATATGTTTATTAATGATGTATTTTAATATGAAGATGAATAACCCAGAGGACCTCGGAGGAGGAGCTACGAATCTGAGAGGATACCCAGAGAACCTCAGAGGAGGAGCTACGAATCCGAGAGGATACCCAGAGGACCTCGGAGGAGGAGCTACGAATCCGAGAGGATACCCAGAGGACCTTGGAGGAGGAGCTACGAATCCGAGAGGATACCCAGAGGACCTCGGAGGAGGAGCTACAAATCCGAGAGGATACCCAGAGGACCTCGGAGGAGGAGCTACGAATCAGAGAGGATACACAGAGGACCTCGAAGGAGGAGCTACGAATCCGAGAGGATACCCAGAGGACCTCGGAGGAGGAGCTACGAATCCGAGAGGATACCCAGAGGACCTCGGAGGAGGAGCTACGAATCCGAGAGGATACCCAGAGGACCTCGGAGGAGGAGCCACAAATCCGAGAGGATACCCAGAGGACCTCGAAGGAGGAGCTACGAATCCGAGAGTATACCAAGAGGACCTCGGAGGAGGAGCTACGCCGCCGAGAGGATACCCAGTGGACCTCGGAGGTGGAGCTACGAATCCGAGAGCATACCCAGAGGACCTTGGAGGCAGAGCTACGAATCCGAGAGCATACCCAGAGGACCTTAGAGGCGGAGCTACGAATCCGAGAGGATACCCAGAGGACCTCGGATGAGGAGCTACGAATCCGAGGGGATACCCAGAGGACCTCGGATGAGGTGCTACGAAACCGAGAGGATACCCAGATGACCTCGGAGGAGGAGTTACGCCACCGAGAGGATACCCAGAGGACCTCGGAGGAGGAGCTACGCCGTCGAGAGGATACCCAGAGGACCTCGGAGGAGGAGCTACGAATGCGAGACGATACCCAGAGGACCTCGGAGGAGGAGCTACGAATCCGAGAGGAAACCCAGAGGATCTCGGAAGAGGAGTTACGCCGCCGAGAGGCGAGGACTCGGGCTCTGTCAGCGGGCTGCCTCAACCATTCCCGGCTTATATAGGTGGGAAGAGTATGCCGTAGGCCTTACCCCGCCCTCCCTCATATGTATACCTGAGCTCGATTCTGTCTACAAAAACTGATAAAGGTGGAGGAGTTTGCGGGCTCTGCCGGCGTGCGACCTAACCCCACCCCGCCTTATATAGGTGGGGCGAGGACACGAGCTCTGTCAGCGGGTGGCCTCACCCATCCCCGCCTTCTAGAGGTGGGGCGAGTATGCGGGAGGCTTTAACCCGCCCTGCCTTATATAGGTGGGTCAACCACTCGGGTTCAGTCGCCGGGCGGTCCCACCCCGCCCCGCATTTTATTTTTTATAAAAGTCCTCGATATAATAAATGTGTTCCCACACCAAAATAAGATTTGAAATTTTAATTGAATATGTACATCCTTTGCTCTTATGTTGTATTTTGATGATTGTATTAGTTTATTAACTGATTGCAAAGTGTTTAACATGAAAGATTTCGCAAACGGATATTGGTTTTATTTTTGGAGTCCACTGAAGTTGATTCTTTGAAACTGTTTTCATGTTGAATCAATGCAATGGGACATTTTCAATCTTTACTCAATAATCTGTTTTTGGAAGATAGTTTCAATTTGATGGTAAAATACTTGTGCGCTGGTGCAAACAATTGGGCCATTATAGTTGTAAAAACATCAGCATTTACATGTTCTTGACTTTATTACTTTCACCAGTATCTTGACATGTTTTGGATTTTGAAATCTTCCATCACAATCTTAGCCATCAATTCCTCTCCTAAAGAAGTTCACCAATCTCTGTGATTGAGGACCAGGAAGCTCAATGATAAATTGCAGTTTTGTTTTCTGTGCATGTGAAGATTATTTTTCATCGATAAACATGTGGCAATCCTCACTGACTGCTTGGACTCTGGAGACCACATCAGGAAGCAGATTCTTCACCTTATTTGGTCCAAGGTTGGTGAAAAATTCTCACTTATTTCCTTTGATGGTGAAGTGGAGATGGAAGTAACAATGGATGTCCATCACGTTGACGGGCGAGGTTGGGGCCCGTCAATTTTTAGCCGCGTCACAGACGCTGCTCATAGAGTGCCCTCTGCTGTTGTTGTTGTTGTTGTTCTTCTTCTTCTTCTTGTTCTTCTTCTTCTTGTTGTTCTTGCAGAGAAGACAAAACCTCGAAGCTCCACCCATTCTGGGAACCATAGCTCCACCCATTTTGGGAGAGGCTTCATATAAACAAATATCCACCATTTTATTAACTCGCATAGCTTTGAGGCCTGTTTTGTAGGCCCGTGGTGTCTTCCTCTCTCACACAGTTTTATTTCAAATCAAATTCGATATATCATTTCATTTTTCACAGTCGCTAACATAGTTTTAGACTCAGTTGAAAAAAACGGGAAGAAAATGCGATGAAAGTTGCCCTTTATAGAACGAAATGAATTCTCAAAGGCCTGTAACTTCAAGTCCATTGAGATATATATATTTTTAGATCGCGGCATGGTCAGTCATACACCGCCCGAAATAAGAGATGGGAAAATGCCGAGACATATATATATTTTGTTTAAATCGCGGCATGGTCAGTCATACACCGCCCGAAATAACAGACGGGAAAATGCCGAGATATATTAAAAATTCGTCCATTTGATGACAATCGTCACGATGAAATATTTAATTTATACGTCATCACAATAATGTGGAGAGAGGAGCATAGCTTCGTTCACGTGTCGCCACACACGGGAAATTGCCGAGATATATTTTTTTTAAATCGCGGCATGGTCATTCATACACCACCTGAAATAACAGACGGGAAAATGCCGAGATATATTAAAAATTCGTCGCCACACATGGGAAATTGCCGAGATATATTTTCACTTTGCACAAAAATAACATCAAGTAATCGAATTAATAGGAATGTCCTGTGCCTATAACATCGACGTTATAGGCACAGCTGCATCTAGGCATTGTGTAACATCGACGCGGCTTTTGTTTTAATTAAAACTTTTTGTATTGTTTCCTTTGGTGGGCATGGTTGTGGATGTCTTAGTTTTATTTCTTGTTTTTTCATTCATACAGAGATATCCTTGTTGTCTTTCGATTGTCAGAGGAAGGACCTTTTTAGGTGTTGTATTGTTTTTTATATGGTTCAATCACGACTACATTTTATGAGCAACTGTCTTGCAACTTACATGAGATATATGTCCTTTCTCGTGGAGAGTAAGTGTGGTCCAAACCTCACCCAAGTGGGCGACCTCACCTCGCTGCACCTTATAAAGGTGGGGCGAGGTATCAAGCCCTGTCGGCGGGGGGCTTCACCCCTCCCCGCCTTACATAGGTGGGGCAAGTATGCGGGAGGCCTGACCCCGCCCTGCCTTGCATATACTTGAGCTCAATTCTGTGTTAAAAAAGGTATATATATATATATATATATATATATATATATATATATATATATATATATATATTGTTGTGGACATGAGAATGTTTTTTTTTTTTTGTTGTGTTATGAATTGTTGTAAAATGTCACCCTCCTTCCTGCATTTGTTGTTGTATAAAGGTCAAAGGGCGTTCCCGAAGTTAATTCCATAAAACATACACGAAGGACACCATATATCCCGGTTCGGTAGTTATATCCTTATTATGTGTATTAGTGTAAGGCTGTGTCTTCCATTAATTTAAATACTCCATTGCACCAAGTGAAATAAGAGTAGATTCCCTTCACCTTCCCCTTCCAACAATTGCCAACTGTTCCCTCCGCGACTCCATTCGCCACGAGGTCGGCTCGGAGAAGAAGGGGGAGGAGCCACCGAATCCTGGGCGTGCCCGCCCATCGTCATCAAGGGCGGAGCCAGAGGGCCGTGCCGACCAATCAGGGCCGAGGCGAGCTCACTGATGGGCGTGTTCTAGAGGCCGGCAGCTTGATTGCCCGGGGGGTTATAAAGAGCACACGCGGAAGCCGTTAAGAAGAAGTGCGCACGAGGGCGAAGCAAGAGAGGAACGTCCTGAGAGAGATACGTCCTAAGATATACGTCCAAAGAGATACATGCAGAGATACGTGCGACGATCAAGTGCAAGCGAGTCAGAGCGGCGAAGTGCGAAGTGCCAAGTAGGGAAAGTGCCGAGTGTGCAGAGCCATGTGCAAGAGAGTTCAAAGGAGCAGCTTTGGAGAGCGAACGGTGCACCGGAGGGGCTTCGCCGTGCAGATTGGAACCGCGGCTGTTTTGGCGATCCCAGCTCGGGTATTGACGGCAGCTATCCGCTTCCGGCCCGACCGATCCCCGCTGAACCTTCCTCCCCGCCAAGCCATTCCTCCTTCCGATCCTTCCTGCCTGCAAATTCCCAATTCGTGTGAGTCCGTCTTTCGTTTGTTCTGTCCAGGGTTCAAAGTAAGAGTGCCATAGATAAGCTAAGTTTCACTTTGTCCGCTTCTTCTTCTTCTGTTTTTATTTTATTATCCTTCCTTCTCCTTGGTTTCTTTGATTGTGTAAATAGTAGGAATAAATTTAGTAGCATTTCCAACCTTTTTGCTTTGGTGTTCTTCTTCTTCACAACCTTCGCTTTAGTCTTTTCCCCATTGAATATCTGTGGCGCGATTCGGCCAACGTTCAGGAATCGGGTTAGTCGGGGTAACTGTTCGGGCGCGGCGGCCATCCGCTCGGCAAACAACATCCTTGCCGCGGTCCCGTAACAATATACTCGATCTCGATTCTGTGTACAAAAAAAATAAATACATGATGATGTGACTGTGTGTATGAATGATGCAGTATAATGTGAATGTGCGTACTAATGATGCATTATGATGTGACTGTGTGTATTAATGATGTATTTTAATGTGAATATGTGTACGAATGATGCATTATGATGTCAATATGTGGACTAATGATGCATTATAATGTGAATATGTGTATTAATGGTGTATCATAATGTGAATATGTGCGCTAATGATGTATCATTATGTGAATTTGTGCATTAATGATGCATTATAATGTGAATATGTGTACTAATGATGCATTATGATGTGACTGTGTGTATTAATGGTGTATTATAATATGAATATGCATACTAATGATGCATTATAATGTGAATATGTGCACTAATGATGTATCATTATGTGAATTTGTGCGTTAATGATGCATTATAATGTGAATATGTGTACTAATGATGCATTATGATGTGACTGTGTGTATTAATGGTGTATTATAATGTGAATATGTGTACTAATGATGTATCATTATGTGAATATGTTTACTAATGATGCATTATGATGTGAATATGTGTACTAATGATGTATCATTATGTGAATATGTGTACTAATGATGCATTATGATGTGACGATGTGTATTAATGATGTTTTATCATGTGGATATGTGTACTAATGATGTATCATTATGTGAATATGTGTACTAATGATTCATTATGATGTGAATATGTGTACTAATGATGCATTATAATGTGAATATGTGTACTAATGATGCATTATGATGTGACTGTGTGTTTTATTGATGTATTATCATGTGAATATGTGCACTAATGATGCATTATGATGTGACGATGTGTATTAATGATGTTTTATCATGTGGATATGTGTACTAATTATGCATTATGATGTGACTGTGTGTATTAATGATGTATTATAATGTGAATATGTGTACTAATGATGTATCATGATGTGAATATGTGTACTAATGATGCATTATGATGTGAATATGTGTACTAATGATGCATTATAATGTGAATATGTGTTCTAATGATGCATTATGATGTGAATATGTGTACTAATGATGCATTATGATGTGAATATGTGCAATAATGTTGCATTATATTGTGAATATGTGTACTAATGACGCATTATGATGTGAATATGTGTAATAATGATGCATTATAATGTGAATATGTGTACTAATGATGCATTATGACGTGAATATGTGCACTAATGATGCATTATAATGTGAATATGTGTACTAATGATGCATTATGATGTGAATATGTGTACTAATGATGCATTATGATGTGAATATGTGTACTAATGATGCATTATAATGTGAATATGTGTACTAATGACGCATTATGATGTGAATATGTGTACTAATGATGCATTATGATGTGAATATGTGTACTAATGATGCATTATAATGTGAATATGTGTACTAATGACGCATTATGATGTGAATATGTGCACTAATGATGGATTATAATGTGAATATGTGTATTAATGGTGTATTATAATGCGAATATGCGTACTAATGATGCATTATGATATGACTATGCATTAATGATGCATTATAATGTGAATATGTGTACTAATGATGCGTTATGATGTGACTGTGTGCATTAATGATGTATTATAATGTGAATGTGTGTACTAATGATGTATCATTATGTGAATTTGTGCATTAATGATGCATTATGATGTGAATATGTGTACTAATGATGCATTATGATGTGACTGTGTGTATTAATGATGTATTATAATGTGAATATGTGTACAAATGATGCATTATGATGTGACGATGTGTATTAATGATGTTTTATCATGTGGGTATGTGTACGAATGATGCATTATAATGTGAATATGTGTACTAATGATGCATTATAATGTGAATATGTGTTCTAATGATGCATTATGATGTGAATATGTGTACTAATATAATGCATTATAATGTGAATATGTGTACTAATGATGCATTATAATGTGAATATGTGTACTAATGATGTATCATTATGTGGATATGTGTACTAATGATGCATTATAATGTGAATATGTGTACTAATGATGCATTATGATGTGAATATGTGTTCTAATGATGCATTATGATGTGAATATGTGCACTAATGATGCATTATAATGTGAATATGTGTACTAATGATGTATCGTTATGTGAATACGTGTACTAATGATGCATTATAATGTGAATATGTGCACTAATGATGCATTATAATGTGAATATGTGTACTCATGATGCATTATAATGTGAATATGTGTACTATTGATGCATTATAATGTGAATATGTGTACTAATGATGCATTATAATGTGAATATGTGTTCTAATGATGCATTATGATGTGAATATGTGTACTAATGATGCATTATGATGTGAATATGTGTACTAATGATGCATTATAATGTGAATATGTGTTCTAATGATGTATCATTATGTGCCTATGTGTGCTAATGATGCATTATAATGTGAATATGTGTACTAATGATCTATCATTTTGTGAATATGTGTACTAATGATGCATTATAATGTGAATATGTGTTCTAATGATGCATTATAACGTGAATATGTGTTCTAATGATGCATTATGATGTGAATATGTGTACTAATGATGCATTATAATGTGAATATGTGTACTAATGATGTATCATTATGTGCATATGTGTGCTAATGATGCATTATAATGTGAATATGTGTACTAATGATGCATTATAATGTGAATATGTGTTCTAATGATGCATTATGATGTGAATATGTGTACTAATGATGCATTATGATGTGAATATGTGTACTAATGATGCATTATGATGTGAATATGTGTACTAATGATGCATTATGATGTGAATATGTGGTCTAATGATGCATTATAATGTGAATATGTGTACCAATGACGCATTATGATGTGAATATGTGTACTAATGATGCATTATAATGTGAATATGTGTACTAATGATGCATTATGATGTGACTGTGTGTATTAATGATGTATTATCATGTGAATATGTGTCCTAATGATGCATTATGATGTGACGATGTGTACTTATGATGTTTTATCATGTGGATATGTGTACTAATGATGCATTATGATGTGAATATGTGTACTAATGATGCATTATGATGTGAATATGTGTGATGATGATGTCTTATAATGTGAATATGTGTATTAATGATGTATTATAATGTGAATATGTGTATTAATGATGTATTAAAATGTGAATATGTGCAATAATGATGTATTATAATGTGAATATGTTTATTAATGATGTATTTTAATGTGAAGATGAATAACCCAGAGGACCTCGGAGGAGGAGCTACGAATCCGAGAGGATACCCAGAGAACCTCAGAGGAGGAGCTACGAATCCGAGAGGATACCCAGAGGACCTCGGAGGAGGAGCTACGAATCCGAGAGGATACCCAGAGGACCTTGGAGGAGGAGCTACGAATCCGAGAGGATACCCAGAGGACCTCGGAGGAGGAGCTACAAATCCGAGAGGATACCCAGAGGACCTCGGAGGAGGAGCTACGAATCAGAGAGGATACCCAGAGGACCTCGAAGGAGGAGCTACGAATCCGAGAGGATACCCAGAGGACCTCGGAGGAGGAGCTACGAATCCGAGAGGATACCCAGAGGACCTCGAAGGAGGAGCTACGAATCAGAGAGGATACCCAGAGGACCTCGAAGGAGGAGCTACGAATCCGAGAGGATACCCAGAGGACCTCGGAGGAGGAGCTACGAATCAGAGAGGATACCCAGAGGACCTCGAAGGAGGAGCTACGAATCAGAGAGGATACCCAGAGGACCTCGAAGGAGGAGCTACGAATCCGAGAGGATACCCAGAGGACCTCGGAGGAGGAGCTACGAATCAGAGAGGATACCCAGAGGACCTCGAAGGAGGAGCTACGAATCCGAGAGGATACCCAGAGGACCTCGGAGGAGGAGCTACGAATCCGAGAGGATACCCAGAGGACCTCGGAGGAGGAGCTACGAATCCGAGAGGATACCCAGAGGACCTCGGAGGAGGAGCCACAAATCCGAGAGGATACCCAGAGGACCTCGGAGGAGGAGCTACGCCGCTGAGAGGATACCCAGTGGACCTCGGAGGTGGAGCTACGAATCCGAGAGCATACCCAGAGGACCTTGGAGGCAGAGCTACGAATCCGAGAGCATACCCAGAGGACCTTAGAGGCGGAGCTACGAATCCGAGAGGATACCCAGAGGACCTCGGATGAGGAGCTACGAATCCGAGGGGATACCCAGAGGACCTCGGATGAGGTGCTACGAAACCGGGAGGATACCCAGATGACCTCGGAGGAGGAGTTACGCCACCGAGAGGATACCCAGAGGACCTCGGAGGAGGAGCTACGCCGTCGAGAGGATACCCAGAGGACCTCGGAGGAGGAGCTACGAATGCGAGACGATACCCAGAGGACCTCGGAGGAGGAGCTACGAATCCGAGAGGAAACCCAGAGGATCTCGGAAGAGGAGCTACGCCGCCGAGAGGCGAGGACTCGGGCTCTGTCAGCGGGCTGCCTCAACCATTCCCGGCTTATATAGGTGGGAAGAGTATGCCGTAGGCCTTACCCCGCCCTCCCTCATATGTATACCTGAGCTCGATTCTGTCTACAAAAACTGATAAAGGTGGAGGAGTTTGCGGGCTCTGCCGGCGTGCGACCTAACCCCACCCCGCCTTATATAGGTGGGGCGAGGACTCGAGCTCTGTCAGCGGGTGGCCTCACCCATCCCCGCCTTCTAGAGGTGGGGCGAGTATGCGGGAGGCTTTAACCCGCCCTGCCTTATATAGGTGGGTCAACCACTCGGGTTCAGTCGCCGGGTGGTCCCACCCCGTCCCGCATTTTATTTTTTATAAAAGTCCTCGATATAATAAATGTGTTCCCACACCAAAATAAGATTTGAAATTTTAATTGAATATGTACATCCTTTGCTCTTATGTTGTATTTTGATGATTGTATTAGTTTATTAACTGATTGCAAAGTGTTTAACATGAAAGATTTCGCAAACGGATATTGGTTTTATTTTTGGAGTCCACTGAAGTTGATTCTTTGAAACTGTTTTCATGTTGAATCAATGCTATGAGACATTTTCAATCTTTACTCAATAATATGTTTTTGAAAGATAGTTTCAATTTGATGGTAAAATACTTGTGCATTGGTGCAAACAATAGGGCCATTATAGTTGTAAAAACATCAGCATTTACATGTTCTTGACTTTATTACTTTCACCAGTATCTTGACATGTTTTGGATTTTGAAATCTTCCATCACAATCTTAGCCATCAATTCCTCTCCTAAAGAAGTTCACCAATCTCTGTGATTGAGGACCAGGAAGCTCAATGATAAATTGCAGTTTTGTTTTCTGTGCATGTGAAGATTATTTTTCAACGATAAACATGTGGCAATCCTCACTGACTGCTTGGACTCTGGAGACCACATCAGGAAGCAGATTCTTCACCTTATTTGGTCCAAGGGTGGTGAAAAATTCTCACTTATTTCCTTTGATGGTGAAGTGGAGATGGAAGTAACAATGGATGTCCATCACGTTGACGGGCGAGGTTGGGGCCCGTCAATTTTTAGCTGCGTCACAGACGCTGCTCATAGAGTGCCCTCTGCTGTTGTTGTTGTTGTTGTTGTTCTTCTTCTTCTTGTTCTTCTTCTTCTTGTTGTTCTTGCAGAGAAGACAAAACCTCGAAGCTCCACCCATTCTGGGAACCATAGCTCCACCCATTTTGGGAGAGGCTTCATATAAACAAATATCCACCATTTTATTAACTCGCATAGCTTTGAGGCCTGTTTTGTAGGCCCGTGGTGTCTTCCTCTCTCACACAGTTTTATTTCAAATCAAATTCGATATATCATTTCATTTTTCACAGTCGCTAACATAGTGTTGCGGAAATGGCCCTTAGTGGTTTATTAAATATAGAATTAGTTCAGGTCCCCTCTTAGATGTATGTTTACCATAGATCGTCTGTACTGGGATGGTAGTTTTGTGTCGGAAGGTGTAGCAGGCTGTTTTGTGTGGTGCATTGGTGGTGTACAAGAGACGGTTCCCTTTTAATTACATCTTGACAATCAAACAAGGTGCAAGTTCCATTAAGACCGGCCTCGGTTGCAATGCCATGATCGAGGCAATGGATTGACGTGAGAAAGCGCGATTGAGCGGGCAAAAACGACAAGCGCCGTCAAAAACCGGAAGCGGTGCTTCCAGGTAGTCGCTGAGCATGGGCGAGGGAGGAGGTGGAAAAAGACGCATGCGCGGATGGCGTGTGGACAGGCCTTCGCGGCGGGTTCCCGCCGGAGAGCTCTCTCCGCGCGTGGTTGAGCGGGAGAAACGGAAAATCGTGCTGATCGCGTGGCCGATAAGGAGAGCGGGTGGCCGCCATTTCGCGACGCTTGATGCGTGGCCGATAAGAGGGCGGGCCGCCATTTGGCAGACTGCAGGCCCAAGCGGGGCCTTCGAATCCGGCGACATCGGCTTGTTACGAGCTGCATTCGCCCTTTTCACATCTTCACCTCTCGTCCATCAACACCACCAAGTACCCCCCTGTCTTGTATGAATGTTGTCCAGGCCTAAGGTTTATCTCGTTAGGGTCACCCCGCGAAACCCTTAATTATAGCTCCCTAGATAAGAGCGGGTTATTACTCATAGTTGAATTATAATGTTATCATGAACGCCTTGCTTGTTTTGTGTACCCTAATGTTCCCCCATTAAATCTGGTTGATTCGTATGGAAGTTGCCGCACTGCATTCATCTGTGTCGCATTGAAGAGCAATCCGCTCGATTTGTAATTAAAACCAAGCTGGCTACAGGTTGCGGCAGACTTCGCTCGGTCTCTGACAAACCCAACCTGTAGCGACGGGTGTCTCCCCAACTGGCAAGGCACAGGTGTAATTTGGTATCGCGATAGAGGCGCGTAACCCGAGATCTGTGTCGAACCAGCCGGCGTTGCACCCGTGGGACGGCCGTGCCGGGAGGCGCGACCCGTCACCTACAACACTGGTGTCAGGAGTCAGGATTTGGACCTGGGGTGCATTTCGCACCCCGAACATCGATTGTGAGAGGCGCGTAAAGAAAAAAAAAAAAAAAAACACGTCGCTCGCAAATTCCAAATTTGGTTTCATTTTTATTTTGAGTGGATTGGGTGTCAAACTTCGTAATTTATAAAGGAAGATGGAGTCGCAAAATGGCTGCGCGGCTCAGCAGCGTGACACGAGGTGGGAGAGAATCGGTATTAAGAGTGCAACGAGCCGCACATCACGAAGAAAACGCTCCCACCCACCGATCCAAACCACGTGGTCACAGCATGCGTCATGGCAAAATAAGCAGGACGACAATGCGTACATTAACGAGCTTCATGCACGATTGGGGGATGCCTGGGAGCAGGTGGAGTGTAAGGAGGATTATATTGGGGAGTTACACACGAAATTGCATGAGGCACTACAGCAGGCAAGTGAGGTTCAGGAAAATGAGGAGCAAAGGGAGTCACAACAATTGGTCGATGCACAGGAACGAATTCACTGGACGGAAATGGCCTTGGCCGGCGCATTGCGAGACAACACAGATTCCAGATGGGAACGAGCACGGATTCTCGAATTGGAAGGCATAGGGAATCAATTGGTGGAAAAAGTCCAGGTACTACAGGGAGAAAAGAGGAAAGTAGAGGGGAGTACCCATGAGTTGGAACAACTGAAGGAAAAGGTAAGATCCGGTGATCAGACAAGGGAAAGCCTAGAACAGAAGATAAAAAGAGGGGAGGAATACATGGAACAAGAGAAGAGCAAACTGAACAAGAGAATAGAGAAAGAACAAAGCAGAAACTCCCGGGATCGGGAGAACTTGAAAAAGGAAAGAGAGGAACACGATTTGGAATTGGAACAACTGAAGGAAGAATTGTCTGAGAAATCAAGCCAGTTTCGGGAATCAGAGTACAGAGGAAATGAACTGGCACGTCAAATGGAAAGTAGCAAGGAATACGGGAAGAGGATGGACAAAAGGAGAGAGGAAGCATGCGAAAGAGTAGAGGAGATAAGTGAGGAAAAAGAGAGGATGGAGAGTGAAATGTTAAGGAAACACACTGGGCAGATTGAGCAGATAGAAGGTAAAGCAAGACTAAAAAATGAGATGGAGTTACAGAAACACCAAAACAAAGAAAGGGAATTACAAAACAAGCTGAGGATGTTAAGTGAGGAAAGAGAGAGGACGGAGAAGGAAACGTTAAGGAACCACACTGTGCAGATTGAACAGATGGAAGCCAAAGCCAGGTTAAAGAATGACATGGATGAAAGGGTAATGAAAGAACAACGAATGAAGCAGGAGAAGGAAATCAATCAATTGAGAGAAACGACGAGATTGGAGAATGAAGAACAAAAGAGACGATGGGATACGAAACAAAAAGAATATGAATTTGAAATTGATCAACTAAAAAGGAACTACACTGTGCAGATCGAACAGGCAGAAGCCAAAGCAAGGTCAAAGAATGAGATGGATGAACGTATAATGAAAGAACAACGAATGAAGCAGGAAAAGGAAATCAATCAATTGAGAGAAACGACGAGGTTGGAGAATGAAGCACAAGAGGGACGGTGGCATAAGAAACAAGAGGAATATGAATCGGAAATTGACCAATTAAAGGAGAAAGCAAGGGTGGAGTCCGCAGAGATGGAAAGACTCCGGAAAGGTAACGAACAACTAAAAAGGCTCAGAGAGGAAGAACGACTCAACTGGGAAAGAAAATGGAGCCAGGAAGTAGGGCAGCACAATAATGTGGGATGTGTGACGTCATCACAGGGAGGAATGTTCGTGGTGCAGGACTTGATTGGCATCACTCGTCGAATGAAACAACAATTGGAGCAAACCCTGGTGATGGAGACATGGAGGGAGTATATGGGGTTGTTGACTCATGAAACACATTTTGAGCAGGTCCAGCAAGTGAAGCTGACAGCCCCAGAGGAGTGTGGCGAACCAATGATGAGCGACCGGACCGATGTGACTTTGGAACGAAGCAGGTACGTGGGCATCTGCATACATGGTGCGGATGATGAGCTTAAGTTCGCAATTGGATTTGATGTTAATCAAGAGACTCTGTCCGATGGGGTGCACGTATGCGTGACACCTGAATGTGTGGATGGAATGCCTGTGGATGAATGCTGTGAGCCCATAGTCCAGTTTACAGCACCGGGGTGTGCTGTCAAGGCCGAAACGTGTGTGAGTGCGGAGCATGGAATGAGTGGTGACGTAGGAAATAGGTTCGAGGTGCAAGGGGAAATAGAAATTCCACCAGGAGCAGGCTTTAGAAAGGGGATTGTAATTTCTCCCTCAGCTTCACAGGAACTTCGAGGTAGAGCGCAGATGCGTAGCAGGCGGCGTTGGCATGCGTCACATACTCCCTGGACCCATTTTCGAACAAGAGGGGCCCAGCAACGACACCGCCAGGTGTCCCTTGGTCATCGGACCTCTCTGAGGACACGAGGGGTTCGGCTAGCTAAATGGGATTTACCTGTCTTCAGGGAATTAAAGAGAAGAGGGGGAGGCCGCTCCCCCAAGTGGGGTCTACCTGACTTCCGCGAACCCTGGAGAAAAGGAGGGGGTGGACCACGACCCCAATTGAGACGTGACCCTTATGAGCCATGGCGGAAAGGCGGCAGGGCCATGTAAGGGGTAATGAGGGATTCCTTCCCTCACTCCCTTTCCAATGAGCCACAGAAGCAGGCCAGATTGGAAAGAAAAAAAAAAAAGGGAATTCTTGACTGAAAATAATATCGAGAGAGATTGCAAATTGAGAGACTGACAGAAGAGACAAGAGTGGCACAAGTGGATGTGCGTGACTATTTAAAAAAAAAAAAAAAAAAAAAAGTGAGAGAAATAGTGGGGACATGACAGACAGGGCGTTAAACACCCCTGCAAAAAGTGGAAGGTGTTGGATGGTGTTGTGGACTGGGTGTGTGGCACTGTGGAATGAATGACGAAGGTGTTTGGGATGAATGGCGTGATTGTGTGAATGAGGAGAGTGAGTGCGAACAATGTACCCTGTTGGTAGGAGTCTCCTAACCAAGTGAGTGTAGGTTAGGGGGACTTAGTGGATTTGACGTGGATTCTGGCTGCTGTTCCATTGTGCAGGCGGACTGCTAGGGGTAGGTGCAGCCAAGGTATGGTGGTACTGGCTGGGAGTGTGACATGGTATTGGAAGTTGGTGAGTCGGGAGGGGACACCAGACAGTAGGGTTTAGAGTGCTAAGAGAGCACAGTGCGGGGGCTAGAGAGCCACCCGGTTAGAGTGCTTGGAGAGCACAGTGTGGGGGCTAGAGAGCCACCCCTTATTTAGGAGCGCCAGAGGCGCGCTCAGGTGAACCCCGAGGTCGCTGGGTGTCCCCCACCACCTATTGGAAGCAGGCAAAGAGGCCTAGTTGTAGTCACACTCCCCAGCCAATGAGTTATGCCTGGCACCACCAAGTGAAGAAAAAGAGACAAATAAGGGCCTTGCCCAGGTTTAAAAGAATGGAACAGTGTGCCAGGTTGGGAAAAATGGGTCATTAGGATCATTGTGGCAATGGCAGGGTTTGTGCCATTGGTTAGAGCTTTAAGTAAAAGGTTAGGTTCGATGAACTCTCCTCCGCACCATTCATGTGTGACACCTGGTACGAGTCGTGTTGATGGGAAAGTTGTGAACAAGGGCCAGGTTCGGTCGCCCTCTCCAAGTGCCAGAGAAGCCACCAGTGTGTCATGAGCACACAGATAACAATTGATTAAGAAGCACACCATCCTGTCAGCTAAAAAGTGAAAGGACTTTTTTAAGAAGACCATACTAAAACAAGTCGTACCAAGATAAGTCAGGCAAGGAAGGTTAAGGGTACTCTTCATTTTGCCTGGGCTGAGGTCATCACCCCCACTTGCACCCTCAAGAATGCCTCCAGACTGCATTTGCTTACCATCGGTAGAACTGTGCCACCTGCTGTCCAAGGCAGGGCTTGTTGCCTGCTGCTGCTCGGTTGTGTGCCATGTGGGCCGAAGCATTTTTGTGGGCCATGGAGGCCAAAGTGCTTTTGCGGGCTGTTGCAGCCGAAGATTCATGCCGTCTTGTGGGCTCAGTGGGCCGAAGGACTCTTTGTGAGATTAGGCCACTGGGCCGACTGAACTCACCTGGTGAGAGGCCAATAAGGCCACGAAGTAAGGAAACCCCTCTGGGGTGAAGACACAACACTGCCGGGAGGAGGCGTGAAGGAGTGAGCACGTCAAGAAGCTTTGAAACTCTGAATGTCTTGCTCCGATGTGAATATTGGTGTTGAAAGTAACATTGAATGCCCTCCTGCGCAAATGCATAATTAGAATGTTAAGTATTGTGCATAGAGTGTGGATGTGTTTGTTAGATTAGTGATCCGACACACTAGGATAGGGACATGCCAATCTTACTGATACTTTGCTTCTTGGAGTTAAGTGCTTGCAATGTTGTGGGTTAGAGTAAATGGGAGATTTGTGCTGTACGTTAGACAGGGCCATTCCCGCGGGCTGCCCCTAGTGGAGGCTCGGGAGAGCCTCGGGAGAAAGGTGGGGGTAGTGTTGCGGAAATGGCCCTTAGTGGTTTATTAAATATAGAATTAGTTCAGGTCCCCTCTTAGATGTATGTTTACCATAGATCGTCTGTACTGGGATGGTAGTTTTGTGTCGGAAGGTGTAGCAGGCTGTTTTGTGTGGTGCATTGGTGGTGTACAAGAGACGGTTCCCTTTTAATTACATCTTGACAATCAAACAAGGTGCAAGTTCCATTAAGACCGGCCTCGGTTGCAATGCCATGATCGAGGCAATGGATTGACGTGAGAAAGCGCGATTGAGCGGGCAAAAACGACAAGCGCCGTCAAAAACCGGAAGCGGTGCTTCCAGGTAGTCGCTGAGCACGGGCGAGGGAGGAGGTGGAAAAAGACGCATGCGCGGATGGCGTGTGGACAGGCCTTCGCGGCGGGTTCCCGCCGGAGAGCTCTCTCCGCGCGTGGTTGAGCGGGAGAAACGGAAAATCGTGCTGATCGCGTGGCCGATAAGGAGAGCGGGTGGCCGCCATTTCGCGACGCTTGATGCGTGGCCGATAAGAGGGCGGGCCGCCATTTGGCAGACTGCAGGCCCAAGCGGGGCCTTCGAATCCGGCGACATCGGCTTGTTACGAGCTGCATTCGCCCTTTTCACATCTTCACCTCTCGTCCATCAACACCACCAAGTACCCCCCTGTCTTGTATGAATGTTGTCCAGGCCTAAGGTTTATCTCGTTAGGGTCACCCCGCGAAACCCTTAATTATAGCTCCCTAGATAAGAGCGGGTTATTACTCATAGTTGAATTATAATGTTATCATGAACGCCTTGCTTGTTTTGTGTACCCTAATGTTCCCCCATTAAATCTGGTTGATTCGTATGGAAGTTGCCGCACTGCATTCATCTGTGTCGCATTGAAGAGCAATCCGCTCGATTTGTAATTAAAACCAAGCTGGCTACAGGTTGCGGCAGACTTCGCTCGGTCTCTGACAAACCCAACCTGTAGCGACGGGTGTCTCCCCAACTGGCAAGGCACAGGTGTAATTTGGTATCGCGATAGAGGCGCGTAACCCGAGATCTGTGTCGAACCAGCCGGCGTTGCACCCGTGGGACGGCCGTGCCGGGAGGCGCGACCCGTCACCTACAACAATAGTTTTAGACTCAGTTGAAAAAAACGGGAAGAAAATCCGATGAAAGTTGCCCTTTATAGAACGAAATGAATTCTCAAAGGCCTGTAACTTCAAGTCCATTGAGATATATATATTTTAAATCGCGGCATGGTCAGTCATACACCGCCCGAAATAACAGACGGGAAAATGCCGAGATATATATATTTTGTTTAAATCGCGGCATGGTCAGTCATACACCGCCCGAAATAACAGACGGGAAAATGCCGAGATATATTAAAAATTCGTCCATTTGATGACAATCGTCACGATGAAATATTTAATTTATACGTCATCACAATAATGTGGAGAGAGGAGCATAACCTCCCTCCTTTTCTTCATCCATACCACAACCACCACAGGCTTGTTGTGCTGGGTGGTAACATGCTATCCTGCCACTGCCTTGCAATCCGCAACCCTCCACAACTGTCGCTTCCTTACCACCACCAAATCCAGTTCTGTTCTGTGCTGTCCACCCCCCGAGGTAATATGGTGTCTTTACCACTTTTGAAAGAATGAACCAGCTATGGCCATTCCATTCTCGTCCACGAGCTCATGACCCTTTCTATTCCTTGTCCCCCAATCAAATTTACCAATGTGGCGGACACGAAAGCCCACTGGCGTGGTGACATCATTCCGCGCACCAAGTGGGCGTCGGCCACGCCCGAGGGGTAGGCGTGGCCTCAGGATATACACCGGGCGCGCAGCCCGGAGCAGGCCAGTGCTACAGTGACCTCTTTGAATAAAGAACATTAAACGTACCACGTTGGCCGCTTCCTCCTTGGTAGCAAGTCGTGCGCATAGCACCGCTTGCTTCATTGGTGACCTCCGACATTCGAGTCAGCCGTCGCTGACCACCCGAAACCACCGCAACAATGGCTACCAGCGCGGTCTCCATCAAGCTCCCCGAATTCTGGGAGTCACAAGCCGAAGTTTTGTTCCTGCAGGCGGAAGCCCAGTTCCGACTTCGAGGCATCACGGTGGACGAGACCATGTACTGCCACGTGGTCGCCGCCCTCGGGCCCGGCACGGCCACCCGCGTCGTATCGGTCCTAAGGGATCCACCTGCCGACGGCAAGTACGAGCCGGTCAAGCGTCTCCTCCTCGCCATGTTCGGCCTTACGGTGGACGCATGGGCCGATCGCCTCTTGGACTTCCCCGAGATCGGGGACATGTGACCGTCGTCCGTATGGACCATATGCTGGCGCTCATGGGCGACGAAACCCCGAACGCTCTATTCCGGGCGTTATTTCGACGCCAGCTGCCAGCACGAGTCCGCCTCGCTTTGGCTGGTTTCGCGTTAACGGAACCCCGTGCGCTCGCTGCCGAGGCCGACAAATACTACGCGGCTTTGGACACGCAGGCGAGTCTTGGTGCTGGTGCCGCTCCCGAGGCTCCCGAGGCTCCCGAGGCTTTCCCCGATGCACCACACCTCGTGTCCGCCACCACGCCCCGCCCACCACCACCGCCGCCACCGCGAAGAAAACCGCGGCCTCCGACGCCGCAGCTGCCCACCTGGTGTTTCTTCCACGCCAAGTTCGGCCACGAGACTTGGCAGTGTCGCCCGCCGTGCTCATTCAGCAGGTCGGGAAACGGGCGAGCCGGCGCTCGGTGCCAACGGTGAGCGTCGGCAATTCAAACAGCCTTCTGTACATAACGGACACCTTGTCCGGGCGCCGTTACCTGTGCGACACGGGGGCGCAGGTGAGTGTCGTTCCTGCCGGTACGTCCGACAAGCACACCGCGGGCCGAGGTCCCGCGCTGCTTGCGGCCAATGGTACGTCTATACGCACGTACGGAAAACGCTGTCTCTCTCTGCGGTTCGGAGGGCAGGTTTTCCGTTGGTCGTTCGTTACAGCCGACGTGCCCATGGCACTGCTCGGCGCGGACTTCTTATGTGCTAATGGATTACTGGTCGATGTAAAGCGCAGAAGGCTTGTCCAGACTGAGACGTTCAGCTCGCTCGCGTGCGCGCTGCCTGCCTCGTTGAGCAGCTCACAGAGCGGCTCACCGAGCGGCTCGCCGAGCGGCTTGCTGAGCGGTTCCGTTCCGGCCAGGTTCATCTGTACGCTTCCGGCAGCAGACGAATTCGCCCGCCTCCTCGCGGGTTTCCCGGCCCTCACGCGGCCCACCTTTTCGGCAGGGACCATCAAGCACGGGGTGAAACATCACATCCCCACCGCCGGGCCACCGGTCTACGCCCGGGCACGCCGCCTCGAGCCGACGAACCTCGCCGTAGCTAAAGCGGGGTTCGCTACGCTGGAGCGGCTCGGCATCGTGCGGCGCTCCGAGAGCGTGTGGGCGTCCCCGCTCCACATCGTGCCCAACCCCGGCGGGGGATGGCGACCGTGCGGGGACTACCGGCGCCTCAACCACGCCACCACCCCCGACCGCTACCCCGTCCCCCACATCCAGGACTTCTCGCCCGGTTGGCGGGGATGTCCTTCTTTTCAAAGGTGGACCTCATACGCGGCTACCATCAGGTCCCTGTCAGGCCGGAGGACATCCCGAAGACGGCTGTCATCACGCCATTCGGGCTTTTCGAATTTCTTCGGATGCCCTTCGGTTTGAAAAATGCGGCTCAGGCGTTCCAGCGCCTCATGGACAGCATCTTGCGTGGCTTGGATTATTTGTACGTCTACCTGGACGACATCCTCGTCGCCAGCACATCCCGCGAAGAGCACCTTCGTCACCTCCGCACGCTCTTCGAACGTCTGGGCCAGCACGGCCTGATCGTGAACCCCGCCAAGTGCCGGATCGGTGTCGCTGAAATCGACTTTTTGGGGCGCCGCGTCACCAGGCACGGGGCCGTCCCCCTACCGGCCAAGGTGGAGGCGGTGAAGGGGTTTCCGCGCCCCCGCACGATCAAGGGGCTCCAGGAGTTACTGGGCATGGTAAACTTTTACCATCGGTTCCTGCCCCGCATCGCCCAGCTCCTGCGCCCCTTACACGAGGCCCTTCGAGGGAAGCCGGGCAAAGGTGACGTTACCTGGACCGAGCAGATGGACGCGGCGTTCTCGGGCGCGAAGCTCGCCTTGGCCAACGCCACCATGCTCGCGCACCCGGCACCCGATGCACCGATCGCCCTCACCACCGACGCCTCGGACTACGCGGTGGGCGCGATGCACGAGCAATGGGTGCGTGGTGCTTGGCAACCGCTGGTGTTCTTCAGCCGGCAGCTTCGCCCGCCCGAACGCCGTTACAGTACCTTCGACCGCGAGTTGCTTAGGCTTCACCTGGCGGTCAGGCACTTCCGCCATCTGCTCGAGGGCCATGCATTCACGGCCTTCGTCGACCACAAGCCGCTGGTTTTCGCGATGGGCAAGGTCGCTGAGCCGTGGTCGGCCCGGCAACAGCGTCACCTCATGGCCGTGTCCGAGTACATGACGGACATCCGACACGTCGTGGGAAAGGACAACCCGGTGGCCGACTGCCTTTCCCGGGCCGTCGCCCACGCAGTCCACCTTGGCATCGACTATGCCCGGATGGTGGCAGACCAGGCCGCCGACCCCGGGGTCCAGGCCTTGCGGACCGCCGTCACGGGCCTCCGCGTCACCGAGGTGCCCTTCGACGGCGCGGGCACGGCCCTCGTTTGCGACGTCTCCCTCGGTCGGCCTCGCCCCATCGTGCCCGCAGGCTGGCAGCGCCAGGTTTTTGACGCCATCCACGGCCTGTCCCACCCGGGCAGGAAGGCCTCCCAGAGGTTGGTCGCCGACAAGTTTGTCTGGCATGGCCTCCGGAAGGCCGTCCGCGGCTGGACCAGGACGTGCCTCGCGTGCCAGCGCGCGAAGGTGCACCGGCATACCCAGGCCCCATTGGCCCCGTTTACGGTGCCGGCACGTAGGTTCGACCACGTGCACGTGGACCTGGTGGGACCTCTGCCCCCCTCTCGGGGTTTCACCCATGTCCTTACCATGGTGGACCGCACCACCCGATGGCCGGAGGCCGTGCCTTTGGCGGCGACGACGGCGGCAGATGTCGCGCAGGCGTTCATCGCCACCTGGGTCGCCCGGTTCGGCGCCCCTTCGGACATCTCGTCCGACCGCAGCCCCCAATTCACCTCGGAGCTCTGGGCTGCGGTCGTGCGGGGGCTCGGGGTCCAGCTGCACCGAACCACGGCCTACCACCCCCAGGCCAACGGCCTGTGCGAGCGGTTCCACCGCTCGTTGAAGGCCGCGCTCCGGCCACCCTCCGCGACGGCGGCTGGGTCGACAGGCTCCCCTGGGTCCTGCTGGGCCTCCGGACGGCACCCAAGGAGGACCTGCGCGCATCCACAGCGGAGTTGGTCTTTGGACAACCGCTGCGGGTGCCGGGCGAGTTCCTCCCCGACCCCACGGCACCTTGGTCCGCGGCGCAGGAGCGTTCTGCGCTGCAGGAGACCGCCTGGAGGTTCGCCCCGGTGCCGATGGCGCACCACTGGCACCCTCCTACACACGTCGCCCCGGAGCTTCGCACCGCGGAGTACGTCTTCGTCCGGCACGACGCCCACCGGACACCACTGCGGCCCCCGTACGACGGGCCTTTCCGTGTGCTGGAGACCGGGGTGAAACATTTCACCCTGGACATCGGCGGCACTCCTGACCAGGTCTCCATAGACCGCCACAAGCCGGCCCACCTCGACGTGGACCACCCACCACCGGTGGCTCGGCCCCCGCGTCAGGGCCGCCCCCCTGCGGGCGGACCCCCGGCACCGCCCAGCACCGCAGGGGTACAGCCGGGGGCATCCCACCTGGCATCCCTGCACCCCGGACGCCGCCGGTCGCCAGAGGGCGCTTCGGCCGGGTCATCCGTTTGCCCCGCAAACTGGCCCTCCAGGTGCGCGGGAATTCTGGGGGGGTGCGTGTGGCGGACACGAAAGCCCACTGGCGTGGTGACATCATTCCGCGCACCACGTGGGCGGCGGCCACGCCCAAGGGGTAGGCGTGGCCTTAGGATCAGGATATACATCGGGCGCGCAGCCCGGTGCAGGCCAGTGCTACAGTGACCTCTTTGAATAAAGAACATTAAACTTACCGCATTGTCCGCTTCCTCCTTGGTAGCAAGTCGCGCGCGTAGCACCGCGTGCTTCACCAACACATTATTCTTCACCCGGCTCCGCTACTCCGACATGCATGTCAAAGTCCCTCGCAATGCACTGCATCACTTCCGTCTCAACCATTTACGTCATCATCTCCAGTGCATCCCCGAATTGCCGCTTCTCCGTCCAAGACCTTCCCGTTTGTAGCCCATCTACCGACAAAGCACGCACCACCATAACGCTTCTGGATCACCACCCATGCCATAACTATCTGTGCCTCCCATCTTTCCACGCTGACCACCTGCTCCCTTATCTCTTCCGATACTATTATTCCTGTGCCTTCCATCCACACCTGCATTCCCTTATTCCTACACCTTCCATATTACTCCACCCATCCACACCTGTGTTCAACTGCTTGTATGCTCCTACCAACCTCCCCACCCTGTCTCCCTTTCCATCTGGTCTCCTGTACACACAAAACTTCCAGCCTCCTACTCGGCATCATCTCCACCACCTCAACCCCTCTTCCCCGCACGCCCCCTCCCCCCCCCCAATTGATCCCACATTCAAACTACTTAGCCAAACTTCACTTCTGAACCGCTACCCGCCTGGCAGAGCTAGTACCATCCTGGTTAGTTTGGGACACTCAGGTGATCAATCAGCAAAGGCGGAGGTAAAAAAAAAAATGGAGTTCTAGAAAATTGAGCATGGACCGAATCCAAATTGTTCTATTTAAAAAATTCAAATCCATTCTTTTTAATACCAAGATGTAAAGATGCTTCACCAATGTTTTAGGTTTATTCAATATGCCATTGCTATTGACGATAACAATTGATATGAAGCCCTGCCCCTTCCATTGTGACTCACAGTGCTGTAAAGAAGCCATTCTTTTAAACATCCAACGAAGGAAGATGTGGTCCTGTTTGAAGAGGAGGAAAAACAAAAGAAGTGAAAATGAAGGGGAGAATCATCAGGTAATAATTGGATTATTGAGAATGAGACTTCATTTCGTGCTCTGTAACTAGTTTGAGTGATACCTGACAAACTACCTGCAGCATCATCCATGGTGTAAGTTACAGTAACTGTAAAGGTAACAATAAATTGGGAATGTTGAAAGATTTATAAATGTCTGCATGAAACATAGGGGCAATTCCCTTGGCGCTCACCAGGTAGAATAAACAGTATACTGCACTGACTAAAGGTATTTTAAACCAATTTCAATGGTTGCTAGAAGACATGGTTGTGGAATCATACTAACATAATCATAAGACCTCAAACAAACAAACAAACTAAAAATTCCTATTTTGGGGGACAACGCCCCCCCTCCTCCCACCCCATGTACCTCCTCAGGCCACAATTTTTCCAATGCCTTGAAATAACGTTGGTACATCACGGGTGAAGTTTGTGGTAAAGTTTTATCGGAATTGCATGTGGAGTTTCAGAGAAGAAAGCAAACACCTATTTTGGTGGGTCAAACCTGGACCCAATTTGACCCCTGTAAACCCCCCAGACTTCGATTTTCTTTGTTCCGTGAACGATCTTCGGTACATCACGGGTGGTGAAGGTTGTGGTCAAGTTTGATCGGAATAGTGTTTGTAGTTTCAGAGGAAATAGCGAATTGCTATTGTAGGGGGGTTGGGGAGGGGAGTCAAACCTGGACCCACTTTGACCCCCTTAGCCACCAATTTTTTTTAATGTCGTGAACAAACTTTAGTCACAACACAACAAATATCAATTGTTCCAAATTTGGTCGTAATCCCTTCAGCGGTTTCGGAGAAGAAGTTTCTAGTGTTGACGGTCGGGCGGAAGAAGTGGCGCATAAGATCCCCTGAACTTCGTTCCAGGTGAGCTAAAAAGAGCATCTAACATGGATCGGTGGCATCAGATAGTTACATTTTATACTCTTTACGAACTTTAAATGGTAAAAAGTTAACTTCATCAGAGGAACAATGAATGTTAACCATGTAATGTCAGATGGGTTCACTTTACAAACTTTACAATGTTTCAGTTTCACACTTATTTAATTTATTCGTGGTTCCATCTGATCAGGTTGGACACAGCAGCACAAAAACTCTGAGATCAAATCACACTACCTGTAACTTGGACCTCATAACGTAAAGCTTCGGGGACGTCTCCATATTACATACACAACAATAGCAACATTTTACCCCCATCCCTTCTCGGCCCCTACCCCACACTTTTGATCAAATACACAAAGATTTATTGTAACAATGTGAGTTTTGTGAAAAAACCGCCTTTGTAATGATAAATAGTGGGGGGGGGGGGGGGGGGGGTAGAAAAAGTGGTCCTAGACAATGGGCCCGTCGGACTTTCATGATGAGAAGTTGCCACCTATTTAGATATGTTTTACATATGTCTCGGAACAGGAAAATTGATGTTGCCAATTTTGGAGCTGTCAAATGGCGGCCATTTTGAATTCCAAAATGGCTGCCATGATCATGCTTTTTTCTTCAATGAATACAATTATTGCTCATATTTTAAAAATAATATCAAGATTTTATCCCATAATATGAGTGAACATGAATAGGAGAGACATTATGATTTATTGTATGCATATTTAAAATAATTATAAGGTCATTTTGAATTTTATAATTATAAGCATACCTGCTGCCTCTACTACATCCATACGCACATGGCATTGGACAGAAGTTTCTGCTGTATTGTCATGCAAAGTGATCACAGCATATATTGTTCGTTAGGTAAGTTTAAGTTACAGTACTTGTTTTTAATTGTGTTTTAGGTTAAAAATTAAGTAGTTCCCAAGAAGAGGCAGATACCAAGCTCATGCTACATGCTGTTGATGCCACCAACAACGGTGCTCCCTCATTGAGAATCTATTCTCCTGATAAGGATGTCTTGGTTTTGGCTATTAGGCGCTATCCAAATCTTGCAGTAGACACTAGTATGGTAACTGGTACAGTTCCATGCATTGTCCGAGGCAGATATTACCGGAAAGTTTGCAGGCAAAGGCAAGATAACATGCTGGAAGGTTTTAGATCATTTGGATGACAACCATGACATCGTTGTAGCATTGTCTCAACTTGGTGCGACAGGCACTGTCTCAGAAGCAACAAGTGCTGCTCTTGAAGCTTACGTATGTCAGCTCTATCTTCCGAGAACAACAAAAATAACAAACGTTGCAGATGCAAGATGGTGGCTCTTCAAGCGGAAACAAGCCCAAGCAGAGAATCTTCCCCCAACTAAAGCTGCACTCACACATGCCATTGCCAGAGCACATGATCAAGCCATGATATGGTATAATGACATTGTTGCATTCCCTGAAATACCATCCCCAGAGAACTATGGCTGGAACTTGATAGATGGAATTTTCATACCAGTGATGACACATTTGCCTCCAGCTCCAGATGCCGTCACACAGTTAGTGAAATGCGGATGTGGTCGGACCCGGTGTTCCAGTCACCAATGCAAGTGCAAAAAGAATGGACTGTTTTGCACAGAATTTTGTACATGCTGTGAAGGGGAAGAACTATGCGACAATGCTCCTTCGAACCCCGAAGTTGACTCTGACAATGAAGAGAACAGTGATGATGATCATGATGATGTTTAATACGGCTATGAAAGTAGCAAACTTGCAACAAGCTCATGTAGTTCCATTCTACATGGTTAAGACTGCATTTGTTGGACATGCGGTTGCAAGGTGTGTATAGTAGATGTGGGTGTGGCTATTGTGTCTGGGTTATGTGGGGTGTGTGCTGGTACTGCGAGCGCATGATACTGCACCTCATACATTTGTTATCCTCTGAAATGGATATTTAAATATTGAAGCTTGTATAGTTAAAGTCTGCAAATTAAGTCCATAGAAGTGACTGTGTTTATCGTTTTATATACGAGCTAAGGTGTGTATCTGAGTACCAGTTGCTTAGGTGAGTGTGTAACTGTGCAAAAAAGTTTGAGAAAAAACGGTTCGGGATCGTTTTTAGATAACACGTGTTACCACAATATCTAAAGGGGGATGGTCCGATTTCATCACATGCAGTTTTCACATTGATTGAATGGCTTTGACCCTCCACCCCAACTGTGAAGTTTCATGCTGGTATTTCAATCGTTTTGACAAGAGAGCTAAAAATGTGCATTTGCAAGCCCCATAGAATACTGTGGTTCAACTAATTGGTTGTTGAACCAATTACTTGTTTTTACTTACATTGATATTACTTACATTGATTTTGAAGTGTTAACAACAATGAAAACCTATCATTTTGCTTTCAAAATTGAGGTAAAATACTTTCATTGAAACTAACCAAGCGAAAAATAGTGGCAAAACATCGGCCATTTTGAAATCCAAGATGGCTGCCGTCTGCACACTTCCAAAAATGACAACATGCATTTTCATGTACTTTGGTACCTAGATAATGAATAAAATAGGTGGCACCTTCTCATCATGAAAATCCTACAGGTGTCCACTCGCCCCCTCACTAAAAGGTGGAGCATGTTCACCATTTGGATGAATCTGTGAAGTTTATTCATCGACATGTTGATTTTGAATGTTTCATTCTCAAATTACAAAGTGGCTAAGAGAAGAAACAAAATATCAGCTGATGTGGAAGAAGAGATTGTGTGTGTAATTTTATCAGAAAAGTGTTTCAACAACTTGATGAATCGACGAGGTACTGAATGGTACTGAACGAGGTACTGAATGAACTTGATGAAATTGTTAACTTTAAGAAGGCAAAGGGGTTTCAATTCCCACTTGTTTGCAAGTCTGTGTTTGAACATGGGAGTATCATACAAACAACGTATTTTACACACTCAGAAGCAGCGGCTATCATGAGACAAAGTTCTGTTAAGGGTGTATTATTGGTCAAAATAACAGGTGATGGCACATGGTGGATGGAATATGTCTGCCGATACAGACCGACCAGCCCACAGCATCATCAGAACTACTAGTTGTCATCTGCTTTAGATGTGAACTAGAACCACACTGGCGAGAGCGCATATATCTCCACCAGGTCGAATATTTCACATTTCGTATCCCACTGATAGACCGGATCTGCATCCAGACGTGAACCAAAATCGAATCACTTTGTACTTGTCACCTACCCGACTCAAACACCAAGTTTTGTCCGAATCCGTCAATACCATTTTTTGATATCATGATGTATATTGTGCCGATTTGGGAGATCCCGGGGAGATACATACCAACACATAAGGGAGTCCTAGTGCCGTTATCTCTGTAGTATATTGTTTAGCTAAAATACCAACTACCCTCATATCGGTGGAAAGGAAAGATGCGTTGTGTAGTTAAAGCTATCCCATTGATCTTTTTCTCACCCCCAAACCACTTCTCAAACTCCATTCTAAAAGTCCCTTCTTAAACACTTCTAATTCTCAAGCACCACTAAACTCTTTAGTCTCAAACTAGATGGTATTCAAAGAATACTTACTCTGCGCAGTCAACTTGTTGCGAGCCAACTCTTCTGTTTTTGAACATTTTTTTATTTTATCCAATATGGCTGCCAGACCACGTGAGCAATGACATCATAAATTTATATTCGCTCATATAATTGTTGCATAGATCACTCTCAATAAATTTCAAACTGATCAGACCAAGCAAGCATTGTCCCTGTCGAATTATGACGTCATAATTATGGCACCAATGACGTCATCGTTAACAACACAGATTCCCTATATGGAGCTCTACACAATGAGCCATGTTTAATTTTTTTCCATGCAGCGGTTTTGCAGATAGAGCAGTGCAACATTTTTCGGTTTTTCCAAGATGGCGCCTGTAACACATGACCTATGACGTCATGATTATCATTAAAATATTTCAAAGGAGGAGGCGCTCCGATGATGAAAATTTTGTGTCCATCAGACCAACAGTTGCTGAAATTTTTTAAAATAATGATCGGATAGTGTTTGTCTTGTCGAATAATGACGTCATAACGAAGGCACCGATGACATCATCATTAACATATCTTATTCCCCATGGGGAGTACTTGACGATGAGCCAGGTCTAAATTTTTTCCATGGAGTGGTTTCAGAGATATAGAGGTGCGACATTTTTCAAAGATGTGCGCCTATACCACGTGACCTATGACGTCGTAATATTCATTAAAATATTCTGCAGGAGGAGGGCCTCCTATGGTGAAAATTCCATGTCAATCGGAGCAACGGTTGCCAAGAAAATTAATTTTTAAAATGCGGACACGTACGGCACACAGCACACGGCACACGTACTTACGGAACTGAATGCTTAACCCTATTTTGCCTATTTTCCTATTTTGTGCCCTATTTTGCCCTATGCCCTATTTTGCCCTATGCCCTATTTTGTGCCCTATTTTGCCCTATGCCCTATTTTGCCCTATGCCCTATTTTGCCCTATTTGCCCTATTTTCGCTTCACGAGCGCAGGGCAACAACACACAACATTCATTCCACAGACCACACCATCCATCCAGCAAAACGTCAAATGTGTGTGCTTGACATGGTGCCATCTGCAGCGCAATAACTTTGGGTTCAGCACGGTGGCCTCGTCATCAGACTCATTGCCATGCCGCCGGGGAACCAGCAGCCCACCCACAGCATTCCTGCAGCCAATCATGATGAGTGTATCACAGAGAACCAGCCAATCGGAGTGGCTGGATCATGGAAGGCGGACGTGGGAGAAGACGCAAGCAAGGCACAATAAAATGCCTGGCAGAGTTGAAAATTGAGACAGAAAAAGAGGGTGGAGCTTCTGTTAAGGCGTGAACGTGGTTGGTGAGGCAGAGCAGTCGTTGGAGAAAAAAAGTCGGAGGAGTCAAAGTCAAGGTGAGCCCCACCTGGGGGACAACGGAACAAGTGCTGTGAATGCCACAAAATGAGCGCTGGGAATGCACGGAATGAGCGGGGAGTCGCAGGCTCTCAAGCATGGTCACCACCTCCTCACTGACATGACCTTACATTCTGACTTTGTTAAATCCAACCACAAACTCTCGGGCATCAAGAGAATCAACAGTGGTTCACCTCAGAGATAACTTATCTCCTTAAACACCTTACTTATGCATCTTACATTATTGCACCGACCACCACACACAACTCATTGACTCGTTCGTCCTGGTTTTGCGGAGTATCAACAGAGTCCACAACAGTCCTTTTCAGGACTCAGGTACACTCACCTGCATACGCAGCACGTCTCACCTGCACCTTTCACTCACACACACCACACCCTCTTCATTATTACGTGAGCTGTCTGGCTCTTGTATGGGTGAGGACGGGGTCGACACCACACCTCACCTGCCTCACTCCTTTGTCTATAACTCTTTATTATCTAATTTTCCAAGAATGAATGAGACACCTGTGTTGTCGAACCTGTGATTAAGTGGTTGACTAAAATGGGCTACTGCGCTTGGGGTAAGAGCATTCTTCTGTGACACTGTTTGTAAATACGTGCTTTTAAAATCCTTATCAACCGTTTTTCAAACTGCCCGATCGTCTTCTTCCATTGGTTAGAACATAGTGTGTGGTTGGTGACAGGGAGTTCTACCCCCACCGTTTTGTTTTGTTTCATCATGAGTCAACGTTATGCTTACGGTATTGGTCGGCTGGTTTTGATTAATATCAGTGGAGGACTTGGAAGCACAGTCTTATCTGGGGTGATTAATTTGCCGGGTAGGTAAAGTTGGATTAGAGTGCTGGATTCTACCGAAATTAAGCATCGCATTTGGTGTCGTTGTTTGCTTAGCAACCAGTCATGGTAGCAACCAACCTAGCAACTAGTTTGCCTAGCCTAGCAACCAGTCAACAAGTCACGGAGTTATCCTCGGTTCGTTGGCGTCAGGATCATCATTTGCGAAGTGGATCTGAGAACTCCCTTCGCGAACCCCATCGTACCGAACCCGCAACATTGGACGTCAGGGGTAGGATTGGACCTGAGGTGTGACCATCTGTACCTCAACATTTTATAACGGAGTGTAGCGAGGGTGAACATTTAAATATAACTAGAAGGGCACTCAGCAGAGCGCATACCTCCTCCACCAGGCTGAACAGTTTATGATTTCTATCTCATTGATCGGCCGAATCTGGATTCGGACGTGAAACAAAATTTAATCGGCTTGTTCTTGTCACCAAACCAACTCGTCTACCAAGTTTATTCACAACTTGTGCACAACTTATTTTAGCCGCGTCGCAAGACGGTGGTCATAGAGTGCCCTCTGCTGTTGTTCTTGTCCTTCTTCTTCTTCTTCTTGTTGTTCTTGCAGAGAAGACAAAACCTCAAAGCTCCACCCATTCTGGGAACCATAGCTCCACCCATTGTGGGAGAGGCTTCATATAAACAAATATCCACCATTTTATTAACTCGCATAGCTTTGAGACCTGTTTTGTAGGCCCGTGGTGTCTTCCTCTCTCACACAGTTTTCTTTCAAATCAAATTCGATATATCATTTCATTTTTCACAGTCGCTAACATAGTTTTAGACTCGGTTGAAAAAAAACGGGAAGAAAATCCGATGAAAGTTGCCCTTTATAGAACGAAATGAATTCTCAATGGCCTGTAACTTCAAGTCCATTGCGATTTTTTTTTTTTAGATCGCGGCATGGTCAGTCATACACCGCCCGAAATAACAGATGGGAAAATGCCGAGATATATATATTTTGTTTAAATCGCGGAATGGTCAGTCATACACCGCCCGAAATAACAGACGGGAAAATGCCGAGATATATTAAAAATTCGTCCATTTGATGACAATCGTCACGATGAAATATTTAATTTATACGTCGTCACAATAATGTGGAGAGAGGAGCATAGCTTCGTTCACGTGTCGCCACACACGGGAAATTGCCGAGATATATATTTTTTTAATCGCGGCATGGTCAGTCATACACCGCCTGAAATAACAGACGGGAAAATGCCGAGATATATTAAAAATTCGTCGCCACACACGGGAAATTGCCGAGATATATTTTCACTTTGCACAAAAATAACATCAAGTAATCGAATCAATAGGAATGTCCTGTGCCTATAACATCGACGTTATAGGCACAGCTGCATCTAGGCATTGTGTAACATCGACGCGGCTTTTGTTTTAATTAAAACTTTTTGTACTTGTTATATATCATGTTATATATCGCTTTCCACCTGATTCAATGGTGAAGAATCACTTCAAAATTAAATAATCCTCGTATCCGAATCCATATTCTGATTTTCACCAAAATCGAATCGATTCGGTCTTGTCACACACCCAACCTGTCCACCAAGTTTCATCCAAATCCATCCATAACTTTTTGAGATATCTTGTTCACAAAAAGAAAGACAGACAGGAGTGAAAACATAACCTCCATCCACCTATGGTGGCAGAGGTAAAAATGTCTGATCGAGACGGGCAGGATCAGGTGGGTTTATTAGAGATGGAAGAAGGTGCGTCCCCAGATGAAACTGTGGAAATATTCCCCTTCAGAACAGAGCCGGAATGCGAGGTGGAAGATAGGTTATAGTCAGGGCCCTTAGGGATATTTTGGGGCCGTTTGGTTCAAATTCTTCCAAAAGCACCAAATTTGGCCCAGATGTTGCCCATGCCATACTCTTTCGATTTTTGACGGGCGCCAAGACGGGCGCCCCCCCCCGGGGGGGGCCATATTGGCGAAATACTAAATGGCCGCCACCCAGATTAGAGGAAAATCAGTTAAATAAGCAAAAGGGCTGGAATCATGTATGATACCACTTTTCAGGGGTTTTCGAGGTCGAGGAATCCAATTATGATGTTATTTTGATGATTCGAGGTCAAGGTCAACCCTCAAGGTCATCTTAAAGGTCATTTTTGTGTCAAACATGTCGGTTTTTGAGGTTTTTGTCAAGATTTACGCGAGGTTCAACATTTTATGTTTCTGGGTTGGGTAATCGAACTCTGACCTTATTTTTGACAATTAGAGGAAATATTTACATGTCTATTTCCTAATTTTCAGGCATATGCAGTTCATCAGTCTAATTACAAAGGTACGGATTTTGATGTTTTATGAACTGTATGCCATATCCTTGTGTTTAATTTTTGTGCGATCATGATCCGGATTCATATATACATGATTGTATACATGTCATAAATATGACGTCATAGGTCATGTGACCTGGCGGCCATATTGGATTTTATTAAAACCTTAAAAATGGATCCCTGCCTTCATTTTTCGATCGATTCATTTTGAACTTTGACCACTTATAGTATGCCATGTGATTGGATGCATATCCTAATTATGACGTCATAGGTCAGGTGACATGGCGGGATGGACCGGTATGGTCCCCGGATCATACCGCCCTTGGCGCCCATCAAAAATCGAAAGAGTATGGCATGGGCAACATCTGCGCCAAATTTGATGCTTTTCAAAGAATTTGAACCAAAATATCCATAAGGGCCCTGACTATTATGAACAATGCTCGAATGGGACAGAAAATTATTATTTAAAATGAAGAGCAGGGGTCAAACACTAAAATATTTATTGCTTGGGCCAGGAAATTAAAGGGGAAGATAAAGCAGGCTTGGCGGAGGAGACTGGTGGCACATGACCCCATCGGTGACCACCAGATTTTAAAAAATACCAGATTTTAAGATTAAAAAAAAAGAATTTAAAAATGTTTTAAAAATTTTTTAATTTAATTTTACATTTTCAAAGGGCTACATTTTATGTTTTGTGATACTTTTTTAACCTTCGCCGCTTGAAGTGCGTCAAGCAGCCGTTTCCAGTTGACTAACAGTTCGTCTACGCTTGCTCCACCGCAATAGAGATCATCGGCGAGTTCGGCCACAACACCCTCCTCCACCAGGTCTCCAAGGACGTGACAAGTTAGTTCAGCTAGTGCCGTTTCAGAGCCAGGCATACCCATTAGTCAGGTTGTATATGGTAGTTAAAAAGGTCCAGTGGGCATTTGATGGTTAAAGCAAACCACCTATCTAATTATCTTTATTATACCCCAAACAACTAAAAAATACTTGGTGGCCATCTCTAAAACGTGCAGAACACCATTTTATGACGCCATCAAGATGGCCGCCTTAAAACGATGTTTAAAATCATAATTTTGAAACTACTCAATCAAATTTAAAGATGTTGGGCTCAAAATGTTCAAAATAAAGCGACTGAACTGTTTATACTGTTTTCTGTACATCACACTACCTAAACATATTACAAATATAAAAAATGTGGAAAAAATATTGAACATTTTTATTTATTTATTTATTTATTAAAATAAAATAAATTTTATATAAAAAAATAAAAATAAATTTTAAAAAATATAAAAATAGGTTTTGCCCATGATGAAATGATGGCTACCATTGAATCTCTGAACCTCATTGAACAACTAGCTCAATTTGATGAGGGCAATGCCTGTTATCCACTATTCAAAGTGATGCAGCAGTACATGCAGATGGTAATGGAGATGGCAGTGTTTATCAGAGCTATTCGAACAGGAGACTGTGAATTACACCTGACAGCCCTCAAAGCATTTGTCAAATACGTCTTCGCACATGACAAACTAAACTATGCACGAATGATGCCCTTGTATCTAGCAGACATGGAACGCACAAAGGATTCAAATCCAGAGATATATGAGGAATTCATGCAAGGAACCTGGGTTGTGAACAAAAACGCCAATGTGCCTTTCTGTGCAATTGGAGCAGATCATGCTCTGGAACAAATCAACCGGTCAATGAAAGTGGCGGGAGGACGAGTAGGAATTACCTTAAATCCTCGTGCTTGTGCAAAGTTTTTTCTCATTTCTCCAGAACTAGCCAGACTCTCAAAAAATGCCCAGCAGATGGCATGATTGTCTTCCCAGACATCATCATCGCATCATGAGCTTTCAGAGGCTGTACTGAAGTGACAAGAGACAAATATCCAGAATCTTGTCCAAACTCTGAGGGGTTTTACAAATCCATCCACTGAAGACTGTGATGATCTATTTAACTGTGCTACAAAACCAGTCTTGCCAGAGAATATCAAGAATGACCTCTGCAACAGGAATGAAATTGGCCAGGATCTGTTTGATGAATTTGTTTCAAAGAGAATCACAACCGGTGAAGTAAATCTCTGGGATTCGATGAAGAAGAGAAAGCTACAAACATGGAAACACACTGGGGAAAAAGTGGCAGTCAAAGCAGGACAGAAAATAGTTGAACTTCAGGAAGACCGATCACTCGTTGCCCGCATGCTCGTTGTGTCAAAGTCGAGGTCTGACATAAACTTGAAAGATGAAATTGGGAAACATGAATTTTCAGTACTACCAAGGGCTCCGTTTGCTGCAGATGGTACAATGCTACACTGTTCCGCTAAGAGCAACCTTATGAAAATCGTTGAAGATGCCCCCAAGGCCTTACCAGAGGTAAATGCTGAAGTCGCTGAGCACCCAATCACAGAAATGAAGGTTGCCCTTATAGATGCCATGGCAGAAGTTCAATCAATGCCGAAGCCGGAAAGGATAAAGCTGTGTTCAGATCTTTGACTTTACTTCACAACACTTGTCTTTAACAAGTTCAACCAACAGAAATATGATGAAGTGCATCTGGTATTTGACAGATATGATGTCTCCCAGTCATTGAAAACAACTGAGCGAGAAAGAAGGCAAGGTGGCACTCAACCAGTTGCTTACCACATAATGGACAATTCAAACATTGCACAAGCGCCCCTAAAGAAACTACTCTCTCATACAAACACAAAGATGGAGCTCTCAAACTACCTGGCACAAAAATCTCTTCAGCAAGGCACGAAAAATGGAATGAAGCTTGTTGTGGCCTGGGGAGGCAAATGTGAAGCAACACACAGGGACATGAGCTACCTGGCAAGTGAACAGGAAGAGGCTGACACAAAGTTACTGCTGCACGGGCGCACGCCCTTGATGCAACAGCTCGTGGAGCTACTACGATAGACATTCATTCACCGTACACTGATGTTCTTATCCTTGCTCTCAGACGTTTCCCAGAATTATGTAAAGATTCATCATTCATAACAGGAGCTAAAGACAAGCACAGATCGATTCCTTGAGGACCAATATGTGATGCTCTAGGCAGTAACGAAGTTGCTGCCCTTCCTGGATTCCACTCCTTTACAGGAGCTGACATCACTGGTAGCTTGGCAGGCAAGGGAAAGCTAACATGCTGGAAGGTATTTCAGAACTCCACTGAAGAAAGCATTTCAGCCTTTCGCAATTTAGGCAAGACTCTCAAGCCAACAGAGGACACTATGAAGGCACTGGAGCAGTATGTGTGCCAGTTGTTTCTTCCTCAAACACAGATAGATGAGGTGAAAGACCTGAGGTGGTGGTTATTCAAGAAGAAACAAGCCCAGTCTGAAAAACTGCCACCAACAAAAGATGCACTGAAACATTCAATCTTGAGAGCACATTACCAAGCAATGATGTGGAACAATGACAAAAATGTCCATGCCAACATTCCATCACCTCAGGATTATGGTTGGGATATGGTCAATGGGCACTGGGTGGAAATAACATCTACACAACTCCCAGCACATGAGTCAGTAATTCACTTGATAAAGTGTGGCTGTGCTACTACGAAGTGTGCTACAAGGCATTGCAAGTGCAGAAATGCAGGACTAAAATGTACTGAACTTTGTAATTGTGTTGATGATTGTGAAAATATGGAAGTGGATTCAGCCAGTGAGGATGATGAAGACACTGAGGATGAACTGATCTAACATGTTTCTGAGTTATTAGTTCATCCCCCACATTCTGTTATGCTTATCAGTCTAGACTGAAGGCTAGGCTTGACTTGGGAAATGCAATGTTTTGGAGTATATCAGTTTATTAAATGTTCATACATCTATATGTATATGTCTCAATTGATTGGACAAATACAGACTTGGCATTTAATATGGATTATATATTTTTTTCTTGACTTGGGTTTACTTTCTGAACTCAGTATATCAATCTGGTGAGTTTCTTTTACCCTTCGGTGATGTCTTTGTTGAAAGAACCATGTCACTGATTGTATTTCGCAGCAAGAAGTCAATAACAGGATTATATCACAGGTGGCGTGACAAAATGTAAGGACAGGTACATTTGACGATTGGCTTCACAATCGGGTATATAAGGGTTGTTGCGTTCTGTATTAGTGGAAAACAACTGCTGCACGTCTACAAAAGTTATTGCCGCTTCCTCTGGAGATGGTCCGTCAACTTGACAATGCTGTTTGTCATGGAGTGGTGGCTTTACGAAATTCTGGCATGAAACAGCGTGCTATTGCTCGGCAGTATGGCATCACTCAAGGTCAGGTGTCAAAGATCCTGAAACGAAATGCTCAGAGGGGTGTCCCTACTCCAATACCGAGGCCAGGACGTCCACGCATAACCACAAGGAGAGATGATCGCCAGCTGCACCGGTTAGTCTGTAATGGCCATACCAAGTCAGCTAATCGGCTTAGGGCTGAGTGGCAGCAACTGACATGTGCCTGTATCCAGAAGGCTAGTCAACCAATGACTGGTTCAAGCAGGCTATCGTGCCAGGCGTCCCCTGAGAAAGCCACGCCTGACCAGGCAACACAGCCAGCGCCGATTGCAGTGGGCCAGAGAGCACCATCAATGGCAGCCAGGACACTGGAATCACGTGACCTTCAGTGACGAGTCTAGATTTCTGGTCTATCGTCAAGATGGCCGCGTCTGAGTGCGCAGACAAGTGCATGAAGCCCACAACGAAGATTGTATAGTGCCAAGAGTCCAAGCTGGAGGTGGTGGGGTGACCGTTTGGGCTGCTTTTCATGCAGGGGGCAAAACTGACCTGGTTGTTCTGAATGGAAACCTGAACCAGTTCAAGTACAGGGTCATTCTGGAAGAAACATTGCTTCCATTTGTTCATGCAGCCTTTCGAGGAAACTTTGTCTTCCAAGATGACAATGCACGGCCTCATTGTGCTCACATGATCCAACACTTTCTTGCTGACCGTGGTGTAGAGCATATGGAGTGGCCTGCCATGTCCCCGGATATGAATCCGATATAGAAATTGTGGGCAGGATTAACGCGTCAAATCGACAACTTGGACCAGCAGCCGACCTCTGTGCGTGAATTGCAGCAGGCTATTGTCACTGCATGGCAAGCGATTCCTGTCCAAACCTTGGCAAATCTCGTGAACAGCATGCCTCGGCGTGTACGTGCTCTCCTGAATGCTCGTGGGGGTTACACGAAGTACTGAACTGTAATTTTACTGTCCGTAATCCCAGTCATAATTTAGCTTTTGTTTTTTAGAAATTTTTTTTGGCTAATGTGCAAAATAAAGAGATACTTTTGGAAAACGTACAGAAGTTTAACACAGTACTGTCCGTGAATTGAGTTCGATATCAGTTTACATTACTTTCAAGGATCAATTTATTTGCTTCGAAATGTCAAATGTGGTTTTTGTTTCTTTTAAAGGTCACATTAACAAAATCTAGAATAATTTCAACATAATTCCAATGAACTTTTGGTTCTAAGTCATCTTGAAAAGTAAGTTCACCCCCACAAAAAAAATATTCCATATTAAATGCCAAGTCTGTATATTAGTATAACGCATGGAGGGAGTGGGACGTCAAGCTCCATCTCCCGACGTTTATGAACCCCTTTCTCCCACCTCCAATGGGGAATACTGGGTACACATTACCTACTATATTTTCTTGTATAGTATTTGAGCCAAGAGCTGTTCTTATGTAGTTACATTTAAAATATATTTTGTCAATAAATTTCAATGTTCTAAAAACAAAATAATTTTATGTTATCTTTCCAGTATAGTACTATATTATAATACATACAAAAAATACAAAAATTACTCATTTTTGACACAAATTTTATTTTTTGTTGGTAGAATATTATGTGAAAACAGTATAGATATCTCTGCAGCATCATTCTGAGCATTTTGAGCAAAACATCATTAAATTTTGTCGAGTAGTTTCAAAGTTATGACTGAAAATCTGATTTCAAGCATCGTTTTCATGGCGGCCATCTTGATGACGTCATAAAATGGTGTTCTACACATATTTGAGATGGCCACCAAGTATTTTGTGGTTGGTTGGGGTCTAATAAAGATAATTAGATTGGTGGTTTACTTTAACCATTAAATGCCCACGGGATTCCAAATGCTCCTACACGACATGGCGGATCGGGCATAGACTCTAAACACCACGAAATGGAGTCGCAACACCGCAGTACTTCATTGACTCTTTAGATAGTGGGATTTGATAAAAAGGCATTAGTCAAGTCAGTAGTGATAATGTGCTTCCATCTCCCGATTTGTCGAAGAGTTAAATCGACGTTGGGCATCAAGGAAGACTCGGGTTTGCTACATCGGCAAATGCCATGACCAGTCGGAACCCGCACTGGACTTTTTCACCAAGAAAGATGGGTTGAGGTACTCGACGTTGACTCCTGCGTCTTCCGGTTTGACAAGGACACCCATATCTTCTAGTTCATCAAACTTGCGTTGTAGTTCTGCATGGTTGCTGTGAGAATATAAAGGTATGCGACCCTGACGTTGAGGGGGCGGGACAGGACCCATGTTAACTACCGATTGGAATGGACCAGAGGCACCATTGTACCCTTTGGGCCTGGGGGCAAATCCGTCTCGAACAGTGTTTGTCCGTCCGTATGTAGGTGTGTCCCCTCATACGTATACCAATCAGAGCTAAGGATCTGGTCACATTACAGGATTATGTAATTTCGTCTGATGTCATTACGGCGTACAATGGCTGACTCCACACTCCGCCATTTCAATTCCAATTTCGTTCATGCCGAGCATATCGTCGAACCTAGTCGCTGATATCACAATCGCCATGCTCCACCTTTATGTTTTTCATTCAGTGTGAAACAAACAAACCGATTGTTAAAATGATCATCAAATATCGAAATTATAGACGTTACGAATCTTCCAACGACACAGGACTTATCGGCCCGGCAGGGTCATGTTATTAGCCCAATCCTTGTGGGGTATATAGATTACAGTAGATCTTCGCTCAGTTCTGCAAGTAAAACATACCTCACGGATGTCGGGATTCCTCCAAATTTATGTTTTTATTTTTTTATTTTTTTGTATACAATATCGAGGCTCATGTAAAAGTTAACATTGATCACAAAAAAGACAAACTGACACATAAAACATAAAACATATGATAAAGGGAGCGGGAGAACCAGATGGGGAGCAGGGACATCGGGAGATCTGTGGAAGGGAGAGGGCTTGGGGGGAAGGGGCACGGGAAGGGGGTGGGGAGGAGGCATGGGAATGGGGGGTGGGAGGAGACATGGGAAGGGGCGGGGGGAGAGCAGGGGGGGGCGGGGGGAGAGCAGGGGGGGCGGGGGAGAGCAGGGGGGGGGGGGCGGGGGAGAGGTAAAAAAAAAAAAACGTGGACACTGCTCGAACTTTCAGGAGAGAAGTCGGTATTTCACAAAAGTGGATCTGGGGTGAATTAACGGCGGTAGAAAAGATCACGGTTTTGGATGGAGGAAGATAAGAGATGGTGGTGGACAGCTGTTTTAAAGACATGGAGGGAGGAGAGGGATTGAAGAGAGCGAGGGAGTTTGTTCCAGAGGCGGGAGAAAAGAGGAATGAAAGAGTGAAGGTGAATGGAGAGTCTTGATTTTGGCAGTTTAACCAGAAGAGGGTTGCAGGCAGATCTTGTGCGACGAGGAGGAGTATTTGGTGGACAGAGCACAGACAGAGTAGGGGAAGCAAGGCCGGAGAGGAGTCGGTAGAAGTCTAGAAGACAGAAAGACCACCAACCTGCCTGCGGTGAGTGAGTGAAAGGCCCTCAGAGTTAGCTTCATCGCGGGAGATTCCAATGATTCTGAAAGCTTTGATTTCAACAGCGTGAGGCCGAGCCACGTGTGAGACAGGAGCTCCAGCCCAGAGGGGAGAGCAGTATTCCATTGAGCTGCGGATGAAAGCCTTGTATGTGGTGAGGAGCTCAGGTGTGCCAAGGAAGGTCTTCACACGAGGTAGGATGCCCAGTCGGCAATTGGCTTTGGAGTCCAGCTTGGAAATATGGCTTTCCCAGTAAAGATCATGGCAGGTAGCAAAACACAAGAGCTTGAGTGACAGAACTTCTTTGAGAGGATTGTTGAGAAGGAAGATGGGAGGGTTGTCCAGACGGTCTTTTCGGAGAGACATCATAAGAGTGTGAGATTTGTCAGGATTGAAAGACATGTTCCACTTGTTTGACCAGTTTGTGATTTTATCCAGGTCTACAGAGAGGCCTCGTGTGTCCAACCACCGCAGCTGCAGGAAACAACCCCCTCCTCGGGTTGTTCTGCCCCTCCCTAGAGCTGTTCCAAATTCACCATGGGGACCAGTTTCTCCAAGGCTCTATTTCCCGCCTCTTCGACGTTATATAGGTGGGGCGAGGACTCAGGCTCTGTCAACAGGTGCCCTCAACCCTCCCCGTCGTATATATGTGGGGCGAGTATGTGGGAGGCCTTACCCTGCCCTGCCTCATATATATATACTCTAGCTCAATTCTGCACACAAAAAAAGAAAAAATTGGATACTTGAGCTCGATTCTGTGTACAAAAATAAATAAATTATTATGTACACTGGAGCTCAATTCTGTATACAAAAACAAACAAACAAAAAAATTAAAACCTCACTGCTCCCCACCATATCTAGGTGGGGCGCGTTTGCGGGCTGTGTCGGTGTGCGACCGAACCCCTCCCCGTCTTATATAGGTGGGGCGAGTATGCGGGAGGCATTACCCCGCCCTGCCTTGAGCTCAATTCTGTACGAAAAAAAATATATATATATAATTATATATACTAGGGCATGCCCGTACTATATCTATATCTAAAATTATATCCCCCCCTCTATTTACATGAAATGGTTTGGTTCATGAAATGTTTTGGTTCATTCGCAACGCCAAAGCGAACGGCGAACGCTTTACATGAAATGGTTTGGTGCATGAAATGTTTTGGTCCATTCGCAACGCCAAAGCGAACGGCGAACGGCTTGCGAGTACAGTGACAATCCCCCCGGGGTTTTAATTAGTTTTAAAACATAGTTTAACGCCAACATAGCGCCAACATAGTTTGCCGACGGGAAATAAATGAATACGCTCTCAAATGTGCCATCCGAGGCAGAGTGTGTTCGCCACGTTCGGCACACGCGATAGCTCGCTGCTCTCTGATTGGTTGAATCGTTTTTTGGACATAGCTCGGTAAGTAATTGTCCGATTAATATGAAACCTTGAAAAGGCACATCCTCGGGTCCCCAGCAATATACCTGGCAAGTTTAAAGTATATCGGACCCGTGGTTGTCGAGAAACAGTGGTCACAGACAAACAAACGTACAAACGTACAAACAAACACACAGAGATTACTGGAATTATAGATAGATATAAATATACCCGATCTCGATTATGTGTACAAAAAAAATAAATGCATTATGATGTGACTGTGTGTATTAATGCTGTATTATCATGTGAATATATGTACTAATGATGCATTATGATGTGACGATGTGTATTAATGATGTTTTATCATGTGGATATGTGTACTAATGATGTATTACAATGTGAATATGAATAACCCAGAGGACCTCGGAGGAGGAGCTACGAATCCGAGAGGATACCCAGAGGCCCTCGGAGGAGAAGCTACGCCGCCGAGAGGATACCCAGAGGACCTCAGAGGAGGAGCTACGAATCCGAGAGGATAGCCAGAGGACCTCGGAGGAGGAGCTACGAATCCGAGAGGATACCCAGAGGACCTCGGAGGAGGAGCTACGAATCCGAGAGGATACCCAGAGGACCTCGGAGGAGGAGCTACGAATCTGAGAGGATACCCTGAGGAGCTTGGAGGAGGAGCTAAGAATCCGAGAGGCTACCCAGATGACCTCGGAGGAGGAGCTACGAATCCGAGAGGATACCCAGAGGACCTCGAAGGAGGAGCTACAAATCCGAGAGGATACCCAGAGGACTCCGGAGGAGGAGCTACGAATCCGAGAGGATACCCAGAGGACCTCGGAGGAGGCGCTACGAATCCGAGAGGATACCCAGAAGACCTCGAAGGAGGAGCTACGAATCCGAGAGGCTCCCCAGAGGACCTCGGAGGACGAGCTACGAATCCGAGAGGATACACAGAGGACCTCGGAGGAGGAGCTACGAATCCGAGAGGATACCCAGAGGACCTCGGAGGAGGAGCTAAGAATCCGAGCGGATACCCAGAGGACCTTGGAGGAGGAGCTACGAATCCGAGAGGATACCCAGAGGACCTCGGAGGAGGAGCTACGAATCCGAGAGGATACCCAGAGGACCTCGGAGGAGGAGCTACGAATCCGAGAGGATACCCATAGGCCCTCGGAGGGGGAGCTACGAATCCGAGAGGATACCCAGAGGACCTCGGAGGAGGAGCTACGAATCCGAGAGGATACACAGAGGACCTCGGAGGAGGAGCTACGAATCCGAGAGGATACCCAGAGGACCTCGGAGGAGGAGCTACGCCGCCGAGAGGCGAGGACTCGGGCTCTGTCAGCGGGCTGCCTCAACCATTCCCGTCTTATATAGGTGGGACGAGTATGCCGTAGGCCTTACCCCGCCCTGCCTTGTATATACTTGAGCTCAATTCTGTGTACAAAAAAAAAAAAATACATGATGATGTGACTGTGTGTACTAAAGATGCATTATGACATGAATATGTGTACTAATGGTGTATCATTATGTGAATATGTGCACTAATGATGTATCATTATGTGAATATGTGTACTAATGATGCATTATAATGTGAATATGTGCACTAATGATGTATCATTATGTGAATATGTGTACTAATGATGCATTATAATGTGAATATGTGTACTAATGATGCATTATAATGTGAATATGTGTACTAATGATGCATTATAATGTGAATATGTGCACTAATGATGCATTATAATGTGAATATGTGTATTAATGGTGTATTATAATGTGAATATGTGCACTAATGATGTATCATTATGTGAATATGTGTACTAATGATGCATTATAATGTGAATATGTGCACTAATGATGTATCATTATGTGAATATGTGTACTAATGATGCATTATAATGTGAATATGTGTACTAATGATGCATTATAATGTGAATATGTGTATTAATGGTGTATTATAATGTGAATATGTGCACTAATGATGTATCATTATGTGAATATGTGTACTAATGATGCATTATAATGTGAATATGTATACTAATGATGCATTATAATGTGAATATGTGTACTAATGATGCATTATAATGTGAATATGTGCACTAATGATGCATTATAATGTGAATATGTGTATTAATGGTGTATTATAATGTGAATATGTGCACTAATGATGTATCATTATGTGAATATGTGTACTAATGATGCATTATAATGTGAATATGTGTATTAATGGTGTATTATAATGTGAATATGTGCACTAATGATGTATCATTATGTGAATATGTGCACTAATGATGTATCATGATGTGAATATGTGTACTAATGATGCATTATAATGTGAATATGTGTATTAATGGTGTATTATAATGTGAATATGTGCACTAATGATGTATCATTATGTGAATATGTGTACTAATGATGCATTATAATGTGAATATGTGTACTAATGATGCATTATAATGTGAATATGTGTATTAATGGTGTATTATAATATGAATATGTGCACTAATGATGTATCATTATGTGAATATGTGTACTAATGATGCATTATAATGTGAATATGTGTACTAATGATGTATCATTATGTGAATATGTGTACTAATGATGTATCATTATGTGAATATGTGTACTAATGATGCATTATAATGTGAATATGTGTATTAATGGTGTATTATAATGTGAATATGTGCACTAATGATGTATCATTATGTGAATATGTGTACTAATGATGCATTATAATGTGAATATGTGTATTAATGGTGTATTATAATGTGAATATGTGCACTAATGATGTATCATTATGTGAATATGTGTACTAATGATGCATTATACTGTGAATATGTGTATTAATGGTGTATTATAATGTGAATATGTGCACTAATGATGTATCATTATGTGAATATGTGTACTAATGATGCATTATAATGTGAATATGTGTACTAATGATGCATTATAATGTGAATATGTGTATTAATGGTGTATTATAATATGAATATGTGCACTAATGATGTATCATTATGTGAATATGTGTACTAATGATGCATTATAATGTGAATATGTGTATTAATGATGTATCATTATGTGAATATCTGTACTAATGATGCATTATAATGTGAATATGTGTATTAATGGTGTATTATAATATTAATATGTGCACTAATGATGTATCATTATGTGAATATGTGTACTAATGATGCATTATAATGTGAATATGTGCACTAATGATGTATCATTATGTGAATATGTGTACTAATGATGCATTATAATGTGAATATGTGTACTAATGATGCATTATAATGTGAATATGTGTATTAATGGTGTATTATAATGTGAATATGTGCACTAATGATGTATCATTATGTGAATATGTGTACTAATGATGCATTATGACGTGAATATGTGTAATAAAGATGCATTATGACGTGAATATGTGTACTAATGATGCATTATAATGTGAATATGTGTATTAATGGTGTATTATAATGTGAATATGTGCACTAATGATGTATCATTATGTGAATATGTGTACTAATGATGCATTATGATGTGAATATGTGTAATAATGATGCATTATAATGTGAATATGTGTACTAATGATGCATTATGATGTGAATATGTGTACTAATGATGCATGATAATGTGAATATGTGTACTAATGATGCATTATGATGTGAATATGTGTACTAATGATGCATTATAATGTGAATATGTGTACTAATGATGCATTATGATGTGAATATGTGTACTAATGATGCATTATAATGTGAATATGTGTACTAATGATGCATTATGATGTGAATATCTGTACTAATGACGCATTATGATGTGAATATGTGTACTAATGATGCATTATGACGTGAATATGTGTACATGTGATGCATTATAATGTGAATATGTGTACTAATAATGCATGATGATGTGAATATGTGTACTAATGATGCATTATGATGTGAATATGTGTACTAATGATGCATTATAATGTGAATATGTGTACTATTGATGCATTATGATGTGACTGTGTGTATTAGTGATGTATTATCATGTGAATATGTGCACTAATGATGTATTATAATGTGAATATGTGTACTAATGATGTACGTATTACAATGTGAATATGATTAACCCAGAGGACCTCGGAAGAGGAGCTACGACTTCGAGAGGATACCCAGAGGACCTCGGAGGAGGAGCTACGAATCCGAGAGGACACCCAGAAGACCTCGGAGGAGGAGCTACGAATCCGAGAGGATACCCAGAGGACCTTGGAGGAGGAGCTACGAATCCGAGAGGATACCCAGAGGACCCCGGAGGAGGAGCTACAAATCCGAGAGGATACCCAGAGGACCTCGGAGGAGGAGCTACGAATCAGAGAGGCTACCCAGAGGACCTCGAAGGAGGAGCTACGAATCCGAGAGGATACCCAGAGGACCTCGGAGGAGGAGCTACGAATCCGAGAGGATACCCAGAGGACCTTGGAGGAGGAGCTACGAATCCGAGAGGATACCCAGAGGACCTCGGAGGAGGAGCCACGAATCCGAGAGGATACCCAGAGGACCTCGGATGAGGAGCTACGCCGCCGAGAGGATACCCAGAGGACCTCTGAGGTGGAGCTACGAATCCGAGACCATATCCAGAGGACCTTGGAGGCAGAGCTACGAATCCGAGAGCATACCCAGAGGACCTTAGAGGCGGAGCTACGAATCTGAGAGGAAACGCAGAGGACCTCCGATGAGGAGCTACGAATCCGAGGGGATACCCAGAGGATCTGGGATGAGGTGCTACGAAACCGAGAGGATACCCAGAGGACCTCGGAGGAGGGGCTACAAATCCGAGCGGATACCCAGAGGACCACGGAGGAGGAGCTACGAATCCGAGAGGATACCCAGAGGACCTCAGAGGAGGAGCAACGAATCCGAGAGGATACCCAGAGGACCTCGGAGGAGGAGCTACGAATCCGAGACGATACCCAGAGGACCTCGGAGGAGGAGCTTCGAATCCGAGAGGATACCCAGAGGACCTCGGAGGAGGAGTTACGAATCTGAGAGGATGCCCAGAGGACCTCGGAGGAGGAGCTACGCCGCAGAGAGGATACCCAGAGGACCTCAGAGGAGGCGCTACGAATCCGAGAGGATACCCAGAGGACCTCGGAGGAGGAGCTACGAATCCGAGAGGATACCCAGAGGACCTCGGAGGAGGAGCTACGAATCCGAGAGGATACCCAGAGGACCTCGGAGGAAGAGCTACGAATCCGAGAGGATACCCAGAGGACCACGGAGGAGCCGCTACAAATCCGAGAGGATACACAGAGGACCTCGGAGGAGGAGCTACGAATACGAGAGGATACCCAGAGGACCTCGGAGGAGGAGCTACGAATCCGAGAGGATACCCAGAGGACCTCGGAGGAGGAGATACGAATCAGAGAGGATACCCAGAGGACCTCGGAGGAGGAGCTTCGAATCCGAGAAGATACCCAGAGGACCTCGGAGGAGGAGCTACGAATCCGAGAGGATACCTAGAGGACCTCGGAGGAGGAGCTATGAATCCGAGAGGATACCCAGAGGACCTCGGAGGAGGAGCTACGAATCCGAGAGGAAACCCAGAGGACCTCGGAGGAGGAACTACGAATCCGAGAGGATACCCAGATGACCTCGGAGGAGGAGCTACGAATCCGAGAGGAAACCCAGAGGAACTCGGAGGAGGAACTACGAATCCGAGAGGATACCCAGATGACCTCGGAGGAAGAACTACCCTGCCGAGAGGCGAGGACTCGGGCTCTGTCAGCGGGCTGCCTCACCCATTCCCGGCTTATATAGGTGGGACGAGTATGCCGTAGGCCTTACCCCGTCCTGCCTCATATGTATACCTGAGCTCGATTCTGTCTGCAAAAACTGATAAAGGTGGAGGAGTTTGCGGCTCTGCCGGCGTGCGACCTAACCCCACCCCGCCTTATATAGGTGGGGCGAGGACTCGAGCTCTGTCAGCGGCTGGCCTCACCCATCCCTGCCTTATAGAGGTGGGGCGAGTATGCGGGAGGCTTTAACCCGCCCTGCCTTAAATAGGTGGGGCAACCACTCGGGTTCAGTCGCCGGGCGGTCCCACCCCACCCCGCATTTTATTTTTTATGAAAGTCCTCGATATAATAAATGTGTTTCCACACCAAAATAAGATTTGAAATTTTAATTTAATATGTACATCCTTTGCTCTTATGTTGTATTTTGATGATTATATTCATTTATTAACTGATTGCAAAGTGTTTAACATGAAAGCTTTCGCAAATGGATATTGGTTTTATTTTTGGAGTCCACTGAAGTTGATTCTTTGAAACTGTTTTCATGTTGAATCAATGCTATGAGACATTTTCAATCTTTACTCAATAATCTGTTTTTGGAAGATAGTTTCAATTTGATGGTACAATACTTGGGCACTGGTGCAAACAATAGGGCCATTATAGTTGTAAAAACATCAGCATTTACATGTTCTTGACTTTATTACTTTCACCAGTATCTTGACATGTTTTGGATTTTGAAATCTTCCATCACAATCTTAGCCATCAATTCCTCTCCTAAAGAAGTTCACCAATCTCTGTGATTGAGGACCAGGAAGCTCAACGATAAATTGAAGTTTTGTTTTCTGTGCATGTGAAGATTATTTTTCAGCGATAAACATGTGGCAATCCTCACTGACTGCTTGGACTCTGGAGACCACATCAGGAAGCAGATTCTTCACCTTATTTGGTCCAAGGGTGGTGAAAAATTCTCACTTATTTCCTTTGATGGTGAAGTGGAGATGGAAGTAACAACGGATGTCCATCACTTTGACGGGCGAGGTTGGGGCCCGTCAATTTTTAGCCACGTCGCAGACGCTGCTCATAGAGTGCCCTCTGCTGTTGTTGTTGTTCTTCTTCTTCTTCTTGTTCTTCTTCTTCTTGTTGTTCTTGCAGAGAAGACAAAACCTCGAAGCTCCACCCATTCTGGGAACCATAGCTCCACCCATTTTGGGAGAGGCTTCATAAAAACAAATATCCACCATTTTATTAACTCGCATAGCTTTGAGGCCTGTTTTGTAGGCCCGTGGTGTCTTCCTCTCTCACACAGTTTTATTTCAAATCAAATTCGATATATCATTTCTTTTTTCACAGTCGCTAACATAGTTTTAGACTCGGTTGAAAAAAAACGGGAAGAAAATCCGATGAAAGTTGCCCTTTATAGAACAAAATGAATGCTCAAAGGCCTGTAACTTCAAGTCCATTGAGATATATATATTTTTAGATCGCGGCATGGTCAGTCATACACCGCCCGAAATAAGAGACGGGAAAATGCCGAGATATCTATCTATAATTCCATTAATCTCTGTGTGTATGTGTGTTTGTATGTGTGTATGTGTGTATGTTTGTCTGTGACCGCTGTTTCTCGACAACTACTGGTCCGATATACTTGAAACTTGCCAGGTATATTGCTGGGGACCCGAGGATGTGCCTTTTCAAGGTTTGAAATTAATCGGACAAGTAGTTACCGAGCTATGGCGATTTCTTTACCAAACACCGCAAGCCGTTCGCTTTGGACCAAACCATTTCATGTAAATAGAGGGGGGGGGTTCTGTGGTCGTTGCGAATGGACCAAACCATTCATGTAAATAGAGGGGGGGGGGGGGGTTCTGTGGTCGTTACTGCCACGTGGTTTCAAAGTTTTTTTTTGTTGTTGTTGTTTGCACGCATGTTTTTTTGCACCCACGTACGGGCACGCCCTAGGATGTTTACACACACACACCCCTACACAAATTTTTTTTTTTTTTTTTTTTGGCAAGGAACGGGCACCCACGTACGGGCACGTCCTAGCTTATATATAGTACGGGCATGCCCTAGTATTAAAAATTCGTCCATTTGATGACAATCGTCACGATGAAATATTTAATTTATACGTCATCACAATAATGTGGAGAGAGGAGCATAGCTTCGTTCATGTGTCGCCACACACGGGAAATTGCCGAGATATATATTTTTTAAATCGCGGCATGGTCATTCATACACCACCTGAAATAACAGACGGGAAAATGCCGAGATATATTAAAAATTCGTCGCCACACATGGGAAATTGCCGAGATATATTTTCACTTTGCACAAAAATAACATCAAGTAATCGAATCAATAGGAATGTCCTGTGCCTATAACGTCGACGTTATAGGCACAGCTGCATCTAGGCATTGTGTAACATCGACGCGGCTTTTGTTTTAATTAAAACTTTTTGTATTGTTTCCTTTGGTGGTTGTGGGGTGGCTTAGCCCAAATATTCAAAAGAATTGTGCATTTTGTGATACAAGCACCAAATTTGGCACAAATGTACATTAATATGTTGCGAACATTTTCAGATATTGGGCCACTTGAAATTCCGTAATTTTTTTTTTCAAATTTTTTCAAATTTCGTAATTTCAAATTTTTCGGGTGACACCGTCACAATTTCGGTCTTCGAGGCCGGCCGATAGGCAAAGTGTGACCGGAAGGGACGAGGTTCTCCTGACCACGTGGCCCTCGATCTGGGAAGCGAGAGGCGTTCCATTAGTGGACGCGCCCCTCATGCCCGACTTTTGGGCGGCCCCGGCAGGCCGTTTGTTTTGACGTTCCGTGACAGGCCCCGCACCCCCACCTCCGGGCCGACCGGAAGCTTGTGCTGAGTACATCATACCTGAACAACTCAGTGAGGCAGAACACAGCAGTGCACACCAGGGTGACCCCTTCAGTGCATAAACCAATTAACCTGTCCACTGCAGGCGCAGGGCATATAGAAATGAAGTTATTTTCTGCATATAATAATAATATAAGTTCAGTTCTATATAACAATTTCTGTTATCACCACTACCACTACAACTACCACTACTACAAGCTTTGTCTGGAATTTTGTGGACTAACAGACAAACAGACATACAGACAAGCTGGGATCAAAACATTACCTCCTTCCACCATTGAGTGTAGAGGTAAACATCATGGAAATTATATCATGCCCTAGATTTAATTCATGCTTACCCGTGTATTTGCTTCACTGGTTCACAAGGTCTTTTGCATACATGTAATTCAGACTCTCGTCTTCATTGCTGACCACACAATGTTCGCAACATATTAATGTACATTTGTGCCAAATTTGGTGCTTGTATCACAAAATGCACAATTCTTTTGAATATTTGGGCTAAGCCGCCCCACTATATCGGCCGGCCTCGAAGACCGAAATTGTGACGGTGTCACCGGAAAAATTTGAAATTACGAAATTTGAAAAAATTTGAAAAAAAAAATTACGGAATTTCAAGTGGCCCAATATCTGAAAATGTTCGCAACATATTAATGTACATTTGTGCCAAATCTGGTGCTTGTATCACAAAATGCACAACAGGTTTGCTATGCTGCTACACTATGGGCATTGTTGTGGATGTCTTAGTTTTATATCTTGTTTTTTCATTCATACAGAGATATCCTTGTTGTCTTTCGATTGTCAGAGGAAGGACCTTTTTAGGTGTTGTATTGTTTTTTATATGGTTCAATCACGACTACATTTTATGAGCAACTGTCTTGCAACTTACATGAGATATATGTCCTTTCTCGTGGAGAGTAAGTGTGGTCCAAACCTCACCCAAGTGGGCGACCTCACCTTGCTGCGCCTTATAAAGGTGGGGCGAGGTATCAAGCCCTGTCGGCGGGGGGCTTCACCCCTCCCCGCCTTACATAGGTGGGGCGAGTATGCGGGAGGCCTGACCCCGCCCTGCCTTGCATATACTTGAGCTCAATTCTGTGTTAAAAAAGGTATATATATATATATATATATATATATATATATATATATATATATATATATATATATATATATATATATATATTGTTGTGGATATGAGAATGTTTTTTTTTTCTTGTTGTGTAATGAATTGTTGTAAAATGTCACCCTCCTTCCTGCATTTGTTGTTGTATAAAGGTCAAAGGGCGTTCCCGTAGTTAATTCCATAAAACATACACGAAGGACACCATATATCCCGGTTCGGTAGTTATATCCTTATTATGTGTATTAGTGTAAGGCTGTGTCTTCCATTAATTTAAATACTCCATTGCACCAAGTGAAATAAGAGTAGATTCCCTTCACCTTCCCCTTCCAACAATTGCCAACTGTTCCCTCCGCGACTCCATTCGCCACGAGGTCGGCTCGGAGAAGAAGGGGGAGGAGCTGCCGAATCCTGGGCGTGCCCGCCCATCGTCATCAAGGGCGGAGCCAGAGGGCCGTGCCGACCAATCAGGGCCGAGGCGAGCTCACCGATGGGCGTGTTCTAGAGGCCGGCGTCTTGATTGCCCGGGGGGGTTATAAAGAGCACGCGCGGAAGCCGTTAAGAAGAAGTGCGCACGAGGGCGAAGCAAGAGAGGAACGTCCTGAGAGAGATACGTCCTAAGATATACGTCCAAAGAGATACATGCAGAGATACGTGCGACGATCAAGTGCAAGCGAGTCAGAGTGGCGAAGTGCGAAGTGCCAAGTAGGGAAAGTGCCGAGTGCGCAGAGCCAAGTGCAAGAGAGTTCAATGGAGCAGCTTTGGAGAGCGAACGGTGCACCGGAGGGGCTTCGCCGTGCAGATTGGAACCGCGGCTGTTTTGGCGATCCCAGCTCGGGTATTGACGGCAGCTATCCGCTTCCGGCCCGACCGATCCCCGCTGAACCTTCCTCCCCCGCCAAGCCATTCCTCCTTCCGATCCTTCCTGCCTGCAAATTCCCAATTCGTGTGAGTCCGTCTTTCGTTTGTTCTGTCCAGGGTTCAAAGTAAGACTGCCATAGATAAGCTAAGTTTCACTTTGTCCGCTTCTTCTTCTTCTGTTTTTATTTTATTATCCTTCCTTCTCCTTGGTTTCTTTGATTGTGTAAATAGTAGGAATAAATTTAGTAGCATTTCCAACCTTTTTACTTTGGTGTTCTTCTTCTTCACAACCTTCGCTTTAGTCTTTTCCCCATTGAATATCTGTGGCGCGATTCGGCCAACGTTCAGGAATCGGGTTAGTCGGGGTAACTGTTCGGGCGCGGCGGCCATCCGCTCGGCAAACAACATCCTCGCCCCGGTCCCGTAACAATATACTCGATCTCGATTCTGTGTACAAAAAAAATAAATACATGATGATGTGACTGTGTGTATGAATGTGCATTATAATGTGAATGTGCATACTAATGATGCATTATGATGTGACTGTGTGTATTAATGATGTATTTTAATGTGAATATGTGTACGAATGATGCATTATGATGTCAATATGTGGACTAATGATGCATTATAATGTGAATATGTGTATTAATGGTGTATTATAATGTGAATATGTGCACTAATGATGTATCATTATGTGAATTTGTGCATTAATGATGCATTATAATGTGAATATTGTACTAATGATGCATTATGATGTGACTGTGTGTATTAATGGTGTATTATAATATGAATATGCACACTAATGATGCATTATAATGTGAATATGTGCACTAATGATGTATCATTATGTGAATTTGTGCATTAATGATGCATTATAATGTGAATATGTGTACTAATGATGCATTATGATGTGACTGTGTGTATTAATGGTGTATTATAATATGAATATGCATACTAATGATGCATTATGATGTGACTGTGTGTATTAATGGTGTATTATAATGTGAATATGTGTACTAATGATGTATCATTATGTGAATATGTGTACTAATGATGCATTATGATGTGAATATGTGTACTAATGATGTATCATTATGTGAATATGTGTACTAATGATGCATTATGATGTGACGATGTGTATTAATGATGTTTTATCATATGGATATGTGCACTAATGATGTATCATTATGTGAATATGTGTACTAATGATGCATTATGATGTGAATATGTGTACTAATGATGCATTATAATGTGAATATGTGTATTAATGGTGTATTATAATGTGAATATGTGCACTAATGATGTATCATTATGTGAATTTGTGCATTAATGATGCATTATAATGTGAATATGTGTACTAATGATGCATTATGATGTGACTGTGTGTATTAATGGTGTATTATAATATGAATATGCACACTAATGATGCGTTATAATGTGAATATGTGCACTAATGATGTATCATTATGTGAATTTGTGCATTAATGATGCATTATAATGTGAATATGTGTACTAATGATGCATTATGATGTGACTGTGTGTATTAATGGTGTATTATAATATGAATATGCATACTAATGATGCATTATGATGTGACTGTGTGTATTAATGGTGTATTATAATGTGAATATGTGTACTAATGATGTATCATTATGTGAATATGTGTACTAATGATGCATTATGATGTGAATATGTGTACTAATGATGTATCATGATGTGAATATGTGTACTAATGATGCATTATGATGTGACGATGTGTATTAATGATGTTTTATCATGTGGATATGTGTACTAATGATGTATCATTATGTGAATATGTGTACTAATGATGCATTATGATGTGAATATGTGTACTAATGATGCATTATAATGTGAATATGTGTACTAATGATGCATTATGATGTGAATATGTGTACTAATGATGCATTATAATGTGAATATGTGTTCTAATGATGCATTATGATGTGAATATGTGTACTAATGATGCATTATGATGTGAATATGTGCACTAATGATGCATTATAATGTGATTATGTGTACTAATGACGCATTATGATGTGCATATGTGTAATAATGATGCATTATAATGTGAATATGTGTACTAATGATGCATTATGACGTGAATATGTGCACTAATGATGCATTATAATGTGAATATGTGTACTAATGATGCATTATGATGTGAATATGTGTACTAATGATGCATTATGATGTGAATATGTGTACTAATGATGCAATATAATGTGAATATGTGTACTAATGACGCATTATGATGTGAATATGTGTACTAATGATGCATTATAATGTGAATATGTGTACTAATGATGCATTATAATGTGAATATGTTTCCTAATGATGCATTATGATGTGACTGTGTGTATTAATTGATGTATTATCATGTGAATATGTGTACTAATGATGTTTTATCACGTGGATATGTGTACTAATGATGCATTATGATGTGAATATGTGTACTAATGACGCATTATGATGTGAATATGTGTACTAATGATGCATTATGATGTGACTGTGTGCACTAATGATGCATTATGATGTGAATATGTGTACTAATGACGCATTATGATGTGAATATGTGTACTAATGATGCATTATGATGTGACTGTGTGCACTAATGATGCATTATGATGTGAATATGTGTACTAATGATGCATTATAATGTGAATATGTGTACTAATGATGTATTATAATGTGAATATGTGTATTAATGATGTATTATAATGTGAATATGTTTATTAATAATGTATTATAATGTGAATATGTTTATTAATGATGTATTATAATGTGAATATGTGTATTAATGATGTATTAAAATGTGAATATGTGCACTAATGATGTATTATAATGTGAATATGTTTATTAATGATGTATTATAATGTGAATATGTGTATTAATGATGTATTAAAATGTGAATATGTGCACTAATGATGTATTATAATGTGAATATGTTTATCAATGATGTATTACAATGTGAATATGAATAACCCAGAGGACCCCGGAGGAGGAGCTACGAATCCGAGAGGATACCCAGAGGACCTCGGAGGAGGAGCTATGAATCCGAGAGGACACCCAGAGGACCTCGGAGGAGGAGCTACAAATCCGAGCGGATACCCAGAGGACCTCGGAGGAGGAGCTACAAATCCAAGAGGATAACCATAGGACCCCGGAGGAGGAGCTACGAATCCGAGAGGATAACCAGAGGACTTCGAAGGAGGAGCTACGAATCCGAGAGGATACCCAGAGGACCTCGGAGGAGGAGCTACGAATCCGAGAGGATACCCAGAGGACCTCGGAGGAGGAACTACGAATCAGAGAGGATACCCAGAGGACCTCGAAGGAGGAGCTACGAATCCGAGAAGATACCCAGAGGACCTCGGAGGAGGAGCTACGAATCCGAGAGGCTACACAGAGGACCTCGGAGGAGGAGCTACGAATCCGAGAGGCTACACAGAGGACCTCGGAGGAGGAGCTACACCGCCGAGAGGATACCCAGAGGACCTCGGAGGCGGAGCTATGAATATTAGAGCATACCCAGAAGACCTTGGAGGCGGAGCTACGAATCCGAGAGCTTACCCAGAGGACCTTGGAGGCGGAGCTACGATTCCGAGAGGATACCCAGAGGACCTCGGATGAGAGCTACGAATCCGAGAGGTTACCCAGAGGACCTCGGATGAGGAGCTATGCCGACGAGAGGATACCCAGAGGACCTTGGAGGAGGAGCTACGCCATTGAGAGGATACCCATAGGACCTCGGAGGAGGAGCTACGACTCCGGGAGGATACCCAGAGGACCTCAGAGGAGGAGTTACGTATCCGAGAGGATACCCAGATGACCTCGGAGATGGAGCTATGAATCCGAGAGCATATCCAGAGGACCTTGGAGGCGGAGCTATGAATACGAGAGGCGAGGACTCGGGCTCTGTCAGCGGGCTGCCTCAACCATTCCCGTCTTATATAGGTGGGACGAGTATGCCGTAGGCCTTACCCCACCCTGCCTGATATATATATACTTGAACTCGATTCTGTCTACAAAAACAAACAAACAAAAAAAAACCTCATCCCTCCCCACCTTATATAGGCGGAGGAGTTTGCGGGCTTTGCCGGCGTGCGACCTAACCCCACCCCGCCTTATATAGGTGGGGCGAGGACTCGAGATCTGTCAGCAGGCGGCCACACCCATCCCCGCCTTCTAGAGGTGGGGCGAATATGCAGGTCGCAGGAGGCTTTAACCCGCCCTGCCTTATTTAGGTGGGGCAACCACTCGGGTTCAGTCGCCGGGCTGTCCCACCCCGCCGCGCATTTTATTTTTTATAAAAGACCTCGATATAATGTGCATGTTTCCACACCAAAATAAGATTTGAAATTTAAATTTAATATGTCCATCCTTTGCTCTTATGTTGTATTTTGAAGATTGTTTTAGTTTATTAACTGATTGCAAAGTGTTTAACATGAAAGTTTTCGCAAACGGATATTGGTTTTATTTTTGGAGTCCACTGAAGTTTATTCTTTGAAACTGTTTTCATGTTGAATCAATGCAATGGGACATTTTCAATCTTTACTCAATAATCTGTTTTTGGAAGATAGTTTCAATTTGATGGTAAAATACTTGTGCACTGGTGCAAACAATAGGACCATTATAGTTGTAAAAACATCAGCATTTACATGTTCTTGACTTTATTATTTTCACCAGTATCCTGACATGTTTTGGATTTTGAAATCTTCCATCACAATCTTCGCCATCAATTCCTCTCCTAAATAAGTTCACCAATCTCTGTGATTGAGGACCAGGAAGCTCAATGATAAATTGCAGTTTTGTTTTCTGTGCATGTGAAGATTATTTTTCAGCGATAAACATGTGGCAACCCTCATTGACTGATTGGACTCTGGAGACCACATCAGGAAGCAGATTCTTCACCTTATTTTGTCCAAAGTTGGTGAAAAATTCTCACTTATTTCCTTTGATGGTGAAGTGGAGATGGAAGTAATAATGGATGTCCATCACTTTGACGGGCGAGGTTGGGGCCCGTCAATTTTTTCCTTTGGTGGGCATGGTTGTGGATGTCTTAGTTTTATATATTGTTTTTTCATTCATTCAGAGATATCTTTGTTGTCTTTCGATTGTCAGAGGAAGGACCTTTTTAGGTGTTGTATTGTTTTTATATGGTTCAATCACGACTACATTTTATGAGAAACTGTCTTGCAACTTACATGAGATATATGTCCTTTCTCGTGGAGAGTAAGTGTGGTCCAACCCTCACCCAAGTGGGCGACCTCACCTCGCTGCAACTTATAAAGGTGGGGCAAGGAATCAAGCCCTGTCGGCGGGGGGCCTCACCCCTCCCCGCCTTACATAGGTGGGGCGAGTATGCTGGAGGGCTGACCTCGCTCTGCCTTGTATATACTTGAGCTCAATTCTGTGTTTAAAAAATGTATATATGTATCTATATTATAATAGGCTACGGTGATTCTGTTGGACGTCTGTCCGGGGGTGTGGCTTCATCCGTTTGCAGAGTAGCTCCACCCGTAGCTCCACCCATTCTTGGAGAGGCTTCATGTAAACAAATATCCACCATTTTATTAACTCGAATGGCTTTGAGGCCTGTTTAGTTAGGCCCGTGCTGTCTTTCTCTCTCACACAGGTTTATTTCAATTCTAATTCGATATATCATTTCATTTTTAACAGTCGCTAACATTGTGTTAGACTCGGTTGAAAAAAAACGGGAAGAGAATCCCAAGAAAGTTTCCGTTTATAGAACGAAATGATTTCTCAAAGGCCTCTAAACTAAACGCCCATTTTATCGAATTCACCATCTGATTTAATTTTTATCGATGGTTTTCGACTCGGTGTCAGAAATAATTGAGAACATTCACAGACGCACGGGAAATTGCCGAGATATATTTATAACAAGTACAAAAAGTTTTAATTAAAACAAAAGCCGCGTCGATGTTACACAATGCCTCGATGCAGCTGTGCCTATAACGTCGATGTTATAGGCACAGGACATTCCTATTGATTCGATTACTTGATGTTATTTTTGTGCAAAGTGAAAATATATCTCGGCAATTTCCTGTGTGTGGCGACGAATTTTTAATATATCTCGGCATTTTCCCGTCTGTTATTTCAGGCGGTGTATGACTGACCATGCCGCGATTTAAAAAAAATATATCTCGGCAATTTCCCGTGTGTGGCGACATGTGAACGAAGCTATGCTCCTCTCTCCACATTATTGTGACGACGTATAAATTAAATATTTCATCGTGACGATTGTCATCAAATGGACGAATTTTTAATATATCTCGGCATTTTCCCATCTGTTATTTCAGGCGGTGTATGACTGACCATGCCGCAATTTTAAAAAAAATATATCTCGGCAATTTCCCGTATGTGGCGACACGTGAACGAAGCTATGCTCCTCTCTCCACATTATTGTGACGACGTATAAATTAAATATTTCATCGTGACGATTGTCATCAAATGGACGAATTTTTAATATATCTCGGCATTTTCCCGTCTGTTATTTTGGGCGGTTTATGACTGACCATGCCGCGATTTAAACAAAATATATATATCTCGGCATTTTCCCATCTGTTATTTCGGGCGGTGTATGACTGACCATGCCGCGATTTAAAAAAAAAAATCTCAATGGACTTGAAGTTACAGGCCTTTGAGAATTCATTTCGTGCTATAAAGGGCAACTTTCATCGGATTTTCTTCCCGTTTTTTTTCAACCGAGTCTAAAACTATGTTAGCGACTGTGAAAAATGAAATGATATATCGAATTTGATTTGAAAGAAAACTGTGTGAGAGAGGAAGACACCACAGGCCTACAAAACAGGCCTCAAAGCTATGCGAGTTAATAAAATGGTGGATATTTGTTTATATGAAGCCGCTCCCACAATGGGTGGAGCTATGGTTCCCAGAATGGGTGGAGCTTTGAGGTTTTGTCTTCTCTGCAAGAACAAGAACAAGAAGAAGAAGAACAACAACAACAACAGCAGAGGGCACTCACTCTATGACCAGCGTCTGCGACGCGGCTAAAAAAATCGCGCCATGATGATACACAAAAATACACCGCCTAAAATAACAGTTGGGGAAAATGTCGACATATATTAAAAATTTGCTTTTTCTTTTCGTTAAGATATATTACTTTTACGTTTTATGAGAGTCGGCACAAAAACGACATATATATCTTCGTTCTTTCTTATTTCATTCAACATTATTATCCGCAAGTAAAATATGTTTCACGAAATTACCGAGAGATATGCCTTCGTTTTTTTTTATTAGTTATGTGCGCATACACTTTAAATAGGTTTGGCAATAGGGGTTGGCGAGGAGTGTGAGGGGTTGTAGAGGGGTGTGAGGAGGTATTGGAGAGGAGTGCGAGGAGGCATTGGAGAGGAGTGCAAGGAGGATTTGGAGAGGAATGCGAGGAGGTATTTGAGAGGAATGCGAGGAGGTATTGGAGAGGAATGCGAGGAGGTATTGGAGAGGAGTGTGAGGAGGTATTGGAGAGGAGTGCGAGAAGGTATTGGAGAGGAGTGCGAGGAGGTATTGGAGAGGAGTGTGAGGAGGTATTGGAGAGGAGTGCGAGAAGGTATTGGAGAGGAGTGCGAGGAGGTATTGGAGAGGAGTGTGAGGAGGTATTGGAGAGGAGTGTGAGGAGGTATTGGAGAGGAGTGCGAGAAGGTATTGGAGAGGAGTGCGAGGAGGTATTGGAGAGGAGTGTGAGGAGGTATTGGAGAGGAGTGTGAGGAGGTATTGGAGAGGAGTGTGAGGGGTTGGAGAGGAGTGTGAGGGGTTGGAGAGGAGTGTGAGGGGTTGTAGAGGAGTGTGATGGGTTGCAGAGGAGTGTGAGGGATTGGAGAGGAGTGTGAGGGATTGGAGAGGAGTGTGAGGGATTGGAGAGGAGTGTGCGGGATTGGAGAGGAGTGTGCGGGATTGGAGAAGAGTGTGCGGGATTGGAGAGGAGTGTGCGGGATTGGAGAGGAGTGTGCGGGATTGGAGAGGAGTGTGCGGGATTGGAGAGGAGTGTGCGGGATTGGAGAGGAGTGTGCGGGATTGGAGAGGAGTGTGCGGGATTGGAGAAGAGTGTGCGGGATTGGAGAAGAGTGTGCGGGATTGGAGAGGAGTGTGCGGGATTGGAGAGGAGTGTGCGGGATTGGAGAGGAGTGTGAGGGATTTGAGAGGCGTGCGAGGGATTGGAGAGGAGTGTGAGGGATTGGAGAGGAGTGTGAGGGATTGGAGAGGAGTGTGAGGGATTGGATAGGAGTGTGAGGGATTGGAGAGGAGTGTGAGGGATTGGAGAGGAGTGTGAGGGATTGGAGAGGAGTGTGAGGGATTGGAGAGGAGTGTGAGGGATTGGAGAGGAGTGCGAGGAGGTAATGGAGAGGAGTGTGAGGAGGTATTGGAGAGGAGTGTGAGGAGGAGTGGTATTGGAGAGGCGTGAGGGTAGAGAGGAGTGAGGGGGTCACATATTATGTGAAATAAATAAGTTGTGTTCATTACACCATTTTAACCATTTTGTAAAATTTAATGTGCAGCATCTAAATCAAGATGTCCAAATGTCACACACCATACCCATGGGATTCCCACGGGTGACCCCACGAGTGTATATATACTCGATCTCGATTCTGTGTACAAAAAAAATAAATACCTGATGATGTGACTGTGTGTATGAATGATGCATTCTAATGTGAATGTGCGTACTAATGATGCATTATGATGTGACTGTGTGTGTTAATGATGTAATATAATGTGAATGTGCGTACTAATGATGCATTATGATGTGACTGTGTGTATTAATGATGTATTATAATGTGAATATGTGTACTAATGATGCATGATAATGTGAACATGTGTACTAATGATGCATTATGATGTGAATATGTGTACTAATGACGCATTATGATGTGACTGTGTGTATTAATGATGTATTATCATGTGAATATGTGTACTAATGACGCATTATGATGTGAATATGTGTACTAATGACGCATTATGATGTGAATATGTGGACTAATGATGATTATAATGTGAATATGTGTACTAATGATGCATTATGACGTGAATATGTGCACTAATGATGCATAATAATGTGACTATGTGTACTAATGATGTATTATGACATGAATATGTGCACTAATGATGCATTATAATGTGAATATGTTTACTAATGATGCATTATGACATGAATATGTGTACTAATGATGCATTATAATGTGAATATGTGTACTAATGATGCATTATGATGTGAATATGTGTACTAATGATGCATTATGACATGAATATGTGCACTAATGATGCATAATAATGTGACTATGTGTACTAATGATGTATTATGACATGAATATGTGCACTAATGATGCATTATAATGTGAATATGTTTACTAATGATGCATTATGACATGAATATGTGTACTAATGATGCATTATAATGTGAATATGTGTACTAATGACGCATTATGATGTGAATATGTGTACTAATGATGCATTATGATGTGAATATGTGTACTAATGATGCATTATAATGTGAATATGTGTACTAATGACGCATTATGATGTGACTGTGTGTATTAATGATGTATTATAATGTGAATATGTGTATTAATGGTGTATTATGATGTGACGATGTGTATTAATGATGTATTATAATGGGAATATGTGTACTAATGATGTATCATGATGTGAATATGTGTACTAATGATGCATTATAATGTGAATATGTGTACTAATGACGCATTATGATGTGACTGTGTGTATTAATGATGTTTTATTATGTGGATATGTGTGCTAATGATGCATTATGATGTGACTGTGTGTATTAATGATGTATTATAATGGGAATATGTGTACTAATGATGTATCATGATGTGAATATGTGTACCAATGATGCATTATGATGTGAATATGTGTACTAATGATGCATTATAATGTGAATATGTGTTCTAATGATGCATTATGATGTGAATATGTTTACTAATGATGCATTATGATGTGAATATGTGCACTAATGATGCATTATAATGTGAATATGTGTACTAATGACGCATTATGATGTGAATATGTGCAATAATGATGCATTATAATGTGAATATGTGTACTAATGATGCATTATGACGTGAATATGTGCACTAATGATGCATTATAATGTGAATATTTGTACTAATGACGCATTATGATGTGAATATGTGTACTAATGATGCATTATGATGTGAATATGTGTCCTAATGATGCATTATGATGTGACTGTGTGTATTAATTGATGTATTATCATGTGAGTATGTGTACTAATGATGTTTTATCATGTGGATATGTGTACTAATGATGCATTATGATGTGAATATGTGTACTAATGATGCATTATAATGTGAATATGTGTACTAATGATGTATTATAATGTGAATATGTGTATTAATGATGTATTATAATGTGAATATGTTTATTAATAAGGTATTATAATGTGAATATGTTTATTAATGATGTATTATAATGTGAATATGTGTATTAATGATGTATTAAAATGTGAATATGTGCACTAATGATGTATATATAATGTGAATATGTTTAATAATGATGTATGATAATGTGAATATGTGTATTAATGATGTATTAAAATGTGAATATGTGCATTCATGATGTATTATAATGTGAATATGTGTTCTAATGATGCATTATGATGTGAATATGTTTACTAATGATGCATTATGATGTGAATATGTGCACTAATGATGCATTATAATGTGAATATGTGTACTAATGACGCATTGTGATGTGAATATGTGTAATAATGATGCAATATAATGTGAATATGTGTACTAATGATGCATTATGACGTGAATATGTGCACTAATGATGCATTATAATGTGAATATGTGTACTAATGATGCATTATAATGTGAATATGTGTACTAATGATGCATTATGATGTGAAAATGTGTACTAATGATGCATTATAATGTGAATATGTGTCCTAATGATGCATTATGATGTGACTGTGTGTATTAATTGATGTATTATCATGTGAATATGTGTACTAATGATGTTTTATCATGTGGATATGTGTATTCATGATGTATTATAATGTGAATATGTTTATTAATAAGGTATTATAATGTGAATATGTTTATTAATGATGTATTATAATGTGAATATGTTTATTAATAAGGTATTATAATGTGAAAATGTGTACTAATGATGCATTATAATGTGAATATGTGTACTAATGATGTATTATCATGTGAATATGTGTACTAATGATGTTTTATCATGTGGATATGTGTACTAATGATGCATTATGATGTGAATGTGTGTACTAACGATGCATTATGATGTGACTGTGTGCACTAATGATGCATTATGATGTGAATATGTGTACTAATGATGCATTATAATGTGAATATGTGTACTAATGATGTATTATAATGTGAATATGTGTATTCATGATGTATTATAATGTGAATATGTGTATTCATGATGTATTATAATGTGAATATGTTTATTAATAAGGTATTATAATGTGAATATGTTTATTAATGATGTATTATAATGTGAATATGTGTATTAATGATGCATTATAATGTGAATATGTGTACTAATGATGTATTATAATGTGAATATGTGTATTCATGATGTATTATAATGTGAATATGTTTATTAATAAGGTATTATAATGTGAATATGTTTACTAATGATGCATTATGATGTGACTGTGTGTGTTAATGATGTATTATAATGTGAATGTGCGTACTAATGATGCATTATGATGTGACTGTGTGTATTAATGATGTATTATAATGTGAATATGTGTACTAATGATGCATGATAATGTGAACATGTGTACTAATGATGCATTATGATGTGAATATGTGTACTAATGACGCATTATGATGTGACTGTGTGTATTAATGATGTATTATCATGTGAATATGTGTACTAATGATGCATTATGATGTGAATATGTGTGCTAATGATGCATTATAATGTGAATATTAAAGCGCGGCGTTACGCGCGCTGCTTGTGAGCAAGGAGGAAGCGGACAAGCGGTAACATATAAACGTCTTTATTGTAAGACTACACTGTAACACTGTACTGTCCCGGGCTGGGCGCCCGGTGTATATCATGAGGCCACGCCTACCCCTGGTGCGTGGCCACCGCCCACTTGGTGCGCGGAATGATGTCACCACGCCAGTGGGCTTTTGTGTCCGCCACACGCGCCCCCCCAGAATTCCCGCGCACCTGGAGGGCCAGTTTGCGGGGCAGACGAATGACCCGGCCGAAGCGCCCCCTGGCGATCGGCGGCGTCCGGGGTGCAGGGATGCCAGGTGGGATGCCCCTGGCTGCCCCTGGGATGGGTGCAGGACCGGGGGGCGGCGTGGCGGCGGGGCTGGGCGGTGCCGGGGGTCCGCCCGCAGGAGGGCGGCCCCGACGTGGGGGTCGGGCCACTGGCGGTGGATGGTCCACATCGAGGTGGGCCGGCTTGAGGCGGTCTACCGAAACGCGGTCAGGAGTACCGCCGATGTCCAGGGTGAAGTGCTTCGCCCCGGTCTCCAGCACGCGGAAAGGCCCGTCGTACGGGGGCCGCAGTGGTGTCCGATGGGCATCGTGGCGGACGAAGACGTACTCCGCCGTGCGAAGCTCCGGGGCGACGTGCGTCGGTGGGTGCCCGTGGCATGCCGTTGGCACCGGGGCGAACCTCTGGGCGGTCTCTTGTAGAGCGGAGCGCTGCTGTGCCGCGGACCATGGTGCCGTGGAGTCGGGGAGGAACTCGCCCGGCACCCGCAGCGGTTGCCCGAAGACCAATTCCGCCGCGGATGCGCGCAGGTCCTCCTTGGGCGCCGTCCGGAGGCCCAGCAGGACCCAGGGGAGCCTGTCGACCCAGCCGCCGTCGCGGAGGGTGGCCCGGAGCGCGGCCTTCAATGAGCGGTGAAATCGCTCACACAGGCCGTTAGCCTGGGGATGGTAGGCCGTGGTTCGGTGCAGCCGGACCCCGAGCCCCTGCGCAACCGCCCCCCAGAGCTCCGAGGTGAACTGGGGGCCGCGGTCGGATGAGATGTCTGAGGGGGCGCCGAACCGGGCGACCCAGGTGGCGATGAAAGCCTGCGCGACATCGGCCGCCGTTGTCGACGCCAAGGGCACGGCCTCCGGCCACCGGGTGGTGCGGTCCACCATGGTGAGGACGTAGGTGAAACCCCGCGAGGGGGGCAGAGGTCCCACCAGGTCCACGTGGACGTGGTCAAACCGGCGTTCCGGCACCGTGAACGGGGCCAACGGGGCCTGGGTGTGCCGGTGCACCTTGGCGCGCTGGCACGCGAGGCACGTCCTGGCCCAGCCGCGGACGGCCTTCCGGAGGCCATGCCAGACGAACTTGTCGGCGATCAGCCTTTGGGAGGCCCTCGCGCCCGGGTGGGACAGGCCGTGGATGGCGTCAAACACCTGGCGCTGCCAGCCCGCGGGCACGATGGGGCGAGGACGCCCGAGGGAGACGTCGCACAAGAGGGCCGCGCCCGCGCCGTCAAACGGCACCTCGGTGACGCGGAGGCCCGTGACGGCGGTCCGCAAGGCCTGGACGTCGGGGTCAGCGGCCTGGTCCGCTGCCATCCGGGCATAGTCGATGCCGAGGTGGACTGCGTGGGCGACGGCCCGGGAAAGGCAATCCGCCACCGGGTTGTCCTTCCCCGCGACGTGCTGGATGTCCGTCGTGTACTCGGACACGGCCGAGAGGTGACGCTGCTGCCGGGCCGACCACGGCTCGGTGACTTTGCCCATCGCAAAGATCAGCGGCTTGTGGTCGACGAAGGCAGTGAACGCCCGGCCCTCGAGCAGATGGCGGAAGTGCCTGACCGCCAAGTGAAGTCCGAGCAACTCGCGGTCGAAGGTACTGTAACGGCGTTCGGGCGGGCGAAGCTGCCGGCTAAAGAACGCCAGCGGTTGCCAAGCTCCACGCACCCATTGCTCATGCACTGCGCCCACCGCGTAGTCCGAGGCATCGGTGGTGAGGGCGATCGGTGCATCGGGCGCCGGGTGCGCGAGCATGGTGGCGTTAGCCAAGGCGAGCTTCGCGCCCGTGAACGCCGTGTCCATCTGCTCGGTCCAGGTAACGTCGCCTTTGCCCGGCTTACCTCGGAGAGCTTCGTGCAGGGGGCGCAGGAGCTGGGCGATACGGGGCAGGAACCGATGGTAAAAGTTCACCATGCCCAGGAACTCCTGCAGCCCTCTGATCGTGCGGGGGCGCGGAAACCCCTTCACCGCCTCCACCCCGGCCGGTAGGGGGACGGCTCCGTGCCTGGTGACACGGTGCCCCAGAAAATCGATTGTGGCGGCGCCGAACCGGCACTTTGCGGGGTTCACAATCAGGCCATGCTGGCCCAGGCGTTCGAAGAGCGTGCGGAGGTGGCGTAGGTGCTCTTCGCGGGACGCGCTGGCGACGAGGATATCGTCCAGGTAAACGTAGACAAAATCCAAGTCGCGCAGGACGCTGTCCATCAGTCGCTGGAACGCCTGAGCCGCATTCTTCAGACCGAAGGGCATGCGCAAGAACTCGAAGAGTCCGAATGGCGTGATGACCGCCGTCTTCGGGACGTCCTCCGGCCTGACGGGGACCTGATGGTAGCCGCGTATGAGGTCCACCTTCGAGAAGAAGGACCTGCCCGCCAAACGGGCGGAAAAGTCCTGAATGTGGGGGACGGGGTAGCGGTCGGGAGTCGTGGCGTCATTGAGACGGCGATAGTCCCCGCACGGTCGCCATCCCCCGCCGGGCTTCGGCACGATGTGCAGCGGCGACGCCCAAGCGCTCTCTGAGCGCCGAACGATGCCGAGTCGCTCCAGGGTAGCGAACTCCGCTTTTGCCACCGCCAGCTTCGTCGGCTCGAGGCGGCGTGCCCGGGCGTAGACCGGTGGCCCGACGGTGGGGATGTGATGGGCCACCCCGTGCTTGACGGCCCCCGCCGAGAAGGTGGGCCGCGTGAGGGCCGGGAAGCCGGCGAGGAGGCGGGTGAATGCGTCCGCTGCCGGAAGCGTACAGACCAACGTGGCCGGAACCGAATCGTTCGGCAAGCCGCTTGGCAAGCCGCTCGTTGAGCTGGGCAACGCACAAGCGAGCGAGCTGAACGTCTCGGCCTGGACAAGCCGTCTGCGCTTGACGTCGACCAGGAGCCCATTAGCGCACAGGAAGTCCGCGCCAAGCAGTGCCATGGGCACGTCGGCGGTGACGAACGTCCATCGGAAAACCTGCCCTCCAAACCGCAGAGAGAGGCAGCGTTTTCCGTACGTACGGATGGGCGTCCCGTTCGCGGCAAGCAGCGCGGGGCCCCCACCCGCGGCGTGCTTGTCTGACGTGCCGGCGGGAATGACACTCACCTGCGCTCCCGTGTCGCACAGGTAACGGCGCCTGGAGAAGGTGTCCGTTATGAACAGCAGGCTGTTCGAATGGCCGGCGCTCATCGCCACTATTGAGCGCCGGCCCGGGCGTTTCCCGACCCGTTGAAGGAGCACGGCGGATGACACCGCCGAGCTTCGTGGCCGAACTTGGCATGGAACCAGCACCAGGTGGTGGAGCTGGAGGAGCGCGGCTGGCTCCGCCAGGCCGGTGGAGTTGGCGGGTTTCCCCGCGGTGGCGGTTTTCGCCGCGGCGGTGGGCGGGGCGTGGCGGCGTTCACGAGGTGCGTATCAGCATGCTGCTGAACATCAGCGTGCTGTAGAAGCTGATGCTGTGGAACATGCTGCTGAACATCAGCGTCGAGGGCCGTGACGGCCACGCCGACGCTCGCCCGCATGTCTGAAGCGGCGAAGTACCTGTCCGCCTCGGCCGCCAATGCTCGGGGTTCCGTTAGCTCGGTCCCGGCCAACGCGAGGCGGACCTGCGCTGGAAGTTGGCGCCGGAAAAGCGCCCGGAATAGCGAACCGGGGGCTTCGTCGCCCAACAGTGACAGCATATGGTCCATTCGGACCGACGGGCGCGTCTCACCGAGCTCGGGGAGATCCAGGAGGCGGTCGGCCCGTGCGTCGTCCGTAAGGCCGAACGTGGCTAGGAGTAGCCGCTTGAGTGCCTCGTACTTGTGGTCGTTCGGTGGGTGGCGAAGGACGGACACAACTCGAGCGGCCGTGCCGGGCCCGAGGGAGGCGACGACGTGGCAATAGCGCGTGTCATCGCCGGTGAGGCGCCGAAGCTGAAATTGGGCTTCGGCCTGGACGAACCAGACTTCGGCCTGAGCCTCCCAAAATTCCGGAAGTTTGACGAAGTCGGCCATGGCGATGGCGTCGCGTGTGGAAGGATCGCTCCAGCAGATCCAACGTCGAGGGTCACCAGTAAAGCGCGGCGTTACGCGCGCTGCTTGTGAGCAAGGAGGAAGCGGACAAGCGGTAACATATAAACGTCTTTATTGTAAGACTACACTGTAACACTGTACTGTCCCGGGCTGGGCGCCCGGTGTATATCATGAGGCCACGCCTACCCCTGGTGCGTGGCCACCGCCCACTTGGTGCGCGGAATGATGTCACCACGCCAGTGGGCTTTTGTGTCCGCCACAATATGTGTATTAATGGTGTATTATAATGTGAATATGTGCACTAATGATGTATCATTATGTGAATTTGTGTATTAATGATGCATTATGATGTGAATATGTGTACTAATGATGCATTATGATGTGAATATGTGTACTAATGATGCATTATAATGTGAATATGTGTACTAATGACGCATTATGATGTGAATATGTGTACTAATGACGCATTATGATGTGAATATGTGGATTAATGATGATTATAATGTGAATATGTGTACTAATGATGCATTATGACGTGAATATGTGCACTAATGATGCAAAATAATGTGACTATGTGTACTAATGATGTATTATGACATGAATATGTGCACTAATGATGCATTATAATGTGAATATGTTTACTAATGATGCATTATGACATGAATATGTGTACTAATGATGCATTATAATGTGAATATGTGTACTAATGACGCATTATGATGTGAATATGTGTACTAATGATGCATTATGATGTGAATATGTGTACTAATGATGCATTATAATGTGAATATGTGTACTAATGACGCATTATGATGTGACTGTGTGTATTAATGATGTATTATAATGTGAATATGTGTATTAATGGTGTATTATGATGTGACGATGTGTATTAATGATGTTTTATTATGTGGATATGTGTGCTAATGATGCATTATGATGTGACTGTGTGTATTAATGATGTATTATAATGGGAATATGTGTACTAATGATGTATCATGATGTGAATATGTGTACCAATGATGCATTATGATGTGAATATGTGTACTAATGATGCATTATAATGTGAATATGTGTTCTAATGATGCATTATGATGTGAATATGTTTACTAATGATGCATTATGATGTGAATATGTGCACTAATGATGCATTATAATGTGAATATGTGTACTAATGACGCATTATGATGTGAATATGTGCAATAATGATGCATTATAATGTGAATATGTGTACTAATGATGCATTATGACGTGAATATGTGCACTAATGATGCATTATAATGTGAATATTTGTACTAATGACGCATTATGATGTGAATATGTGTACTAATGATGCATTATGATGTGAATATGTGTCCTAATGATGCATTATGATGTGACTGTGTGTATTAATTGATGTATTATCATGTGAGTATGTGTACTAATGATGTTTTATCATGTGGATATGTGTACTAATGATGCATTATGATGTGAATATGTGTACTAATGATGCATTATAATGTGAATATGTGTACTAATGATGTATTATAATGTGAATATGTGTATTAATGATGTATTATAATGTGAATATGTTTATTAATAAGGTATTATAATGTGAATATGTTTATTAATGATGTATTATAATGTGAATATGTGTATTAATGATGTATTAAAATGTGAATATGTGCACTAATGATGTATTATAATGTGAATATGTTTATGAATGATGTATTATAATGTGAATATGTGTATTAATGATGTATTAAAATGTGAATATGTGCATTCATGATGTATTATAATGTGAATATGTGTTCTAATGATGCATTATGATGTGAATATGTTTACTAATGATGCATTATGATGTGAATATGTGCACTAATGATGCATTATAATGTGAATATGTGTACTAATGACGCATTGTGATGTGAATATGTGTAATAATGATGCAATATAATGTGAATATGTGTACTAATGATGCATTATGACGTGAATATGTGCACTAATGATGCATTATAATGTGAATATGTGTACTAATGATGCATTATAATGTGAATATGTGTACTAATGATGCATTATGATGTGAAAATGTGTACTAATGATGCATTATAATGTGAATATGTGTCCTAATGATGCATTATGATGTGACTGTGTATATTAATTGATGTATTATCATGTGAATATGTGTACTAATGATGTTTTATCATGTGGATATGTGTACTAATGATGCATTATGATGTGAATGTGTGTACTAACGATGCATTATGATGTGACTGTGTGCACTAATGATGCATTATGATGTGAATATGTGCACTAATGATGCATTATAATGTGAATATGTTTATTAATGATGTATTATAATGTGAATATGTGTATTAATGATGTATTAAAATGTGAATATGTGCACTAATGATGTATTATAATGTGAATATATTTATTAATGATGTAATATAATGTGAATATGTGTATTAATGATGTATTAAAATGTGAATATGTGCATTCATGATGTATTATAATGTGAATATGTTTATTAATGATGTATTACAATGTGAATATGAATAACCCAGAGGACCTCGGAGGAGGAGCTACGAATCCGAGAGGATACCCAGAGGACCTCGGAGGAGGAGCTATGAATCCGAGAGGATACCCAGAGGACCTCTGAGGAGGAGCTACGAATCCGAGAGGATACCCAGAGGACCTCAGAGGAGGAGCTACGAATCCGAGGGGATACCCAGAGGACCTCGGAGGAGGAGCTACAAATCCGAGAGGATAACCATAGGACCCCGGAGGAGGAGCTACGAATCCGAGAGGATAACCAGAGGACTTCGAAGGAGGAGCTACGAATCCGAGAGGATACCCAGAGGACCTCGGAGGAGGAGCTACGAATCCGAGAGGATACCCAGAGGACCTCGGAGGAGGAGCTACAAATCCGAGAGGATTCCCAGAGGACCTCGGAGGAGGAGCTGCGAATCCGAGAGGATACCCAGAGGACCACGGAGGAGGAGCTACAAATCCGAGAGGATACACAGAGGACCTCGGAGGAGGAGCTACGAATCCGAGAGGATACCCAGAGGACCTCAGAGGAGGAGCTACGAATCCGAGAGGATACCCAGAGGACCTAGGAGGAGGAGATACGAATCAGAGAGGATACCCAGAGGACCTCGGAGGAAGAGCTTCGAATCCGAGAAGATACGCAGAGGACCTCGGAGGAGGAGCTACGAATCCGAGAGGATACCTAGAGGACCTCGGAGGAGGAGCTATGAATCCGAGAGGATACCCAGAGGACCTCGGAGGAGGAGCTACGAATCCGAGAGGAAACCCAGAGGACCTCGGAGGAGGAACTACGAATCCGAGAGGATACCCAGATGACCTCGGAGGAGGAGCTACGAATCCGAGAGGAAACCCAGAGGACCTCGGAGGAGGAACTACGAATCCGAGAGGATACCCAGATGACCTCGGAGGAAGAGCTACTCCGCCGAGAGGCGAGGACTCGGGCTCTGTCAGCGGGCTGCCTCACCCATTCCCGGCTTATATAGGTGGGACAAGTATGCCGTAGGCCTTACCCCGTCCTGCCTCATATGTATACCTGAGCTCGATTCTGTCTGCAAAAACTGATAAAGGTGGAGGAGTTTGCGGGCTCTGCCAGCGTGCGACCTAACCCCACCCCGCCTTATATAGGTGGGGCGAGGACTCGAGCTCTGTCAGCGGCTGGCCTCACCCATCCCTGCCTTATAGAGGTGGGGCGAGTATGCGGGAGGCTTTAACCCGCCCTGCCTTAAATAGGTGGGGCAACCACTCGGGTTCAGTCGCCGGGCGGTCCCACCCCGCCCCGCATTTTATTTTTTATGAAAGTCCTCGATATAATAAATGTGTTTCCACACCAAAATAAGATTTGAAATTTTAATTTAATATGTACATCCTTTGCTCTTATGTTGTATTTTGATGATTGTATTCATTTATTAACTGATTGCAAAGTGTTTAACATGAAAGCTTTCGCAAATGGATATTGGTTTTATTTTTGGAGTCCACTGAAGTTGATTCTTTGAAACTGTTTTCATGTTGAATCAATGCTATGAGACATTTTCAATCTTTACTCAATAATCTGTTTTTGAAAGATAGTTTCAATTTGATGGTAAAATACTTGTGCATTGGTGCAAACAATAGGGCCATTATAGTTGTAAAAACATCAGCATTTACATGTTCTTGACTTTATTACTTTCACCAGTATCTTGAGATGTTTTGGATTTTGAAATCTTCCATCACAATCTTAGCCATCAATTCCTCTCCTAAAGAAGTTCACCAATCTCTGTGATTGAGGACCAGGAAGCTCAATGATAAATTGCAGTTTTGTTTTCTGTGCATGTGAAGATTATTTTTCAGCGATAAACATGTGGCAATCCTCACTGACTGCTTGGACTCTGGAGACCACATCAGGAAGCAGATTCTTCACCTTATTTGGTCCAAGGGTGGTGAAAAATTCTCACTTATTTCCTTTGATGGTGAAGTGGAGATGGAAGTAACAATGGATGTCCATCACTTTGACGGGCGAGGTTGGGGCCCGTCAATTTTTAGCCACGTCGCAGACGCTGCTCATAGAGTGCCCTCTGCTGTTGTTGTTGTTGTTCTTCTTCTTCTTGTTCTTCTTCTTCTTGTTGTTCTTGCAGAGAAGACAAAACCTCGAAGCTCCACCCATTCTGGGAACCATAGCTCCACCAATTTTGGGAGAGGCTTCATAAAAACAAATATCCACCATTTTATTAACTCGCATAGCTTTGAGGCCTGTTTTGTAGGCCCGTGGTGTCTTCCTCTCTCACACAGTTTTATTTCAAATCAAATTCGATATATCATCTCTTTTTTCACAGTCGCTAACATAGTTTTAGACTCGGTTGAAAAAAAACGGGAAGAAAATCCGATGAAAGTTGCCCTTTATAGAACAAAATGAATGCTCAAAGGCCTGTAACTTCAAGTCCATTGAGATATATATTTTTTAGATCGCGGCATGGTCAGTCATACACCGCCCGAAATAAGAGACGGGAAAATGCCGAGATATATTAAAAATTCGGCCATTTGATGACAATCGTCACGATGAAATATTTAATTTATACGTCATCACAATAATGTGGAGAGAGGAGCATAGCTTCGTTCACGTGTCGCCACACACGGGAAATTGCCGAGATATATATTTTTTAAATCGTGGCATGGTCATTCATACACCACCTGAAATAACAGACGGGAAAATGCCGAGATATATTAAAAATTCGTCGCCACACATGGGAAATTGCCGAGATATATTTTCACTTTGCACAAAAATAACATCAAGTAATCGAATCAATAGGAATGTCCTGTGCCTATAACGTCGATGTTATAGGCACAGCTGCATCTAGGCATTGTGTAACATCGACGCGGCTTTTGTTTTAATTAAAACTTTTTGTATTGTTTCCTTTGGTGGGCATTGTTGTGGATGTCTTAGTTTTATATCTTGTTTTTTCATTCATACAGAGATATCCTTGTTGTCTTTCGATTGTCAGAGGAAGGACCTTTTTAGGTGTTGTATTGTTTTTTATATGGTTCAATCACGACTACATTTTATGAGCAACTGTCTTGCAACTTACATGAGATATATGTCCTTTCTCGTGGAGAGTAAGTGTGGTCCAAACCTCACCCAAGTGGGCGACCTCACCTCGCTGCGCCTTATAAAGGTGGGGCGAGGTATCAAGCCCTGTCGGCGGGGGGCTTCACCCCTCCCCGCCTTACATAGGTGGGGCGAGTATGCGGGAGGCCTGACCCCGCCCTGCCTTGCATATACTTGAGCTCAATTCTGTGTTAAAAAAGGTATATATATATATATATATATATATATATATATATATATATATATATATATATATATATATATATATATATATATATATATATATATATATATATATATATATATATTGTTGTGGATATGAGAATGTTTTTTTTTTTTTGTTGTGTAATGAATTGTTGTAAAATGTCACCCTCCTTCCTGCATTTGTTGTTGTATAAAGGTCAAAGGGCGTTCCCGTAGTTAATTCCATAAAACATACACGAAGAACACCATATATCCCGGTTCGGTAGTTATATCCTTATTATGTGTATTAGTGTAAGGCTGTGTCTTCCATTAATTTAAATACTCCATTGCACCAAGTGAAATAAGAGTAGATTCCCTTCACCTTCCCCTTCCAACAATTGCCAACTGTTCCCTCCGCGACTCCATTCGCCACGAGGTCGGCTCGGAGAAGAAGGGGGAGGAGCCGCCGAATCCTGGGCGTGCCCGCCCATCGTCATCAAGGGCGGAGCCAGAGGGCCGTGCCGACCAATCAGGGCCGAGGCGAGCTCACCGATGGGCGTGTTCTAGAGGCCGGCGGCTTGATTGCCCGGGGGGGTTATAAAGAGCACGCGAGGAAGCCGTTAAGAAGAAGTGCGCACGAGGGCGAAGCAAGAGAGGAACGTCCTGAGAGAGATACGTCCTAAGATATACGTCCAAAGAGATACATGCAGAGATACGTGCGACGATCAAGTGCAAGCGAGTCAGAGCGGCGAAGTGCGAAGTGCCAAGTAGAGAAAGTGCCGAGTGCGCAGAGCCAAGTGCAAGAGAGTTCAATGGAGCAGCTTTGGAGAGCGAACGGTGCACCGGAGGGGCTTCGCCGTGCAGATTGGAACCGCGGCTGTTTTGGCGATCCCAGCTCGGGTATTGACGGCAGCTATCCGCTTCCGGCCCGACCGATCCCCGCTGAACCTTCCTCCCCCGCCAAGCCATTCCTCCTTCCGATCCTTCCTGCCTGCAAATTCCCAATTTGTGTGAGTCCGTCTTTCGTTTGTTCTGTCCAGGGTTCAAAGTAAGACTGCCATAGATAAGCTAAGTTTCACTTTGTCCGCTTCTTCTTCTTCTGTTTTTATTTTATTATCCTTCCTTCTCCTTGGTTTCTTTGATTGTGTAAATAGTAGGAATAAATTTAGTAGCATTTCCAACCTTTTTGCTTTGGTGTTCTTCTTCTTCACAACCTTCGCTTTAGTCTTTTCCCCATTGAATATCTGTGGCGCGATTTGGCCAACGTTCAGGAATCGGGTTAGTCGGGGTAACTGTTCGGGCGCGGCGGCCATCCGCTCGGCAAACAACATCCTCGCCGCGGTCCCGTAACAATATACTCGATCTCGATTCTGTGTACAAAAAAAATAAATACATGATGATGTGACTGTGTGTATGAATGATGCATTATAATGTGAATGTGCGTACTAATGATGCATTATGATGTGACTGTGTGTATTAATGATGTATTTTAATGTGAATATGTGTATGAATGATGCATTATGATGTCAATATGTGGACTAATGATGCATTATGATGTGACTGTGTGTATTAATGGTGTATTATAATATGAATATGCACACTAATGATGCATTATAATGTGAATATGTGCACTAATGATGTATCATTATGTGAATTTGTGCATTAATGATGCATTATAATGTGAATATGTGTACTAATGATGCATTATGATGTGACTGTGTGTATTAATGGTGTATTATAATATGAATATGCCTACTAATGATGCATTATGATGTGACTGTGTGTATTAATGGTGTATTATAATGTGAATATGTGTACTAATGATGTATCATTATGTGAATATGTGTACTAATGATGCATTATGATGTGAATATGTGTACTAATCATGTATCATTATGTGAATATGTGTAATAATGATGCATTATGATGTGACGATGTGTATTAATGATGTTTTATCATGTGGATATGTGTACTAATGATGTATCATTATGTGAATATGTGTACTAATGATGCATTATGATGTGAATATGTGTACTAATGATGCATTATAATGTGAATATGTGTATTAATGGTGTATCATAATGTGAATATGTGCACTAATGATGTATCATTATGTGAATTTGTGCATTAATGATGCATTATAATGTGAATATGTGTACTAATGATGCATTATGATGTGACTGTGTGTATTAATGGTGTATTATAATATGAATATGCACACTAATGATGCGTTATAATGTGAATATGTGCACTAATGATGTATCATTATGTGAATTTGTGCATTAATGATGCATTATAATGTGAATATGTGTACTAATGATGCATTATGATGTGACTGTGTGTATTAATGGTGTATTATAATATGAATATGCATACTAATGATGCATTATGATGTGACTGTGTGTATTAATGGTGTATTATAATGTGAATATGTGTACTAATGATGTATCATTATGTGAATATGTGTACTAATGATGCATTATGATGTGAATATGTGTACTAATGATGTATCATTATGTGAATATGTGTACTAATGATGCATTATGATGTGACGATGTGTATTAATGATGTTTTATCATGTGGATATGTGTACTAATGATGTATCATTATGTGAATATGTGTACTAATGATGCATTATGATGTGAATATGTGTACTAATGATGCATTATAATGTGAATATGTGTACTAATGATGCATTATGATGTGAATATGTGTACTAATAATGCATTATAATGTGAATATGTGTTCTAATGATGTATTATGATGTGAATATGTGTATTAATTGATGTATTATCATGTGAATATGTGTACTAATGATGTTTTATCACGTGGATATGTGTACTAATGATGCATTATGATGTGAATATGTGTACTAATGACGCATTATGATGTGAATATGCGTACTAATGATGCATTATGATGTGACTGTGTGCACTAATGATGCATTATGATGTGAATATGTGTACTAATGACGCATTGTGATGTGAATATGTGTACTAATGATGCATTATGATGTGACTGTGTGCACTAATGATGCATTATGATGTGAATATGTGTACTAATGATGCATTATAATGTGAATATGTGTACTAATGATGTATTATAATGTGAATATGTGTATTAATGACGCATTATGATGTGAATATGTTTCTTAATAATGCATTATGATGTGAATGTGTGTCCTAATGATGCATTATGATGTGAATATGTGTATTAATGATGTATTAAAATGTGAATATGTGCACTAATGATGTATTATAATGTGAATATGTTTATTAATGATGTATTATAATGTGAATATGTGTATTAATGATGTATTAAAATGTGAATATGTGCACTAATGATGTATTATAATGTGAATATGTTTATCAATGATGTATTACAATGTGAATATGAATAACCCAGAGGACCCCGGAGGAGGAGCTACGAATCCGAGAGGATACCCAGAGGACCTCGGAGGAGGAGCTATGAATCCGAGAGGACACCCAGAGGACCTCGGAGGAGGAGCTACAAATCCGAGCGGATACCCAGAGGACCTCGGAGGAGGAGCTACGAATCCGAGAGGATACCCAGAGGACCTCGGAGGAGGAACTACGAATCCGAGAGGATACCCAGAGGACCTCGGAGGAGGAGCTACAAATCCGAGAGGATACCCAGAGGACCTCGGAGGAGGAGCTATGAATCCGAGAGGATACCCAGAGGACCTCAGAGGAGGAGCTACGAATCCGAGAGGATACCCAGAGGACCTCGGAGGAGGAGCTACGAATCAGAGAGGATACCCAGAGGACCTCGGAGGAGGAGCTACGAATCCGAGAAGATACCCAGAGGACCTCGGAGGAGGAGCTATGAATCCGAGAGGATACCCAGAGGACCTCGGAGGAGGAGCTATGAATCCGAGAGGATACCCAGAGGACCTCGGAGGAGGAGCTACGAATCCGAGAGGCTACACAGAGGAGCTCGGAGGAGGAGCTACGAATCCGAGAGGCTACACAGAGGACCTCGGAGGAGGAGCTACACCGCCGAGAGGATACCCAGAGGACCTCGGAGGCGGAGCTATGAATATTAGAGCATACCCAGAAGACCTTGGAGGCGGGGCTACGAATCCGAGAGCTTACCCAGAGGACCTTGGAGGCGGAGCTACGATTCCGAGAGGATACCCAGAGGACCTTGGATGAGAGCTACGAATCCGAGAGGATACCCAGAGGACCTCGGATGAGGAGCTATGAATCCGAGAGGATACCCAGAGGACCTCGGAGGAGGAGCTATGCCGACGAGAGGATACCCAGAGGACCTTGGAGGAGGAGCTACGCCATTGAGAGGATACCCATAGGACCTCGGAGGAGGAGCTACGACTCCGGGAGGATACCCAGAGGACCTCAGAGGAGGAGTTACGTATCCGAGAGGATACCCAGATGACCTCGGAGGAGGAGGTATACCGCCGAGAGCATACCCAGAGGACCTTGGAGATGGAGCTACGAATCCGAGAGCATATCCAGAGGACCTTGGAGGCGGAGCTACGAATACGAGAGGCGAGGACTCGGGCTCTGTCAGCGGGCTGCCTCAACCATTCCCGTCTTATATAGGTGGGACGAGTATGCCGTAGGCCTTACCCCACCCTGCCTGATATATATATATACTTGAACTCGATTCTGTCTACAAAAACAAACAAACAAAAAAAAACCTCATCCCTCCCCACCTTATATAGGCGGAGGAGTTTGCGGGCTTTGTCGGCGTGCGACCTAACCCCACCCCGCCTTATATAGGTGGGGCGAGGACTCGAGATCTGTCAGCGGGCGGCCTCACCCATCCCCGCCTTCTAGAGGTGGGGCGAATATGCAGGTCGCAGGAGGCTTTAACCCGCCCTGCCTTATTTAGGTGGGGCAACCACTCGGGTTCAGTCGCCGGGCTGTCCCACCCCGCCGCGCATTTTATTTTTTATAAAAGACCTCGATATAATGTGCATGTTTCCACACCAAAATAAGATTTGAAATTTAAATTTAATATGTCCATCCTTTGCTCTTATGTTGTATTTTGAAGATTGTTTTAGTTTATTAACTGATTGCAAAGTGTTTAACATGAAAGTTTTCGCAAACGGATATTGGTTTTATTTTTGGAGTCCACTGAAGTTTATTCTTTGAAACTGTTTTCATGTTGAATCAATGCAATGGGACATTTTCAATCTTTACTCAATAATCTGTTTTTGGAAGATAGTTTCAATTTGATGGTAAAATACTTGTGCACTGGTGCAAACAATAGGGCCATTATAGTTGTAAAAACATCAGCATTTACATGTTCTTGACTTTATTATTTTCACCAGTATCCTGACATGTTTTGGATTTTGAAATCTTCCATCACAATCTTCGCCATCAATTCCTCTCCTAAATAAGTTCACCAATCTCTGTGATTGAGGACCAGGAAGCTCAATGATAAATTGCAGTTTTGTTTTCTGTGCATGTGAAGATTATTTTTCAGCGATAAACATGTGGCAACCCTCATTGACTGATTGGACTCTGGAGACCACATCAGGAAGCAGATTCTTCACCTTATTTTGTCCAAAGTTGGTGAAAAATTCTCACTTATTTCCTTTGATGGTGAAGTGGAGATGGAAGTAATAATGGATGTCCATCACTTTGACGGGCGAGGTTGGGGCCCGTCAATTTTTTCCTTTGGTGGGCATGGTTGTGGATGTCTTAGTTTTATATCTTGTTTTTTCATTCATTCAGAGATATCCTTGTTGTCTTTCGATTGTCAGAGGAAGGACCTTTTTAGGTGTTATATTGTTTTTATATGGTTCAATCACAACTACATTTTATGAGAAACTGTCTTGCAACTTACATGAGATATATTGCCTTTCTCGTGGAGAGTAAGTGTGGTCCAACCCTCACCCAAGTGGGCGACCTCACCTCGCTGCACCTTATAAAGGTGGGGCAAGGAATCAAGCCCTGTCGGCGGGGGGCCTCACCCCTCCCCGCCTTACATAGGTGGGGCGAGTATGCTGGAGGGCTGACCTCGCTCTGCCTTGTATATACTTGAGCTCAATTCTGTGTTTAAAAAATGTATATATGTATCTATATTATAATAGGCTACGGTGATTCTGTTGGACGTCTGTCCGGGGGTGTGGCTTCATCCGTTTGCAGAGTAGCTCCACCCGTAGCTCCACCCATTCTTGGAGAGGCTTCATGTAAACAAATATCCACCATTTTATTAACTCGAATGGCTTTGAGGCCTGTTTAGTTAGGCCCGTGCTGTCTTTCTCTCTCACACAGGTTTATTTCAATTCTAATTCGATATATCATTTCATTTTTAACAGTCGCTAACACTGTGTTAGACTCGGTTGAAAAAAAACGGGAAGAGAATCCCAAGAAAGTTTCCGTTTATAGAACGAAATGATTTCTCAAAGGCCTGTAAACTAAACGCCCATTTTATCGAATTCACCATCTGATTTAATTTTTATCGATGGTTTTCGACTCGGTGTCAGAAATAATTGAGAACATTCACAGACGCACGGGAAATTGCCGAGATATATTTATAACAAGTACAAAAAGTTTTAATTAAAACAAAAGCCGCGTCGATGTTACACAATGCCTCGATGCAACTGTGCCTATAACGTCGATGTTATAGGCACAGGACATTCCTATTGATTCGATTACTTGATGTTATTTTTGTGCAAAGTGAAAATATATCTCGGCAATTTCCTGTGTGTGGCGACGAATTTTTAATATATCTCGGCATTTTCCCGTCTGTTATTTCAGGCGGTGTATGACTGACCATGCCGCGATTTAAAAAATATATATCTCGGCAATTTCCCGTGTGTGGCGACATGTGAACGAAGCTATGCTCCTCTCTCCACATTATTGTGACGACGTATAAATTAAATATTTCATCATGACGATTGTCATCAAATGGACGAATTTTTAATATATCTCGGCATTTTCCCATCTGTTATTTCAGGCGGTGTATGACTGACCATGCCGCGATTAAAAAAAAATATATCTCGGCAATTTCCCGTATGTGGCGACACGTGAACGAAGCTATGCTCCTCTCTCCACATTATTGTGACGACGTATAAATTAAATATTTCATCGTGATGATTGTCATCAAATGGACGAATTTTTAATATATCTCGGCATTTTCCCGTCTGTTATTTCGGGCGGTGTATGACTGACCATGCCGCGATTTAAACAAAATATATATATCTCGGCATTTTCCCACCTGTTATTTCGGGCGGCGTATGACTGACCATGCCGCGATTTAAAAAAAAAATATCTCAATGGACTTGAAGTTACAGGCTTTTGAGAATTCATTTCGTGCTATAAAGGGCAACTTTCATCGGATTTTCTTCCCGTTTTTTTTCAACCGAGTCTAAAACTATGTTAGCGACTGTGAAAAATGAAATGATATATCGAATTTGATTTGAAAGAAAACTGTGTGAGAGAGGAAGACACCACAGGCCTACAAAACAGGCCTCAAAGCTATGCGAGTTAATAAAATGGTGGATATTTGTTTATATGAAGCCGCTCCCACAATGGGTGGAGCTATGGTTCCCAGAATGGGTGGAGCTTTGAGGTTTTGTCTTCTCTGCAAGAACAAGAACAAGAAGAAGAAGAAGAACAACAACAACAGCAGAGGGCACTCTATGACCAGCGTCTGCGACGCGGCTAAAAAAATCGCGCCATGATGATACACAAAAATACACCGCCTAAAATAACAGTTGGGGAAAATGTCGACATATATTAAAAATTTGCTTTTTCTTTTCGTTAAGATATATTACTTTTACGTTTTATGAGAGTCGGCACAAAAACGACATATATATCTTCGTTCTTTCTTATTTCATTCAACATTATTATCCGCAAGTAAAATATGTTTCACGAAATTACCGAGAGATATGCCTTCGTTTTTTTTTATTAGTTATGTGCGCATACACTTTAAATAGGTTTGGCAATAGGGGTTGGCGAGGAGTGTGAGGGGTTGTAGAGGGGTGTGAGGAGGTATTGGAGAGGAGTGCGAGGAGGCATTGGAGAGGAGTGCAAGGAGGAATTGGAGAGGAATGCGAGGAGGTATTTGAGAGGAATGCGAGGAGGTATTGGAGAGGAATGCGAGGAGTTATTGGAGAGGAGGGCGAGGAGGTATTGGAGAGGAGTGCGAGGAGGTATTGGAGAGGAGTGCGAGGATGTATTGGAGAGGAGTGTGAGGAGGTATTGGAGAGGAGTGCGAGAAGGTATTGCAGAGGAGTGTGAGGAGGTATTGGAGAGGAGTGTGAGGAGGTATTGGAGAGGAGTGTGAGGAGGTATTGGAGAGGAGTGTGAGGGGTTGGAGAGGAGTGTGAGGGGTTGGCGAGGAGTGTGAGGGGTTGTAGAGGAGTGTGATGGGTTGCAGAGGAGTGTGAGGGATTGGAGAGGAGTGTGAGGGATTGGAGAGGAGTGTGAGGGATTGGAGAGGAGTGTGCGGGATTGGAGAGGAGTGTGCGGGATTGGAGAAGAGTGTGCGGGATTGGAGAGGAGTGTTCGGGATTGGAGAGGAGTGTGCGGGATTGGAGAGGAGTGTGCGGGATTGGAGAGGAGTGTGCGGGATTGGAGAGGAGTGTGCGGGATTGGAGAAGAGTGTGCGGGATTGGAGAAGAGTGTGCGGGATTGGAGAGGAGTGTGCGGGATTGGAGAGGAGTGTGCGGGATTGGAGAGGAGTGTGAGGGATTTGAGAGGCGTGCGAGGGATTGGAGAGGAGGGTGAGGGATTGGAGAGGAGTGTGAGGGATTGGAGAGGAGTGTGAGGGATTGGATAGGAGTGTGAGGGATTGGAGAGGAGTGTGAGGGATTGGAGAGGAGTGTGAGGGATTGGAGAGGAGTGCGAGGAGGTATTGGAGAGGAGTGTGAGGAGGTATTGGAGAGGAGTGTGAGGAGGAGTGGTATTGGAGAGGCGTGAGGGTAGAGAGCAGTGAGGGGGTCACATATTATGTGAAATAAATAAGTTGTGTTCATTACACCATTTTAACCATTTTGTAAAATTTAATGTGCAGCATCTAAATCAAGATGTCCAAATGTCACACACCATACCCATGGGATTCCCACGGGTGACCCAACGAGTATATATATACTCGATCTCGATTCTGTGTACAAAAAAAATAAATACCTGATGATGTGACTGTGTGTATGAATGATGCATTCTAATGTGAATGTGCGTACTAATGATGCATTATGATGTGACTGTGTGTGTTAATGATGTATTATAATGTGAATGTGCGTACTAATGATGCATTATGATGTGACTGTGTGTATTAATGATGTATTATAATGTGAATATGTGTACTAATGATGCATGATAATGTGAACATGTGTACTAATGATGCATTATGATGTGAATATGTGTACTAATGACGCATTATGATGTGACTGTGTGTATTAGTGATGTATTATCATGTGAATATGTGTACTAATGATGCATTATGATGTGAATATGTGTGCTAATGATGCATTATAATGTGAATATGTGTATTAATGGTGTATTATAATGTGAATATGTGCACTAATGATGTATCATTATGTGAATTTGTGCATTAATGATGCATTATGATGTGAATATGTGTACTAATGATGCATTATGATGTGAATATGTGTACTAATGATGCATTATAATGTAAATATGTGTACTAATGATGCATTATGATGTGAATATGTGTACTAATGACGCATTATGATGTGAATATGTGGACTAATGATGATTATAATGTGAATATGTGTACTAATGATGCATTATGACGTGAATATGTGCACTAATGATGCATAATAATGTGACTATGTGTACTAATGATGTATTATGACATGAATATGTACACTAATGATGCATTATAATGTGAATATGTTTACTAATGATGCATTATGACATGAATATGTGTACTAATGATGCATTATAATGTGAATATGTGTACTAATGACGCATTATAATGTGAATATGTTTACTAATGATGCATTATGGCATGAATATGTGTACTAATGATGTATTATAATGTGAATATGTGTATTAATGGTGTATTATAATGTGGATATGTGTACGAATGATGTATCATTATGTGAATAAGTGTACTAATGACGCATTATGATGTGAATATGCACTAATGATGCATTATAATGTGAATATGTGTTCTATTGATGCATTATGATGTGAATATGTGTACTCATGAGGCATTATGATGTGAATATGTGTACTAATGATGCATTATAATGTGAATATGTGTACTCATGATGTATTATCATGTGAATATGTGTACTCATGATGCATTATAAAGTGATTATGTGTATTAATGATGTATTATAATGTGAATATGTGTACTAATGATGCATTATGATGTGACGATGTGTATTAATGATGTATTATCATGTGAATATGTGTACTAATGATGCATTATGATGTGACTGTGTGTATTAATGATGTATTATAATGTGAATATGTGTGTTAATGATGTATCATTATGTGAATATGTGTAATAATGACGCATTATGATGTGAATATGTGGACTAATGATGCATTATAATGTGAATATGTGTTCTAATGATGCATTATGATGTGAATATGTGCACTAATGATGCATTATGATGTGAATATGTGTACTAATGATGCATTATAATGTGAATATGTGTACTAATGATGAATTATGATGTGAATATGTGTGCTAATGATGCTTTATAATGTGAATATGTGTACTAATGTATTATCACTAATGATGCATTATGATGTGAATATGTGTACTAATGACGCATTACGATGTGAAAATGTGTACTAATGATGCATTATGATGTGAATATGTGTACTAGTGATGCATTATAATGTGACTGTGTGTATTAATGATGTATTATAATGTGAATATGTGTATTAATGGTGTATTATAATGTGGATATGTGTACTAATGATGTATCATTATGTGAATATGTGTACTAATGACGCATTATGATGTGAATATGTGCACTAATGATGCATTATAATGTGAATATGTGTTCTATTGATGCATTATGATGTGAATATGTTTACTAATGATGCATTATGATGTGAATATGTGCACTAATGATGCATTATAATGTGAATATGTGCACAAATGACGCATTATGATGTGAATATGTGCAATAATGATGCATTATAATGTGAATATGTGTACTAATGATGCATTATGACGTGAATATGTGCACTAATGATGCATTATAATGTGAATATGTGTACTAATGACGCATTATGATGTGAATATGTGTACTAATGATGCAATATGATGTGAATATGTGTACTAATGATGCATTATAATGTGAATATGTGTACTAATGATGCATTATGATGTGAAAATTTGTACTAATGATGCATTATAATGTGAATATGTGTCCTAATGATGCATTATGATGTGACTGTGTGTATTAATTGATGTATTATCATGTGAATATGTGTACTAATGATGTTTTATCATGTGGATATGTGTACTAATCATGCATTATGATGTGAATATGTGTACTAACGATGCATTATGATGTGACTGTGTGCACTAATGATGCATTATGATGTGAATATGTGTACTAATGATGCATTATAATGTGAATATGTGTACTAATGATGTATTATAATGTGAATATGTGTATTAATGATGTATTATAATGTGAATATGTTTATTAATAAGGTATTATAATGTGAATATGTTTATTAATGATGTATTATAATGTGAATATGTGTATTAATGATGTATTAAAATGTGAATATGTGCACTAATGATGTATTATAATGTGAATATGTTTATTACCTTCGCAAAAGCGGAAGGTTATGTTTTGATCGCTGTGTATTTATTTGTATGTCTGTGTGTGTGTATGTTAATCGCATAACTCAAAAAGTATTCAACCGAATTGCATGAAATTTGGTGGGATGATTGGTTATTATACGGGACACATTTGATTAGATTTTGGGAAACAGATTTGCTCAAATTCTGACTATTTTTAACTCGATCGTATTTCACTCAAAGTTATGAGCGACTGAAGAAGAAGATGTCCATCCAGGACGTCATCACTATAACGCGATCTCCCGCGATCATTTCAACCTCAAAAAAAATTATAATTGCAGATTTGACAATAGATGAGGCATATTAACAAACGAATGAAAGAGATTTGCTCAAATTCTGACTATTTTTAACTCGATCGTATTTCACTCAAAGTTATGCGCGACTGAAGAAGAAGATGTCCATCCAGGACGTCATCACTATAACGCAATCTCCCGCGATCATTTCAACCTCAAAAAAAATTATAATTGCAGATTTGTCAAGAGATGAGGCATATTAACAAACGAATGAAACAGATTTGCTCAAATTCTGACTATTTTTAACTCGATCGTATTTCACTCAAAGTTATGAGCGACTGAAGAAGAGGATGTCCATCCAAGACGTCATCACTATAACGCGATCTCCCGCAATCATTTCAACCTCAAATGAAATTCAAATTGCAGATTTGTCAATCGGGGAGGCATATTAACAGACGAATGAAACAGATTTGCTCAAATTCTGATTTTTAAAAATCGATCGCATTTCACATAAAGTTTCACATCGCATACACTCCCATGCCAAGTACAGAACAGTAGCTGCGGCGAAGGTATGCGCTCTACCGAGTGCCCGGATTCTAGTTAATGATGTATTATAATGTGAATATGTGTATTAATGATGTATTAAAATGTGAATATGTGCATTCATGATGTATTATAATGTGAATATGTGTTCTAATGATGCATTATGATGTGAATATGTTTACTAATGATGCATTATGATGTGAATATGTGCACTAATGATGCATTATAATGTGAATATGTGTACTAATGATGCATTATGATGTGAATATGTGTAATAATGATGCATTATAATGTGAATATGTGAACTAATGATGCATTATAATGTGAATATGTGTACTAATGATGCATTATAATGTGAATATGTGTACTAATGATGCATTATGATGTGAATATGTGCACTAATGATGCATTATAATGTGAATATGTGTACTAATGATGCATTATGATGTGAATATGTGTACTAATGATGCATTATAATGTGAATATATGTACTAATGATGCATTATGATGTGAAAATGTGTACTAATGATGCATTATAATGTGAATATGTGTCCTAATGATGTATTATGATGTGACTGTGTGTATTAATTGATGTATTATCATGTGAATATGTGTACTAATGATGTTTTATCATGTGGATATGTGGACTAATGATGCATTATGATGTGAATATGTGTACTAACGATGCATTATGATGTGACTGTGTGCACTAATGATGCATTATGATGTGAATATGTGTACTAATGATGCATTATAATGTGAATATGTGTACTAATGATGTATTATAATGTGAATATGTGTATTCATGATGTATTATAATGTGAATATGTTTATTAATAAGGTATTATAATGTGAATATGTTTATTAATGATGTATTATAATGTGAATATGTGTATTAATGATGTATTAAAATGTGAATATGTGCACTAATGATGTATTATAATGTGAATATGTTTATTAATGATGTATTATAATGTGAATATGTGTATTAATGATGTATTAAAATGTGAATACGTGCATTCATGATGTATTATAATGTGAATATGTTTATTAATGATGTATTACAATGTGAATATGAATAACCCAGAGGACCTCGGAGGAGGAGCTACGAATCCGAGAGGATACCCAGAGGACCTCGGAGGAGGAGCTATGAATCCGAGAGGACACCCAGAGGACCTCTGAGGAGGAGCTACGAATCCGAGAGGATACCCAGAGGACCTTGGAGGAGGAGCTACGAATCTGAGAGGATACCCAGAGGACCTCAGAGGAGGAGCTACGAATCCGAGGGGATACCCAGAGGACCTCGGAGGAGGAGCTACAAATCCGAGAGGATAACCATAGGACCCCGGAGGAGGAGCTACGAATCCGAGAGGATAACCAGAGGACTTCGAAGGAGGAGCTACGAATCCGAGAGGATACCCAGAGGACCTCGGAGGAGGAGCTACGAATCCGAGAGGATACCCAGAGGACCTCGGAGAAGGAGCTACGAATCCGAGAGGATACCCAGAGGACCTCGGAGGAGGAGCTACGAATCCGAGAGGATACCCAGAGGACCACGGAGGAGGAGCTACAAATCCGAGAGGATACACAGAGGACCTCGGAGGAGGAGCTACGAATACGAGAGGATACCCAGAGGACCTCGGAGGAGGAGCTACGAATCCGAGAGGATACCCAGAGGACCTCGGAGGAGGAGATACGAATCAGAGAGGATACCCAGAGGACCTCGGAGGAGGAGCTTCGAATCCGAGAAGATACCCAGAGGACCTCGGAGGAGGAGCTACGAATCCGAGAGGATACCTAGAGGACCTCGGAGGAGGAGCTATGAATCCGAGAGGATACCCAGAGGACCTCGGAGGAGGAGCTACGAATCCGAGAGGAAACCCAGAGGACCTCGGAGGAGGAACTACGAATCCGAGAGGATACCCAGATGACCTCGGAGGAGGAGCTACGAATCCGAGAGGAAACCCAGAGGACCTCGGAGGAGGAACTACGAATCCGAGAGGATACCCAGATGACCTCGGAGGAAAAGCTACTCCGCCGAGAGGCGAGGACTCGGGCTCTGTCAGCGGGCTGCCTCACCCATTCCCGGCTTATATAGGTGGGACGAGTATGCCGTAGGCCTTACCCCGTCCTGCCTCATATGTATACCTGAGCTCGATTCTGTCTGCAAAAACTGATAAAGGTGGAGGAGTTTGCGGGCTCTGCCGGCATGCGACCTCACCCCACCCCGCCTTATATAGTTGGGGCGAGGACTCGAGCTCTGTCAGCGGCTGGCCTCACCCATCCCTGCCTTATAGAGGTGGGGCGAGTATGCGGGAGGCTTTAACCCGCCCTGCCTTAAATAGGTGGGGCAACCACTCGGGTTCAGTCGCCGGGCGGTCCCACCCCACCCCGCATTTTATTTTTTATGAAAGTCCTCGATATAATAAATGTGTTTCCACACCAAAATAAGATTTGAAATTTTAATTTAATATGTACATCCTTTGCTCTTATGTTGTATTTTGATGATTGTATTCATTTATTAACTGATTGCAAAGTGTTTAACATGAAAGCTTTCGCAAATGGATATTGGTTTTATTTTTGGAGTCCACTGAAGTTGATTCTTTGAAACTGTTTTCATGTTGAATCAATGCTATGAGACATTTTCAATCTTTACTCAATAATCTGTTTTTGGAAGATAGTTTCAATTTGATGGTACAATACTTGGGCACTGGTGCAAACAATAGGGCCATTATAGTTGTAAAAACATCAGCATTTACATGTTCTTGACTTTATTACTTTCACCAGTATCTTGACATGTTTTGGATTTTGAAATCTTCCATCACAATCTTAGCCATCAATTCCTCTCCTAAAGAAGTTCACCAATCTCTGTGATTGAGGACCAGGAAGCTCAATGATAAATTGCAGTTTTGTTTTCTGTGCATGTGAAGATTATTTTTCAGCGATAAACATGTGGCAATCCTCACTGACTGCTTGGACTCTGGAGACCACATCAGGAAGCAGATTCTTCACCTTATTTGGTCCAAGGGTGGTGAAAAATTCTCACTTATTTCCTTTGATGGTGAAGTGGAGATGGAAGTAACAATGGATGTCCATCACTTTGACGGGCGAGGTTGGGGCCCGTCAATTTTTAGCCACGTCGCAGACGCTGCTCATAGAGTGCCCTCTGCTGTTGTTGTTGTTGTTCTTCTTCTTCTTGTTCTTCTTCTTCTTGTTGTTCTTGCAGAGAAGACAAAACCTCGAAGCTCCACCCATTCTGGGAACCATAGCTCCACCCATTTTGGGAGAGGCTTCATAAAAACAAATATCCACCATTTTATTAACTCGCATAGCTTTGAGGCCTGTTTTGTAGGCCCGTGGTGTCTTCCTCTCTCACACAGTTTTATTTCAAATCAAATTCGATATATCATTTCTTTTTTCACAGTCGCTAACATAGTTTTAGACTCGGTTGAAAAAAAACGGGAAGAAAATCCGATGAAAGTTGCCCTTTATAGAACAAAATGAATGCTCAAAGGCCTGTAACTTCAAGTCCATTGAGATATATATTTTTTAGATCGCGGCATGGTCAGTCATACACCGCCCGAAATAAGAGACGGGAAAATGCCGAGATATATATATATTTTGTTTAAATTGCGGCATGGTCAGTCATACACCGCCCGAAATAACAGACGGGAAAATGTCGAGATATATTAAAAATTCGTCCATTTGATGACAATCGTCACGATGAAATATTTAATTTATACGTCATCACAATAATGTGGAGAGAGGAGCATAGCTTCGTTCACGTGTCGACACACACGGGAAAATGCCGAGATATATTAAAAATTCGTCGCCACAAATGGGAAATTGCCGAGATATATTTTCACTTTGCACAAAAATAACATCAAGTAATCGAATCAATAGGAATGTCCTGTGCCTATAACATCGACGTTATAGGCACAGCTGCATCTAGGCATTGTGTAACATCGACGCGGCTTTTGTTTTAATTAAAACTTTTTGTATTGTTTCCTTTGGTGGGCATGGTTGTGGATGTCTTAGTTTTATATCTTGTTTTTTCATTCATACAGAGATATCCTTGTTGTCTTTCGATTGTCAGAGGAAGGACCTTTTTAGGTGTTGTATTGTTTTTTATATGGTTCAATCACGACTACATTTTATGAGCAACTGTCTTGCAACTTACATGAGATATATGTCCTTTCTCGTGGAGAGTAAGTTTGGTCCAAACCTCACCCAAGTGGGCGACCTCACCTCGCTGCGCCTTATAAAGGTGGGGCGAGGTATCAAGCCCTGTCGGCGGGGGGCTTCACCCCTCCCCGCCTTACATAGGTGGGGCGAGTATGCGGGAGGCCTGACCCCGCCCTGCCTTGCATATACTTGAGCTCAATTCTGTGTTAAAAAAGGTATATATATATATATATATATATATATATATATATATATATATATATATATATATATATATATTGTTGTGGATATGAGAATGTTTTTGTTTTTTTGTTGTGTAATGAATTGTTGTAAAATGTCACCCTCCTTCCTGCATTTGTTGTTGTATAAAGGTCAAAGGGCGTTCCCGTAGTTAATTCCATAAAACATACACGAAGGACACCATATATCCCGGTTCGGTAGTTATATCCTTATTATGTGTATTAGTGTAAGGCTGTGTCTTCCATTAATTTAAATACTCCATTGCACCAAGTGAAATAAGAGTAGATTCCCTTCACCTTCCCCTTCCAACAATTGCCAACTGTTCCCTCCACGACTCCATTCGCCACGAGGTCGGCTCGGAGAAGAAGGGGGAGGAGCCGCCGAATCCTGGGCGTGCCCGCCCATCGTCATCAAGGGCGGAGCCAGAGGCCCGTGCCGACCAATCAGGGCCGAGGCGAGCTCACCGATGGGCGTGTTCTAGAGGCCGGCGGCTTGATTGCCCGGGGGGTTATAAAGAGCACGCGCGGAAGCCATTAAGAAGAAGTGCGCACGAGGGCGAAGCAAGAGAGGAACGTCCTGAGAGAGATACGTCCTAAGATATACGTCCAAAGAGATACATGCAGAGATACGTGCGACGATCAAGTGCAAGCGAGTCAGAGCGGCGAAGTGCGAAGTGCCAAGTAGGGAAAGTGCCGAGTGTGCAGAGCCAAGTGCAAGAGAGTTCAAAGGAGCAGCTTTGGAGAGCGAACGGTGCACCGGAGGGGCTTCGCCGTGCAGATTGGAACCGCGGCTGTTTTGGCGATCCCAGCTCGGGTATTGACGGCAGCTATCCGCTTCCGGCCCGACCGATCCCCGCTGAACCTTCCTCCCCCGCCAAACCATTCCTCCTTCCGATCCTTCCTGCCTGCAAATTCCCAATTCGTGTGAGTCCGTCTTTCGTTTGTTCTGTCCAGGGTTCTAAGTAAGACTGCCATAGATAAGCTAAGTTTCACTTTGTCCGCTTCTTCTTCTTCTGTTTTTATTTTATTATCCTTCCTTCTCCTTGGTTTCTTTGATTGTGTAAATAGTAGGAATAAATTTAGTAGCATTTCCAACCTTTTTGCTTTGGTGTTCTTCTTCTTCACAACCTTCGCTTTAGTCTTTTCCCCATTGAATATCTGTGGCGCGATTCGGCCAACGTTCAGGAATCGGGTTAGTCGGGGTAACTGTTCGGGCGCGGCGGCCATCCGCTCGGCAAACAACATCCTCGCCGCGGTCCCGTAACAATATACTCGATCTCGATTCTGTGTACAAAAAAAATAAATACATGATGATGTGACTGTGTGTATGAATGATGCATTATAATGTGAATGTGCGTACTAATGATGCATTATGATGTGACTGTGTGTATTAATGATGTATTTTAATGTGAATATGTGTACGAATGATGCATTATGATGTCAATATGTGGACTAATGATGCATTATAATGTGAATATGTGTATTAATGGTGTATTATAATGTGAATATGTGCACTAATGATGTATCATTATGTGAATTTGTGCATTAATGATGCATTATAATGTGAATATGTGCACTAATGATGCATTATGATGTGACTGTGTGTATTAATGGTGTATTATAATATGAATATGCGTACTAATGATGCATTATGATGTGACTGTGTGTATTAATGGTGTATTATAATGTGAATATGTGTACTAATGATGTATCATTATGTGAATATGTGTACTAATGATGCATTATGATGTGAATATGTGTACTAATGATGTATCATTATGTGAATATGTGTACTAATGATGCATTATGATGTGACGATGTGTATTAATGATGTTTTACCATGTGGATATGTGTACTAATGATGTATCATTATGTGAATATGTGTACTAATGATGCATTATGATGTGAATATGTGTACTAATGATGCATTATAATGTGAATATGTGTACTAATGATGCATTATGATGTGACTGTGTGTTTCATTGATGTATTATCATGTGAATATGTGTACTAATGATGCATTATGATGTGACGATGTGTATTAATGATGTTTTATCATGTGAATATGTGTACTAATGATGTATCATGATGTGAATATGTGTACTAATGATGCATTATGATGTGAATATGTGTACTAATGATGCATTATAATGTGAATATGTGTTCTAATGATGCATTATGATGTGAATATGTGTACTAATGATGCATTATGATGTGAATATGTGCACTAATGATGCATTATAATGTGAATATGTGTACTAATGACGCATTATGATGTGAATATGTGAAATAATGATGCATTATAATGTGAATATGTGTACTAATGATGCATTATGACGTGAATATGTGCACTAATGATGCATTATAATGTGAATATGTGTACTAATGACGCATTATGATGTGAATATGTGTACTAATGATGCATTATGATGTGAATATGTGTTCTAATGATGCATTATAATGTGAATATGTGTACTAATAGCGCATTATGATGTGACTGTGTGTATTAATTGATGTATTATCATGTGAATATGTGTACTAATGATGTTTTATCACGTGGATATGTGTACTAATGATGCATTATGATGTGAATATGTGTACTAATGACGCATTATGATGTGAATATGTGTACTAATGATGCATTATAATGTGAATATGTGTGCTAATAGCGCATTATGATGTGACTGTGTGTATTAATTGATGTATTATCATGTGAATATGTGTACTAATGATGTTTTATCACGTGGATATGTGTACTAATGACGCATTATGATGTGAATATGTGTACTAATGATGCATTATGATGTGAATATGTGTACTAATGATGCATTATAATGTGAATATGTGTCCTAATGATGCATTATGATGTGACTGTGTGTATTAATTGATGTATTATCATGTGAATATGTGTACTAATGATGTTTTATCACGTGGATATGTGTACTAATGATGCATTATGATGTGAATATGTGTACTAATGGCGCATTATGATGTGAATATGTGTACTAATGATGCATTATGATGTGACTGTGCGCACTAATGATGCATTATGATGTGAATATGTGTACTAATGATGCATTATGATGTGAATATGTGTACTAATGATGTATTATAATGTGAATATGTGTATTAATGATGTATTATAATGTGAATATGTTTATTAATAATGTATTATAATGTTAATATGTTTATTAATGATGTATTATAATGTGAATATGTGTATTAATGATGTATTAAAATGTGAATATGTGCACTAATGATGTATTATAATGTGAATATGTTTATTAATGATGTATTATAATGTGAATATGTGTATTAATGATGTATTAAAATGTGAATATGTGCACTAATGATGTATCATGATGTGAATATGTGTACTAATGATGCATTATGATGTGAATATGTGTACTAATGATGCATTATAATGTGAATATGTGTTCTAATGATGCATTATGATGTGAATATGTGTACTAATGATGCATTATGATGTGAATATGTGCACTAATGATGCATTATAATGTGAATATGTGTACTAATGACGAATTATGATGTGAATATGTGTAATAATGATGCATTATAATGTGAATATGTGTACTAATGATGCATTATGACGTGAATATGTGCACTAATGATGCATTATAATGTGAATATGTGTACTAATGACGCATTATGATGTGAATATGTGTACTAATGATGCATTATGATGTGAATATGTGTACTAATGATGCATTATAATGTGAATATGTGTACTAATAGCGCATTATGATGTGAATATGTGTACTAATGATGCATTATAATGTGAATATGTGTCCTAATGATGCATTATGATGTGACTGTGTGTATTAATTGATGTATTATCATGTGAATATGTGTACTAATGATGTTTTATCACGTGGATATGTGTACTAATGATGCATTATGATGTGAATATGTGTACTAATGACGCATTATGATGTGAATATGTGTACTAATGATGCATTATGATGTGACTGTGTGCACTAATGATGCATTATGATGTGAATATGTGTACTAATGACGCATTATGATGTGAATATGTGTACTAATGATGCATTATGATGTGACTGTGTGCACTAATGATGCATTATGATGTGAATATGTGTACTAATGATGCATTATAATGTGAATATGTGTACTAATGATGTATTATAATGTGAATATGTGTATTAATGATGTATTATAATGTGAATATGTTTATTAATAATGTATTATAATGTGAATATGTTTATTAATGATGTATTATAATGTGAATATGTGTATTAATGATGTATTAAAATGTGAATATGTGCACTAATGATGTATTATAATGTGAATATGTTTATTAATGATGTATTATAATGTGAATATGTGTATTAATGATGTATTAAAATGTGAATATGTGCACTAATGATGTATTATAATGTGAATATGTTTATCAATGATGTATTACAATGTGAATATGAATAACCCAGAGGACCCCGGAGGAGGAGCTACGAATCCGAGAGGATACCCAGAGGACCTCGGAGGAGGAGCTATGAATCCGAGAGGACACCCAGAGGACCTCGGAGGAGGAGCTACAAATCCGAGAGGATACCCAGAGGACCTCGGAGGAGGAGCTACAAATCCAAGAGGATAACCATAGGACCCCGGAGGAGGAGCTACGAATCCGAGAGGATAACCAGAGGACTTCGAAGGAGGAGCTACGAATTCGAGAGGATACCCAGAGGACCTCGGAGGAGGAGCTACGAATCCGAGAGGATACCCAGAGGACCTCGGAGGAGGAACTACGAATCCGAGAGGATAACCAGAGGACTTTGAAGGAGGAGCTACGAATCCGAGAGGATACCCAGAGGACCTCGGAGGAGGAGCTACGAATCCGAGAGGATACCCAGAGGACCTCGGAGGAGGAGCTATGAATCCGAGAGGACACCCAGAGGACCTCTGAGGAGGAGCTATGAATCCGAGAGGATACCCAGAGGACCTTGGAGGAGGAGCTACGAATCTGAGAGGATACCCAGAGGACCTCAGAGGAGGAGCTACGAATCCGAGGGGATACCCAGAGGACCTCGGAGGAGGAGCTACAAATCCGATAGGATAACCATAGGACCCCGGAGGAGGAGCTACGAATCCGAGAGGATAACCAGAGGACTTTGAAGGAGGAGCTACGAATCCGAGAGGATACCCAGAGGACCTCGGAGGAGGAGCTACGAATCCGAGAGGATACCCAGAGGACCTCGGAGGAGGAGCTACGAATCCGAGAGGATACCCAGAGGACCTCGGAGGAGGAGCTACGAATCCGAGAGGATACCGAGAGGACCACGGAGGAGGAGCTACAAATCCGAGAGGATACACAGAGGACCTCGGAGGAGGAGCGACGAATACGAGAGGATACCCAGAGGACCTCGGAGGAGGAGCTATGAATCCGAGAGGATACCCAGAGGACCTCGGAGGAGGAGCTATGAATCCGAGAGGATACCCAGAGGACCTCGGAGGAGGAGCTACGAATCCGAGAGGCTACACAGAGGACCTCGGAGGAGGAGCTACGAATCCGAGAGGCTACACAGAGGACCTCGGAGGAGGAGCTACACCGCCGAGAGGATACCCAGAGGACCTCGGAGGCGGAGCTATGAATATTAGAGCATACCCAGAAGACCTTGGAGGCGGAGCTACGAATCCGAGAGCTTACCCAGAGGACCTTGGAGGCGGAGCTACGATTCCGAGAGGATACCCAGAGGACCTCGGATGAGAGCTACGAATCCGAGAGGATACCCAGAGGACCTCGGATGAGGAGCTATGAATCCGAGAGGATACCCAGAGGACCTCGGAGGAGGAGCTATGCCGACGAGAGGATACCCAGAGGACCTTGGAGGAGGAGCTACGCCATTGAGAGGATACCCATAGGACCTCGGAGGAGGAGCTACGACTCCGGGAGGATACCCAGAGGACCTCAGAGGAGGAGTTACGTATCCGAGAGGATACCCAGATGACCTCGGAGGAGGAGGTATACCGCCGAGAGCATACCCAGAGGACCTTGGAGATGGAGCTACGAATCCGAGAGCATATCCAGAGGACCTTGGAGGCGGAGCTACGAATACGAGAGGCGAGGACTCGGGCTCTGTCAGTGGGCTGCCTCAACCATTCCCGTCTTATATAGGGGGGACGAGTATGCCGTAGGCCTTACCCCACCCTGCCTGATATATATATATACTTGAACTCGATTCTGTCTACAAAAACAAACAAACAAAAAAAAACCTCATCCCTCCCCACCTTATATAGGCGGAGGAGTTTGCGGGCTTTGTCGGCGTGCGACCTAACCCCACCCCGCCTTATATAGGTGGGGCAAGGACTCGAGATCTGTCAGCGGGCGGCCTCACCCATCCCCGCCTTCTAGAGGTGGGGCGAATATGCAGGTCGCAGGAGGCTTTAACCCGCCCTGCCTTATTTAGGTGGGGCAACCACTCGGGTTCAGTCGCCGGGCTGTCCCACCCCGCCGCGCATTTTATTTTTTATAAAAGACCTCGATATAATGTGCATGTTTCCACACCAAAATAAGATTTGAAATTTAAATTTAATATGTCCATCCTTTGCTCTTATGTTGTATTTTGATGATTGTTTTAGTTTATTAACTGATTGCAAAGTGTTTAACATGAAAGATTTCGCAAACGGATATTGGTTTTATTTTTGGAGTCCACTGAAGTTTATTCTTTGAAACTGTTTTCATGTTGAATCAATGCAATGGGACATTTTCAATCAATACTCAATAATCTGTTTTTGGAAGATAGTTTCAATTTGATGGTAAAATACTTGTGCACTGGTGCAAACAATAGGGCCATTATAGTTGTAAAAACATCAGCATTTACATGTTCTTGACTTTATTATTTTCACCAGTATCCTGACATGTTTTGGATTTTGAAATCTTCCATCACAATCTTCGCCATCAATTCCTCTCCTAAATAAGTTCACCAATCTCTGTGATTGAGGACCAGGAAGCTCAATGATAAATTGCAGTTTTGTTTTCTGTGCATGTGAAGATTATTTTTCAGCGATAAACATGTGGCAACCCTCATTGACTGATTGGACTCTGGAGACCACATCAGGAAGCAGATTCTTCACCTTATTTTGTCCAAAGTTGGTGAAAAATTCTCACTTATTTCCTTTGATGGTGAAGTGGAGATGGAAGTAATAATGGATGTCCATCACTTTGACGGGCGAGGTTGGGGCCCGTCAATTTTTTCCTTTGGTGGGCATGGTTGTGGATGTCTTAGTTTTATATCTTGTTTTTTCATTCATTCAGAGATATCCTTGTTGTCTTTCGATTGTCAGAGGAAGGACCTTTTTAGGTGTTGTATTGTTTTTATATGGTTCAATCACGACTACATTTTATGAGAAACTGTCTTGCAACTTACATGAGATATATGTCCTTTCTCGTGGAGAGTAAGTGTGGTCCAACCCTCACCCAAGTGGGCGACCTCACCTCGCTGCACCTTATAAAGGTGGGGCAAGGAATCAAGCCCTGTCGGCGGGGGCCTCACCCCTCCCCGCCTTACATAGGTGGGGCGAGTATGCTGGAGGGCTGACCTCGCTCTGCCTTGTATATACTTGAGCTCAATTCTGTGTTTAAAAAATGTATATATGTATCTATCTATATTATAATAGCCGTAGATGATTTTGTCTGTCTGTCTGTCTATCTGTTGGGTGTCTGTCCGGGGTGTGGCTTACTCGGTTTGCAGAGTAGCTCCACCCATAGCTCCACCCATTCTGGGAGTGGCTATAAACAAATATCCACCATTTTATTAACTCGCATAGCTTTGAGTCCTGTTTTGTAGGCCCGTGGTGTCTTGCTCTCCCCCAGTTTTATTTCAAATCAAATTCGATAAATCATTTCATTTTTCACAGTCGCTAACATAGTTTTAGACTCGGTTGAAAAAAAACGGGAAGAAAATCCGATGAAAGTTGCCGTTTATAGAACGAAATGAATTCTCAAAGGCCTGTAACTTCAAGGCCATTGAGTCTCTCTCACGCCTTTATCTCCAATCTAACTCACCATATGATTTCATTTTTATCGATGGTTTTACTTTTAGACTCGGTGTCAGCAATAATTGAGAACAATCCACACACGCGGGAAAATGCAGAGATATATTTTTTAAAATCGCGTCATGGTGTATCATACACCGCCCAACATGACACCGCCGGCAATGTGTCGATATATATTAAAAATTCGCTTTTGCTTTTCCGTTATGATATATTACTATTTCGTTTGATGATAGTCGTCACAAAAACGTCAACAATGATGCCGACATATATTTCTTCGTTTTTATTTCATTCAACATATTAGCCGGAAGTAAAATATGTTTCAGGAAATTACCGAGAGATATTTCTTCGTTTTTTTTATTAGTTATGTGCGCATACACTTTAAATAGGTTTATTTGAAATCTTTAATTTTCCACAAACATTCCACACACGCGGGAAAATGCAGAGATATATTTTTTAAAATCGCGTCATGGTGTATCATACACCGCCCAACATGACACCGACGGCAATGTGTCGATATCTATTTTAAATTCGATATATCATTTCATTTTTCACAGTCGCTAACATAGTTTTAGACTCGGTTGAAAAAAAACGAGAAGAAAATCCGATGAAAGTTGCCGTTTATAGAACGAAATGAATTCTCAAATGCCTGTAACTTCAAGGCCATTGAGTCTCTCTCACGCCTTTATCTCCAATCTAACTCACCATATGATTTCATTTTTATCGATGGTTTTAGAGTCGGTGTCAGCAATAATTGAGAACATTCCACACACGCGGGAAAATGCAGATATATTTTTTAAAATCGCGTCATGGTGTATCATACACCGCCTAACATGACACCGACGGCAACGTGTCGATACATATTAAAAATTCGATATATCATTTCATTTTTCACAGTCGCTAACATAGTTTTCGACTCGGTTGAAAAAAAACGGGAAGGAAATCCAATGAAAGTTGCCGTTTATAGAACGAAATGAATTCTCAAACGCCTGTAACTTCAACTTCAAGGCCATTGAGTCTCTCTCACGCCTTTATCTCCAATCTAACTCACCATATGATTTCATTTTTATCGATGGTTTTGGACTCGGTGTCAGCAATAATTGAGAACATTCCACACACGCGGGAAAATGCAGAGATATATTTTTTAAAATCGCGTCATGGTGTATCATACACCGCCCAACATGACACCGACGGCAACGTGTCGATATATATTAAAAATTCGCTTTTGCTTTTCCGTTAAGATATATTACTTTTTCGTTTGATGACAGTCGTCACAAAAACGTCAACAATGATGCCGACATATATTTCTTCGTTTTTATTTAATTCAACATTATTAGCCGGAAGTAAAATATGTTTCAGGAAATTACCGAGAGATATTTCTTCGTTTTTTAAAATTAGTTATGTGCGAATACACTTTAAATAGGTTTATTTGAAATCTTTAATTTTCCACAATATAATTTACTTGCCATTTATCATTTGATGATTACGAGACAAATTCCTCTTGAGGATCGTGACAATTCATGCGCTGCGTGGAAACTTCTATTTCCAAAATGAATGAGACGATCGATGAAGAACGCAGACTTGAACAGGATACAGCAAGAAAACGAATGAGACGGGCGAACGAGTCCATCGACGAACGTCAATGCAAACTTGCGGGGTCACCCGTGGGAATCCCACGGGCATGGATGTGTGTGACATTTCGACATATTGAGTTAGATGCTGCACATTCATTTTTACAAAATGGTTACTGGCAAGTCATCAGATCCAGAAATGGTGTAAAAACCACCGTTTAGAGGCCATTTTTCCCCGCAAAGCGGGGGTTGGCCTTTTCGGGGACCGTGGTAGTTGTTGTTTTTTTGTCCCCTTTTTGAAGCAATGTTTTACGGCCGGATGCCCTTCCTGACGCCAAACCTTTTTGCCGCCTTCAACGACAAACAGGGAATTACCAGTGAACTGGTACTCAATTAGCCGACCTCGGAAGGATGACAGGCTGAGTCAACCCCCCTGGCATTAATTCGGCGATCGACCGAGATTCGAACCCAGGATCCTAAGCCGGCACCCTAGCCGCTAGCCCAACACCAGAAATGGTGTCATGAACACAATTTATTTACGCACAAGCACAAAAGCAAGACGGGCCGATTTCCGATTCCGACGGGCCGACGGGCGAGACGGGCCGATTTCCGATTCCGACGGGCCGATTTGGAGCAAGAAAAAGAACGAGACGGGAGAAAAAGGAGAGAAACGAGACGGGGAAAGCCGATTGGAGAGGCGAGTGAGGCGCGATTGGAGAGGAGTGTGAGGCGCGATTGGAGAGGAGTGTGAGGCACGATTGGAGAGGAGTGTGAGGCGTGATTGGAGAGGAGTGTGAGGCACGATTGGAGAGGAGTGATTGGAGGGGAGTGTGAGGCACGATTGGAGAGGAGTGTGAGGCACGATTGGAGAGGAGTGTGAGGCGCGATTGGAGAGGAGTGTGAGGCGCGATTGGAGAGGAGTGTGAGGCGCGATTGGAGAGGCGTGTGAAGGATTGCAGAGGAGAGGAGTGTGAGGGATTGGAGAGGTGAGGGATTGGAAAGGAGAGGGATGTGAGGGTTTGGAGAGGAGAGGAGTGCTAGGTGGAGAGAGGAGAGTGTCAGGTGGAGACAGGAGAGTGTCAGGTGGAGACAGGAGAGTGTCAGGTGGAGACAGGAGAGTGTCAGGTGGAGAGGAGTGAGGGGTCACATATTATGTGAAATAACTAAATTCACACCATTTCTGGATCTGATGACTTGCCAGTAACCATTTTGTAAAAATGAATGTGCAGCATATAACTCAATATGTCGAAATGTCACACACATCCATGCCCGTGGGATTCCCACGGGTGACCCCGCTAGTATTATAATAGGTTACGGTGATTCTGTTGGACGTCTGTCCGGGGGTGTGGCTTCATCCGTTTGCAGAGTAGCTCCACCCGTAGCTCCACCCATTCTTGGAGAGGCTTCATGTAAACAAATATCCTCCATTTTATGAACTCGAATGGCTTTGAGGCCTGTTTAGTTAGGCCCGTGCTGTCTTTCTCTCTCACACAGGTTTATTTCAATTCTAATTCGATATATCATTTCATTTTTAACAGTCGCTAACATTGTGTTAGACTCGGTTGAAAAAAAACGGGAAGAGAATCCCAAGAAAGTTTCCGTTTATAGAACGAAATGATTTCTCAAAGGCCTGTAAACTAAACGCCCATTTTATCGAATTCACCATCTGATTTAATTTTTATCGATGGTTTTCGACTCGGTGTCAGAAATAATTGAGAACATTCACAGACGCACGGGAAATTGCCGAGATATATTTATAACAAGTACAAAAAGTTTTAATTAAAACAAAAGCCGCGTCGATGTTACACAATGCCTCGATGCAGCTGTGCCTATAACGTCGATGTTATAGGCACAGGATGATTGATTCGATTACTTGATGTTATTTTTGTGCAAAGTGAAAATATATCTCGGCAATTTCCTGTGTGTGGCGACGAATTTTTAATATATCTCGGCATTTTCCCGTCTGTTATTTCAGGCGGTGTATGACTGACCATGCCGCGATTTAAAAAAAATATATCTCGGCAATTTCCCGTGTGTGGCGACATGTGAACGAAGCTATGCTCCTCTCTCCACATTATTGTGACGACGTATAAATTAAATATTTCATCGTGACGATTGTCATCAAATGGACGAATTTTTAATATATCTCGGCATTTTCCCATCTGTTATTTCAGGCGGTGTATGACTGACCATGCCGCGATTTAAAAAAAATATATCTCGGCAATTTCCCGTATGTGGCGACACGTGAACGAAGCTATGCTCCTCTCTCCACATTATTGTGACGACGTATAAATTAAATATTTCATCGTGATGATTGTCATCAAATGGACGAATTTTTAATATATCTCGGCATTTTCCCGTCTGTTATTTCGGGCGGTGTATGACTGACCATGCCGCGATTTAAACAAAATATAGATATCTCGGCATTTTCCCACCTGTTATTTCGGGCGGCGTATGACTGACCATGCCGCGATTTAAAAAAAAAATATCTCAATGGACTTGAAGTTACAGGCCTTTGAGAATTCATTTCGTGCTATAAAGGGCAACTTTCATCGGATTTTCTTCCCGTTTTTTTTCAACCGAGTCTAAAACTATGTTAGCGACTGTGAAAAATGAAATGATATATCGAATTTGATTTGAAAGAAAACTGTGTGAGAGAGGAAGACACCACAGGCCTACAAAACAGGCCTCAAAGCTATGTGAGTTAATAAAATGGTGGATATTTGTTTATATGAAGCCGCTCCCACAATGGGTGGAGCTATGGTTCCCAGAATGGGTGGAGCTTTGAGGTTTTGTCTTCTCTGCAAGAACAAGAACAAGAAGAAGAAGAAGAACAACAACAACAGCAGAGGGCACTCTATGACCAGCGTCTGCGACGCGGCTAAAAAAATCGCGCCATGATGATACACAAAAATACACCGCCTAAAATAACAGTTGGGGAAAATGTCGACATATATTAAAAATTTGCTTTTTCTTTTCGTTAAGATATATTACTTTTACGTTTTATGAGAGTCGGCACAAAAACGACATATATCTTCGTTCTTTCTTATTTCATTCAACATTATTATCCGCAAGTAAAATATGTTTCACGAAATTACCGAGAGATATGCCTTCGTTTTTTTTTATTAGTTATGTGCGCATACACTTTAAATAGGTTTGGCAATAGGGGTTGGCGAGGAGTGTGAGGGGTTGTAGAGGGGTGTGAGGAGGTATTGGAGAGGAGTGCGAGGAGGCATTGGAGAGGAGTGCAAGGAGGAATTGGAGAGGAATGCGAGGAGGTATTTGAGAGGAATGCGAGGAGGTATTGGAGAGGAATGCGAGGAGTTATTGGAGAGGAGGGCGAGGAGGTATTGGAGAGGAGTGCGAGGAGGTATTGGAGAGGAGTGCGAGGAGGTATTGGAGAGGAGTGTGAGGAGGTATTGGAGAGGAGTGCGAGAAGGTATTGGAGAGGAGTGCGAGGAGGTATTGGAGAGGAGAGTGAGGAGGTATTGGAGAGGAGTGTGAGGAGGTATTGGAGAGGAGTGTGCGGGATTGGAGAAGAGTGTGCGGGATTGGAGAAGAGTGTGCGGGATTGGAGAGGAGTGTGCGGGATTGGAGAGGTGTGTGCGGGATTGGAGAGGAGTGTGAGGGATTTGAGAGGCGTGCGAGGGATTGGAGAGGAGTGTGAGGGATTGGAGAGGAGTGTGAGGGATTGGAGAGGAGTGTGAGGGATTGGATAGGAGTGTGAGGGATTGGAGAGGAGTGTGAGGGATTGGAGAGGAGTGTGAGGGTTTGGAGAGGAGTGCGAGGAGGTATTGGAGAGGAGTGTGAGGAGGTATTGGAGAGGAGTGTGAGGAGGAGTGGTATTGGAGAGGCGTGAGGGTAGAGAGCAGTGAGGGGGTCACATATTATGTGAAATAAATAAGTTGTGTTCATTACACCATTTTAACCATTTTGTAAAATTTAATGTGCAGCATCTAAATCAAGATGTCCAAATGTCACACACCATACCCATGGGATTCCCACGGGTGACCCCACGAGTATATATATACTCGATCTCGATTCTGTGTACAAAAAAAATAAATACCTGATGATGTGACTGTGTGTATGAATGATGCATTCTAATGTGAATGTGCGTACTAATGATGCATTATGATGTGACTGTGTGTGTTAGTGATGTATTATAATGTGAATGTGCGTACTAATGATGCATTATGATGTGACTGTGTGTATTAATGATGTATTATAATGTGAATATGTGTACTAATGATGCATGATAATGTGAACATGTGTACTAATGATGCATTATGATGTGAATATGTGTACTAATGACGCATTATGATGTGACTGTGTGTATTAATGATGTATTATCATGTGAATATGTGTACTAATGATGCATTATGATGTGAATATGTGTGCTAATGATGCATTATAATGTGAATATGTGTATTAATGGTGTATTATAATGTGAATATGTGCACTAATGATGTATCATTATGTGAATTTGTGCATTAATGATGCATTATGATGTGAATATGTGTACTAATGATGCATTATGATGTGAATATGTGTACTAATGATGCATTATAATGTAAATATGTGTACTAATGACGCATTATGATGTGAATATGTGTACTAATGACGCATTATGATGTGAATATGTGGACTAATGATGATTATAATGTGAATATGTGTACTAATGATGCATTATGACGTGAATATGTGCACTAATGATGCATAATAATGTGACTATGTGTACTAATTATGTATTATGACATGAATATGTGCACTAATGATGCATTATAATGTGAATATGTTTACTAATGATGCATTATGACATGAATATGTGTACTAATGATGCATTATAATGTGAATATGTGTACTAATGACGCATTATAATGTGAATATGTTTACTAATGATGCATTATGGCATGAATATGTGTACTAATGATGTATTATAATGTGAATATGTGTATTAATGGTGTATTATAATGTGGATATGTGTACGAATGATGTATCATTATGTGAATATGTGTACTAATGACGCATTATGATGTGAATATGTGCACTAATGATGCATTATAATGTGAATATGTGTTCTATTGATGCATTATGATGTGAATATGTGTACTCATGAGGCATTATGATGTGAATATGTGTACTAATGATGCATTATAATGTGAATATGTGTGCTAATGATGTATCATTATGTGAATATGTGTAATAATGACGCAGTATGATGTGAATATGTGGACTAATGATGCATTATAATGTGAATATGTGTTCTAATGATGCATTATGATGTGAATATGTGCACTAATGATGCATTATGATGTGAATATGTGTACTAATGATGCATTATAATGTGAATATGTCTACTAATGATGAATTATGATGTGAATATGTGTGCTAATGATGCTTTATAATGTGAATATGTGTACTAATGATGCATTATGATGTGAATATGTGTACTAATGACGCATTACGATGTGAAACGTTTGATGTTTGATGTGAAAATGTGTACTAATGATGCATTATGATGTGAATATGTGTACTAGTGATGCATTATAATGTGACTGTGTGTATTAATGATGTATTATAATGTGAATATGTGTATTAATGGTGTATTATAATATGGATATGTGTACTAATGATGTATCATTATGTGAATATGTGTACTAATGACGCATTATGATGTGAATATGTGCACTAATGATGCATTATAATGTGAATATGTGTTCTATTGATGCATTATGATGTGAATATGTTTACTAATGATGCATTATGATGTGAATATGTGCACTAATGATGCATTATAATGTGAATATGTGCACAAATGACGCATTATGATGTGAATATGTGCAATAATGATGCATTATAATGTGAATATGTGTACTAATGATGCATTATGACGTGAATATGTGCACTAATGATGCATTATAATGTGAATATGTGTACTAATGACGCATTATGATGTGACGATGTGTATTAATGATGTTTTATCATGTGGATATGTGTACTAATGATGCATTATGATGTGACTGTGTGTATTAATGATGTATTATAATGTGAATATGTGTACTAATGATGTATCATGATGTGAATATGTGTACTAATGATGCATTATGATGTGAATATGTGTACTAATGATGCATTATAATGTGAATATGTGTTCTAATGATGCATTATGATGTGAATATGTGTACTAATGATGCATTATGATGTGAATATGTGCACTAATGATGCATTATATTGTGAATATGTGTACTAATGACGCATTATGATGTGAATATGTGTAATAATGATGCATTATAATGTGAATATGTGTACTAATGATGCATTATGATGTGAATATGTGCACTAATGATGCATTATAATGTGAATATGTGTACTAATGACGCATTATGATGTGAATATGTGTACTAATGATGCATTATGATGTGAATATGTGCACTAATGACGCATTATGATGTGAATATGTGTACTAATGATGCATTATAATGTGAATATGTGTCCTAATGATGCATTATGATGTGACTGTGTGTATTAATTGATGTATTATCATGTGAATATGTGTACTAATGATGCATTATAATGTGAATATGTGTTCTAATGATGCATTATGATGTGAATATGTGTACTAATGATGCATTATGATGTGAATATGTGCACTAATGATGCATTATAATGTGAATATGTGTACTAATGATGCATTATGACGTGAATATGTGCACTAATGATGCATTATAATGTGAATATGTGTACTAATGACGCATTATGATGTGAATATGTGTACTAATGATGCATTATGATGTGAATATGTGTACTAATGATGCATTATAATGTGAATATGTGTACTAATGACGCATTATGATGTGAATATGTGCACTAATGATGGATTATAATGTGAATATGTGTATTAATTGTGTATTATAATGTGAATATGTGCACTAATGATGTATCATTATGTGAATTTGTGCATTATTGATGCATTATAATGTGAATATGTGTACTAATGATGCATTATGATGTGACTGTGTGTATTAATGGTGTATTATAAAGTGAATATGTGCACGAATGATGTATCATTATGTGAATTTTTGCATTAATGAGCATTATGATGTGAATATGCATACTAATGATGCATTATGATGTGACTGTGTGCATTAATGGTGTATTCTATAATGAATATGCATACTAATGATGCATTATGATGTGACTGTGTGTACTAATGATGTATCATTATGCGAATTTGTGCATTAATGATGCATTATAATGCGAATATGCGTACTAATGATGCATTATGATGTGACTATGCATTAATGATGCATTATAATGTGAATATGTGTACTAATGATGCGTTATGATGTGACTGTGTGCATTAATGATGTATTATAATGTGAATGTGTGTACTAATGATGTATCATTATGTGAATTTGTGCATTAATGATGCATTATGATGTGAATATGTGTACTAATGATGCATTATGATGTGACTGTGTGTATTAATGATGTATATAATGTGAATATGTGTACAAATGATGCATTATGATGTGACGATGTGTAATAATGATGTTTTATCATGTGGGTATGTGTACGAATGATGCATTATAATGTGAATATGTGTACTAATGATGCATTATAATGTGAATATGTGTTCTAATGATGCATTATGATGTGAATATGTGAACTAATAATGCATTATAATGTGAATATGTGTACTAATGATGCATTATAATGTGAATATGTGTACTAATGATGTATCATTATGTGAATATGTGTACTAATGATGCATTATAATGTGAATATGTGTACTAATGATGCATTATGATGTGAATATGTGTTCTAATGATGCATTATGATGTGAATATGTGCACTAATGATGCATTATAATGTGAATATGTGTACTAATGATGTATCATTATGTGAATACGTGTACTAATGATGCATTATAATGTGAATATGTGTACTCATGATGCATTATAATGTGAATATGTGTACTATTGATGCATTATAATGTGAATATGTGTACTAATGATGCATTATAATGTGAATATGTGTTCTAATGATGCATTATGATGTGAATATGTGTACTAATGACGCATTATGATGTGAATATGTGTACTAATGATGCATTATAATGTGAATATGTGTTCCAATGATGTATCATTATGTGCCTATGTGTGCTAATGATGCATTATAATGTGAATATGTGTACTAATGATCTATCATTTTGTGAATATGTGTACTAATGATGCATTATAATGTGAATATGTGTTCTAATGATGCATTATAATGTGAATATGTGTTCTAATGATGCATTATGATGTGAATATGTGTACTAATGATGCATTATAATGTGAATATGTGTACTAATGATGTATCATTATGTGCATATGTGTGCTAATGATGCATTATAATGTGAATATGTGTACTAATGATGCATTATAATGTGAATATGTGTTCTAATGATGCATTATGATGTGAATATGTGTACTAATGATGCATTATGATGTGAATATGTGTACTAATGATGCATTATGATGTGAATATGTGTACTAATGATGCATTACTATGTGAATATGTGGTCTAATGATGCATTATAATGTGAATATGTGTACCAATGACGCATTATGATGTGAATATGTGTACTAATGATGCATTATAATGTGAATATGTGTACTAATGATGCATTATGATGTGACTGTGTGTATTAATGATGTATTATCATGTGAATATGTGTCCTAATGATGCATTATGATGTGACGATGTGTACTTATGATGTTTTATCATGTGGATATGTGTACTAATGATGCATTATGATGTGAATATGTGTACTAATGATGCATTATAATGTGAATATGTGTGATGATGATGTATTATAATGTGAATATGTGTATTAATGATGTATTAAAATGTGAATATGTGCAATAATGATGTATTATAATGTGAATATGTTTATTAATGATGTATTTTAATGTGAAGATGAATAACCCAGAGGACCTCGGAGGAGGAGCTACGAATCCGAGAGGATACCCAGAGAACCTCAGAGGAGGAGCTACGAATCCGAGAGCATACCCAGAGGACCTTGGAGGCAGAGCTACGAATCCGAGAGCATACCCAGAGGACCTTAGAGGCGGAGCTACGAATCCGAGAGGATACCCAGAGGACCTCGGATGAGGAGCTACGAATCCGAGGGGATACCCAGAGGCCCTCGGATGAGGTGCTACGAAACCGAGAGGATACCCAGATGACCTCGGAGGAGGAGTTACGCCACCGAGAGGATACCCAGAGGACCTCGGAGGAGGAGCTACGCCGTCGAGAGGATACCCAGAGGACCTCGGAGGAGGAGCTACGAATGCGAGACGATACCCAGAGGACATCGGAGGAGGAGCTACGAATCCGAGAGGAAACCCAGAGGACCTCGGAGGAGGAGCTACGCCGCCGAGAGGCGAGGACTCGAGCTCTGTCAGCGGGCTGCCTCAACCATTCCCGGCTTATATAGGTGGGAAGAGTATGCCGTAGGCCTTAACCCGCCCTCCCTCATATGTATACCTGGGCTCGATTCTGTCTACAAAAACTGATAAAGGTGGAGGAGTTTGCGGGCTCTGCCGGCGTGTGACCTAACCCCACCCCGCCTTATATAGGTGGGGCGAGGACTCGAGCTCTGTCAGCGGGTGGCCTCACCCATCCCCGCCTTCTAGAGGTGGGGCGAGTATGCGGGAGGCTTTAACCCGCCCTGCCTTATATAGGTGGGTCAACCACTCGGGTTCAGTCGCCGGGCGGTCCCACTCCGCCCCGCATTTTATTTTTTATAAAAGTCCTCGATATAATAAATGTGTTCCCACACCAAAATAAGATTTGAAATTTTAATTGAATATGTACTTCCTTTGCTCTTATGTTGTATTTTGATGATTGTATTCATTTATTAACTGATTGCAAAGTGTTTAACATGAAAGATTTCGCAAACGGATATTGGTTTTATTTTTGGAGTCCACTGAAGTTGATTCTTTGAAACTGTTTTCATGTTGAATCAATGCAATGGGACATTTTCAATCTTTACTCAATAATCTGTTTTTGGAAGATAGTTTCAATTTGATGGTAAAATACTTGTGCACTGGTGCAAACAATTGGGCCATTATAGTTGTAAAAACATCAGCATTTACATGTTCTTGACTTTATTACTTTCACCAGTATCTTGACATGTTTTGGATTTTGAAATCTTCCATCACAATCTTAGCCATCAATTCCTCTCCTAAAGAAGTTCACCAATCTCTGTGATTGAGGACCAGGAAGCTCAATGATAAATTGCAGTTTTGTTTTCTGTGCATGTGAAGATTATTTTTCAGCGATAAACATGTGGCAATCCTCACTGACTGCTTGGACTCTGGAGACCACATCAGGAAGCAGATTCTTCACCTTATTTGGTCCAAGGTTGGTGAAAAATTCTCACTTATTTCCTTTGATGGTGAAGTGGAGATGGAAGTAACAATGGATGTCCATCACGTTGACGGGCGAGGTTGGGGCCCGTCAATTTTTAGCCGCGTCACAGACGCTGCTCATCGAGTGCCCTCTGCTGTTGTTGTTGTTGTTCTTCTTCTTCTTCTTGTTCTTCTTCTTCTTGTTGTTCTTGCAGAGAAGACAAAACCTCGAAGCTCCACCCATTCTGGGAACCATAGCTCCACCCATTTTGGGAGAGGCTTCATATAAACAAATATCCACCATTTTATTAACTCGCATAGCTTTGAGGCCTGTTTTGTAGGCCCGTGGTGTCTTCCTCTCTCACACAGTTTTATTTCAAATCAAATTCGATATATCATTTCATTTTTCACAGTCGCTAACATAGTTTTAGACTCAGTTGAAAAAAACGGGAAGAAAATGCGATGAAAGTTGCCCTTTATAGAACGAAATGAATTCTCAAAGGCCTGTAACTTCAAGTCCATTGAGATATATATATTTTTAGATCGCGCAATGGTCAGTCATACACCGCCCGAAATAAGAGACGGGAAAATGCCGAGATATATATATTTTGTTTAAATCGCGGCATGGTCAGTCATACACCGCCCGAAATAACAAACGGGAAAATGCCGAGATATATTAAAAATTCGTCCATTTGATGACAATCGTCACGATGAAATATTTAATTTATACGTCATCACAATAATGTGGAGAGAGGAGCATAGCTTCGTTCACGTGTCGCCACACACGGGAAATTGCCGAGATATATTTTTTTAAAATCGCGGCATGGTCATTCATACACCACCTGAAATAACAGACGGGAAAATGCCGAGATATATTAAAAATTCGTCGCCACACATGGGAAATTGCCGAGATATATTTTCACTTTGCACAAAAATAACATCAAGTAATCGAATCAATAGGAATGTCCTGTGCCTATAACATCGACGTTATAGGCACAGCTGCATCTAGGCATTGTGTAACATCGACGCGGCTTTTGTTTTAATTAAAACTTTTTGTATTGTTTCCTTTGGTGGGCATGGTTGTGGATGTCTTAGTTTTATTTCTTGTTTTTTCATTCATACAGAGATATCCTTGTTGTCTTTCGATTGTCAGAGGAAGGACCTTTTTAGGTGTTGTATTGTTTTTTATATGGTTCAATCACGACTACATTTTATGTGCAACTGTCTTGCAACTTACATGAGATATATGTCCTTTCTCGTGGAGAGTAAGTGTGGTCCAAACCTCACCCAAGTGGGCGACCTCACCTCGCTGCGCCTTATAAAGGTGGGGCGAGGTATCAAGCCCTGTCGGCGGGGGGCTTCACCCCTCTCCGCCTTACATAGGTGGGGCAAGTATGCGGGAGGCCTGACCCCGCCCTGCCTTGCATATACTTGAGCTCAATTCTGTGTTAAAAAAGGTATATATATATATACATATATATATTGTTGTGGATATGAGAATGTTTTTTTTTTTTTGTTGTGTAATGAATTGTTGTAAAATGTCACCCTCCTTCCTGCATTTGTTGTTGTATAAAGGTCAAAGGGCGTTCCCGAAGTTAATTCCATAAAACATACACGAAGGACACCATATATCCCGGTTCGGTAGTTATATCCTTATTATGTGTATTAGTGTAAGGCTGTGTCTTCCATTAATTTAAATACTCCATTGCACCAAGTGAAATAAGAGTAGATTCCCTTCACCTTCCCCTTCCAACAATTGCCAACTGTTCCCTCCGCGACTCCATTCGCCACGAGGTCGGCTCGGAGAAGAAGGGGGAGGAGCCGCCGAATCCTGGGCGTGCCCGCCCATCGTCATCAAGGGCGGAGCCAGAGGGCCGTGCCGACCAATCAGGGCCGAGGCGAGCTCACTGATGGGCGTGTTCTAGAGGCCGGCAGCTTGATTGCCCGGGGGGTAATAAAGAGCACGCGCGGAAGCCGTTAAGAAGAAGTGCGCACGAGGGCGAAGCAAGAGAGGAACGTCCTGAGAGAGATACGTCCTAAGATATACGTCCAAAGAGATACATGCAGAGATACGTGCGACGATCAAGTGCAAGCGAGTCAGAGCGGCGAAGTGCGAAGTGCAAAGTAGGGAAAGTGCCGAGTGTGCAGAGCCAAGTGCAAGAGAGTTCAAAGGAGCAGCTTTGGAGAGCGAACGGTTCACCGGGGGGGCTTCGCCGTGTAGATTGGAACTGCGGCTGTTTTGGCGATCCCAGCTCGGGTATTGACGGCAGCTATCCGCTTCCGGCCCGACCGATCCCCGCTGAACCTTCCTCCCCCGCCAAGCCATTCCTCCTTCCGATCCTTCCTGCCTGCAAATTCCCAATTCGTGTGAGTCCGTCTTTCGTTTGTTCTGTCCAGGGTTCAAAGTAAGACTGCCATAGATAAGCTAAGTTTCACTTTTTCCGCTTCTTCTTCTTCTGTTTTTATTTTATTATCCTTCCTTCTCCTTGGTTTCTTTGATTGTGTAAATAGTAGTAATAAATTTAGTAGCATTTCCAACCTTTTTGCTTTGGTGTTCTTCTTCTTCACAACCTTCGCTTTAGTCTTTTCCCCATTGAATATCTGTGGCGCGATTCGGCCAACGTTCAGGAATCGGGTTAGTCGGGGTAACTGTTCGGGCGCGGCGGCCATCCGCTCGGCAAACAACATCCTCGCCGCAGTCCCGTAACAATATACTCGATCTCGATTCTGTGTACAAAAAAAATAAATACATGATGATGTGACTGTGTGTATGAATGATGCAGTATAATGTGAATGTGCGTACTAATGATGCATTATGATGTGACTGTGTGTATTAATGATGTATTTTAATGTGAATATGTGTACGAATGATGCATTATGATGTCAATATGTGGACTAATGATGCATTATAATGTGAATATGTGTATTAATGGTGTATCATAATGTGAATATGTGCGCTAATGATGTATCATTATGTGAATTTGTGCATTAATGATGCTTTATAATGTGAATATGTGTACTAATGATGCATTATGATGTGACTGTGTGTATTAATGGTGTATTATAATATGAATATGCATACTAATGATGCATTAAAATGTGAATATGTGCACTAATGATGTATCATTATGTGAATTTGTGCATTAATGATGCTTTATAATGTGAATATGTGTACTAATGATGCATTATGATGTGACTGTGTGTATTAATGGTGTATTATAATGTGAATATGTGTACTAATGATGTATCATTATGTGAATATGTTAACTAATGATGCATTATGATGTGAATATGTGTACTAATGATGTATCATTATGTGAATATGTGTACTAATGATTCATTATGATGTGAATATGTGTACTAATGATGCATTATAATGTGAATATGTGTACTAATGATGCATTATGATGTGACTGTGTGTTTTATTGATGTATTATCATGTGAATATGTGTACTAATGATGCATTATGATGTGACGATGTGTATTAATGATGTTTTATCATGTGGATATGTGTACTAATTATGCATTATGATGTGACTGTGTGTATTAATGATGTATTATAATGTGAATATGTGTACTAATGATGTATCATGATGTGAATATGTGTACTAATGATGCATTATGATGTGAATATGTGTACTCATGATGCATTATAATGTGAATATGTGTTCTAATGATGCATTATAATGTGAATATGTGTTCTAATGATGCATTATGATGTGAATATGTGTACTAATGATGCATGATGATGTGAATATGTGCACTAATGTTGCATTATATTGTGAATATGTGTACTAATGACGCATTATGATGTGAATATGTGTAATAATGATACATTATAATGTGAATATGTGTACTAATGATGCATTATGACGTGAATATGTGCACTAATGATGCATTATAATGTGAATATGTGTACTAATGACGCATTATGATGTGAATATGTGTACTAATGATGCATTATGATGTGAATATGTGTACTAATGATGCATTATAATGTGAATATGTGTACTAATGACGCATTATGATGTGAATATGTGTACTAATGATGCATTATAATGTGAATATGTGTCCTAATGATGCATTCTGATGTGACTGTGTGTATTAATTGATGTATTATCATGTGAATATGTGTACTAATGATGCATTATAATGTGAATATGTGTTCTAATTATGCATTATGATGTGAATATGTGTGCTAATGATGCATTATGATGTGAATATGTACACTAATGATGCATTATAATGTGAATATGTGTACTAATGATGCATTATGACGTGAATATGTGCACTAATGATGCATTATAATGTGAATATGTGTACTAATGACGCATTATGATGTGAATATGTGTACTAATGATGCATTATGATGTGAATATGTGTACTAATGATGCATTATAATGTGAATATGTGTACTAATGACGCATTATGATGTGAATATGTGCACTAATGATGGATTATAATGTGAATATGTGTATCAATGGTGTATTATAATGCGAATATGCGTACTAATGATGCATTATGATGTGACTATGCATTAATGATGCATTATAATGTGAATATGTGTACTAATGATGCGTTATGATGTGACTGTGTGCATTAATGATGTATTATAATGTGAATGTGTGTACTAATGATGTATCATTATGTGAATTTGTGCATTAATGATGCATTATGATGTGAATATGTGTACTAATGATGCATTATGATGTGACTGTGTGTATTAATGATGTATTATAATGTGAATATGTGTACAAATGATGCATTATGATGTGACGATGTGTATTAATGATGTTTTATCATGTGGGTATGTGTACGAATGATGCATTATAATGTGAATATGTGTACTAATGATGCATTATAATGTGAATATGTGTTCTAATGATGCATTATGATGTGAATATGTGTACTAATAATGCATTATAATGTGAATATGTGTACTAATGATGCATTATAATGTGAATATGTGTACTAATGATGTATCATTATGTGAATATGTGTACTAATGATGCATTATAATGTGAATATGTGTACTAATGATGCATTATGATGTGAATATGTGTTCTAATGATGCATTATGATGTGAATATGTGCACTAATGATGCATTATAATGTGAATATGTGTACTAATGATGTATCGTTATGTGAATACGTGTACTAATGATGCATTATAATGTGAATATGTGCACTAATGATGCATTATAATGTGAATATGTGTACTCATGATGCATTATAATGTGAATATGTGTACTATTGATGCATTATAATGTGAATATGTGTACTAATGATGCATTATAATGTGAATATGTGTTCTAATGATGCATTATGATGTGAATATGTGTACTAATGACGCATTATGATGTGAATATGTGTACTAATGATGCATTATAATGTGAATATGTGTTCTAATGATGTATCATTATGTGCCTATGTGTGCTAATGATGCATTATAATGTGAATATGTGTACTAATGATCTATCATTTTGTGAATATGTGTACTAATGATGCATTATAATGTGAATATGTGTTCTAATGATGCATTATAATGTGAATATGTGTTCTAATGATGCATTATGATGTGAATATGTGTACTAATGATGCATTATAATGTGAATATGTGTACTAATGATGTATCATTATGTGCATATGTGCATATGTGTGCTAATGATGCATTATAATGTGAATATGTGTACTAATGATGCATTATAATGTGAATATGTGCACTAATGATGCATTATGATGTGAATATGTGTACTAATGATGCATTATGATGTGAATATGTGTACTAATGATGCATTATGATGTGAATATGTGTACTAATGATGCATTATGATGTGAATATGTGGTCTAATGATGCATTATAATGTGAATATGTGTACCAATGACGCATTATGATGTGAATATGTGTACTAATGATGCATTATAATGTGAATATGTGTACTAATGATGCATTATGATGTGACTGTGTGTATTAATGATGTATTATCATGTGAATATGTGTCCTAATGATGCATTATGATGTGACGATGTGTACTTATGATGTTTTATCATGTGGATATGTGTACTAATGATGCATTATGATGTGAATATGTGTACTAATGATGCATTATAATGTGAATATGTGTGATGATGATGTATTATAATGTGAATATGTGTATTAATGATGTATTATAATGTGAATATGTGTATTAATGATGTATTAAAATGTGAATATGTGCAATAATGATGTATTATAATGTGAATATGTTTATTAATGATGTATTTTAATGTGAAGATGAATAACCCAGAGGACCTCGGAGGAGGAGCTACGAATCCGAGAGGATACCCAGAGAACCTCAGAGGAGGCACTACGAATCCGAGAGGATACCCAGAGGACCTCGGAGGAGGAGCTACGAATCCGAGAGGATACCCAGAGGACCTTGGAGGAGGAGCTACGAATCCGAGAGGATACCCAGAGGACCTCGGAGGAGGAGCTACAAATCCGAGAGGATACCCAGAGGACCTCGGAGGAGGAGCTACGAATCAGAGAGGATACCCAGAGGACCTCGAAGGAGGAGCTACGAATCCGAGAGGATACCCAGAGGACCTCAGAGGAGGAGCTACGAATCCGAGAGGATACCCAGAGGACCTCGGAGGAGGAGCTACGAATCCGAGAGGATACCCAGAGGACCTCGGAGGAGGAGCCACAAATCCGAGAGGATACCCAGAGGACCTCGGAGGAGGAGCTACGAATCCGAGAGTATACCAAGAGGACCTCGGAGGAGGAGCTACGCCGCCGAGAGGATACCCAGTGGACCTCGGAGGTGGAGCTACGAATCCGAGAGCATACCCAGAGGACCTTGGAGGCAGAGCTACGAATCCAAGAGCATACCCAGAGGACCTTAGAGGCGGAGCTACGAATCCGAGAGGATACCCAGAGGACCTCGGATGAGGAGCTACGAATCCGAGGGGATACCCAGAGGACCTCAGATGAGGTGCTACGAAACCGAGAGGATACCCAGATGACCTCGGAGGAGGAGTTACGCCACCGAGAGGATACCCAGAGGACCTCGGAGGAGGAGCTACGCCGTCGAGAGGATACCCAGAGGACCTCGGAGGAGGAGCTACAAATGCGAGACGATACCCAGAGGACCTCGGAGGAGGAGCTACGAATCCGAGAGGATACCCAGAGGACCTCGGAGGAGGAGCTACGAATCCGAGAGGATACCCAGAGGACCTCGGAGGAGGAGCTACGAATCCGAGAGGATACCCAGAGGACCTCGGAGGAGGAGCCACAAATCCGAGAGGATACCCAGAGGACCTCGGAGGAGGAGCTACGAATCCGAGAGTATACCAAGAGGACCTCGGAGGAGGAGCTACGCCGCCGAGAGGATACCCAGTGGACCTCGGAAGTGGAGCTACGAATCCGAGAGCATACCCAGAGGACCTTGGAGGCAGAGCTACGAATCCGAGAGCATACCCAGAGGACCTTAGAGACGGAGCTACGAATCCGAGAGGATACCCAGAGGACCTCGGATGAGGAGCTACGAATCCGAGGGGATACCCAGAGGACCTCAGATGAGGTGCTACGAAACCGAGAGGATACCCAGATGACCTCGGAGGAGGAGTTACGCCACCGAGAGGATACCCAGAGGACCTCGGAGGAGGAGCTACGCCGTCGAGAGGATACCCAGAGGACCTCGGAGGAGGAGCTACGAATGCGAGACGATACCCAGAGGACCTCGGAGGAGGAGCTACGAATCCGAGAGGAAACCCAGAGGATCTCGGAAGAGGAGCTACGCCGCCGAGAGGCGAGGACTCGGGCTCTGTCAGCGGGCTGCCTCAACCATTCCCGGCTTATATAGGTGGGAAGAGTATGCCGTAGGCCTTACCCCGCCCTCCCTCATATGTATACCTGAGCTCGATTCTGTCTACAAAAACTGTTAAAGGTGGAGGAGTTTGCGGGCTCTGCCGGCGTGCGACCTAACCCCACCCCGCCTTATATAGGTGGGGCGAGTATGCGGGAGGCTTTAACCCGCCCTGCCTTATATAGGTGGGTCAACCACTCGGGTTCAGTCGCCGGGCGGTCCCACCCCGCCCCGCATTTTATTTTTCATAAAAGTCCCCGATATAATAAATGTGTTCCCACACCAAAATAAGATTTGAAATTTTAATTGAATATGTACATCCTTTGCTCTTATGTTGTATTTTGATGATTGTATTAGTTTATTAACTGATTGCAAAGTGTTTAACATGAAAGATTTCGCAAACGGATATTGGTTTTATTTTTGGAGTCCACTGAAGTTGATTCTTTGAAACTGTTTTCATGTTGAATCAATGCTATGAGACATTTTCAATCTTTACTCAATAATCTGTTTTTGAAAGATAGTTTCAATTTGATGGTAAAATACTTGTGCATTGGTGCAAACAATAGGGCCATTATAGTTGTAAAAACATCAGCATTTACATGTTCTTGACTTTATTACTTTCACCAGTATCTTGACATGTTTTGGATTTTGAAATCTTCCATCACAATCTTAGCCATCAATTCCTCTCCTAAAGAAGTTCACCAATCTCTGTGATTGAGGACCAGGAAGCTCAATGATAAATTGCAGTTTTGTTTTCTGTGCATGTGAAGATTATTTTTCATCGATAAACATGTGGCAATCCTCACTGACTGCTTGGACTCTGGAGACCACATCAGGAAGCAGATTCTTCACCTTATTTGGTCCAAGGGTGGTGAAAAATTCTCACTTATTTCCTTTGATGGTGAAGTGGAGATGGAAGTAACAATGGATGTCCATCACGTTGACGGGCGAGGTTGGGGCCCGTCAATTTTTAGCTGCGTCACAGACGCTGCTCATAGAGTGCCCTCTGCTGTTGTTGTTGTTGTTGTTGTTCTTCTTCTTCTTGTTCTTCTTCTTCTTGTTGTTCTTGCAGAGAAGACAAAACCTCGAAGCTCCACCCATTTTGGGAGAGGCTTCATATAAACAAATATCCACCATTTTATTAACTCGCATAGCTTTGAGGCCTGTTTTGTAGGCCCGTGGTGTCTTCCTCTCTCACACAGTTTTATTTCAAATCAGATTCGATATATCATTTCATTTTTCACAGTCGCTAACATAGTTTTAGACTCGGTTGAAAAAAAACGGGAAGAAAATCCGATGAGAGTTGCCCTTTATAGAACGAAATGAATGCTCAAAGGCCTGTAACTTCAAGTCCATTGAGATATATATTTTTTAAATCGCGGCATGGTCAGTCATACACCGCCCGAAATAAGAGACGGGAAAATGCCGAGATATATTAAAAATTCGTCGCCACACACAGGAAATTGCCGAGATATATTTTCACTTTGCACAAAAATAACATCAAGTAATCGAATCAATAGGCATGTCCTGTGCCTATAACATTGACGTTATAGGCACAGCTGCATCTAGGCATTGTGTAACATCGACGCGGCTTTTGTTTTAATTAAAACTTTTTGTACTTGTTTCCTTTGGTGGGCATGGTTGTGGATGTCTTAATTTTATATCTTGTTTTTTCATTCATTCAGAGATATCCTTGTTGTCTTTCAATTGTCAGAGGAAGGACCTTTTTAGGTGTTGTATTGTTTTTTATATGGTTCAATCACGACTACATTTTATGAGCAACTGTCTTGCAACTTACATGAGATATATGTCCTTTCTCGTGGAGAGTAAGTGTTGTCCAACCCTCACCCAAATGGGCGACCTCACCTCGCTGCGCCTTATAAAGGTGGGGCAAGGAATCAAGCCCTGTCGGCGGGGCGCTTCACCCCTCCCCGCCTTACATAGGTGGGGCGAGTATGCGGAGGCCTGACCCCGCCCTGCCTTGTATATACTTGAGCTCAATTCTGTGTTTAAAAAATGTATATATATATATATATACTCGATCTCGATTCTGTGTACAAAAATAAAAAATACATGATGATGTGACTGTGTGTATGAATGATGCATTATAATGTGAATGTGCGTACTAATGATGCATTATGATGTGACTGTGTGTATTAATGATGTATTATAATGTGAATATGTGTACGAATGATGCATTATGATGTGAATATGTGCACTAATGATGCATTATAATGTGAATATGTGTATTAATGGTGTAATATAATGTGAATATGTGCACTAATGATGTATCATTATGTGAATTTGTGCATTAATGATGCATTATGATGTGAATATGCATACTAATGATGCATTATGATGTGAATATGTGTACGAATGATGCATTATAATGTGAATTTGTGCACTAATGATGCATTATGATGTGAATATGTGTACGAATGATGCATTATAATGTGAATATGTGTACTAATGATGCATTATGATGTGACTGTGTGTATTAATGGTGCATTAGAATGTGAATATGTGCACCAATGATGTGTCATTATGTGAATTTGTGCATTAATGATGCATTATGATGTGAATATGCATACTAATGATGCATTATGATGTGACTGTGTGCATTAATGGTGTATTATAATATGAATATGCATACTAATGATGCATTATGATGTGACTGTGTGTACTAATGATGTATCATGATGTGAATTTGTGCATTAATGATGCGTTATGATGTGAATATGCATACTAATGATGCATTATGATGTGACTGTGTGTATTAATGGTGTATTATAATGTGAATATGTGTACTAATGATGTATCATTATGTGAATATGTGTACTAATGATGCATTATGATGTGAATATGTGTACTAATGATGTATCATTATGTGAATATGTGTACTAATGATGCATTATGATGTGACGATGTGTATTAATGATGTTTTATCATGTGGATATGTGTACTAATGATGTATCATTATGTGAATATGTGTACTAATGATGCATTATGATGTGAATATGTGTACTAATGATGCATTATAATGTGAATATGTGTACTAATGATGCATTATGATGTGACTGTGTGTATTAATGATGTATTATCATGTGAATATGTGTACTAATGATGTATCATGATGTGAATATGTGTACTAATGACGCATTATGATGTGAATATGTGTACTAACGATGCATTATAATGTGAATATGTGTTCTAATGATGCATTATGATGTGAATATGTGCACTAATGATGCATTATGATGTGAATATGTGCACTAATGATGCATTATGATGTGAATATGTGCACTAATGATGCATTATAATGTGAATATGTGTACTAATGACGCATTATGATGTGAATATGTGTAATAATGATGCATTATGACGTGAATATGTGTACTAATGACGCATTATGATGTGAATATGTGTACTAATGATGCATTATGATGTGAATATGTGTACTAATGATGCATTATGATGTGAATATGTGTACTAATGATGCATTATAATGTGAATACGTGTACTAATGACGCATTATGATGTGAATATGTGTACTAATGATGCATTATAATGTGAATATGTGTCCTAATGATGCATTATAATGTGACTGTGTGTATTAATTGATGTATTATCATGTGAATATGTGTTCTAATGATGTTTTATCATGTGGATATGTGTACTAATGATGCATTATGATGTGAATATGTGTACTAACGATGCATTATGATGTGACTGTGTGCACTAATGATGCATTATGATGTGAATATGTGTACTAATGATGCATTATAATGTGAATATGTGTACTAATGATGTATTATAATGTGAATATGTGTATTAATGATGTATTATAATGTGAATATGTTTGTTAATAATGTATTATAATGTGAATATGTTTATTAATGATGTATTATAATGTGAATATGTGTATTAATGATGTATTAAAATGTGAATATGTGCACTAATGATGTATTATAATGTGAATATGTTTATTAATGATGTATTATAATGTGAATATGTGTATTAATGATGTATTAAAATGTGAATATGTGCACTAATGATGTATTATACTGTGAATATGTTTATTAATGATGTATTACAATGTGAATATGAATAACCCAGAGGACCTCGGAGGAGGAGCTACGAATCCGAGAGGATACCCAGAGGACCTCGGAGGAGGAGCTATGAATCCGAGAGGACACCCAGAGGACCTCGGAGGAGGAGCTACGAATCCGAGAGGATACCCAGAGGACCTTGGAGGAGGAGCTACGAATCTGAGAGGATACTCAGAGGACCTCAGAGGAGGAGCTATGAATCCGAGAGGATACCCAGAGGACCCCGGAGGAGGAGCTACAAATCCGAGAGGATAACCATAGGACCCCGGAGGAGGAGCTACGAATCCGAGAGGATAACCAGAGGACTTCGAAGGAGGAGCTGCGAATCCGAGAGGATACCCAGAGGACCTCGGAGGAGGAGCTACGAATCCGAGAGGATACCCAGAGGACCTCGGAGGAGGAGCTACGAATCCGAGAGGATACCCAGAGGACCTCGGAGGAGGAGCTACGAAACCGAGAGGATACCCAGAGGACCACGAAGGAGGAGCTACAAATCCGAGAGGATACCCAGAGGACCTCGGAGGAGGAGCTACGAATCCGAGAGGATACCCAGAGGACCTCAGAGGAGGAGCTACGAATCCGAGAGGGTACCCAGAGGACCTCGGAGGAGGAGATACGAATCAGAGAGGATACCCAGAGGACCTCGGAGGAGGAGCTACGAATCCGAGAGGATACCTAGAGGACCTCGGAGGAGGAGCTATGAATCCGAGAGGATACCCAGAGGACCTCGGAGGAGGAGCTACACCACCGAGAGGATACCCAGAGAACCTCGGAGGAGGAGCTACGCCATCGAGAGGATACCCAGAGGACCTCGGAGGAGGAGCTACGATTCCGAGACGATACCCAGAGGACCTCGGAGGAGGAGCTACGAATCCGAGAGGAAACCCAGAGGACCTCGGAGGAGGAACTACGAATCCGAGAGGATACCCAGATGACCTCGGAGGAGGAGCTACTCCGCCGAGAGGCGAGGCCTCGGGCCCTGTCAGCGGGCTGCCTCACCCATTCCCAGCTTATATAGGTGGGACAAGTATGCCGTAGGCCTTACCCCGCCCTGCATCATATGTATACCTGAGCTCGATTCTGTCTGCAAAAACTGATAAAGGTGGAGGAGTTTGCGGGCTCTGCCGGCGTGCGACCTAACGCCACCCCGCCTTATATAGGTGGGGCGAGGACTCGAGCTCTGTCAGCGGGTGGCCTCACCCATCCCCGCCTTCTAGAGGTGGGGCGAGTATGCGGGAGGCTTTAACCCGCCGTGCCTTATATAGGTGGGGCAACCACTCGGGTTCAGTCGCCGGGCGGTCCCACCCCGCCCCGCATTTTATTTTTTATGAAAGTCCTCGATATAATAAATGTGTTTCCACACCAAAATAAGATTTGAAATTTTAATTTAATATGTACATCCTTTGCTCTTATGTTGTATTTTGATGATTGTATTCGTGTATTAACTGATTGCAAAGTGTTTAACATGAAAGTTTTCGCAAACGGATATTGGTTTTATTTTTGGAGTCCACTGAAGTTGATTCTTTGAAACTGTTTTCATGTTGAATCAATGCAATGGGACATTTTCAAGCTTTACTCAATAATCTGTTTTTGAAAGATAGTTTCAATTTGATGGTAAAATACTTGTGCATTGGTGCAAACAATTGGACCATTATAGTTGTAAAAACATCAGCATTTACATGTTCTTGACATTATTACTTTCACCAGTATCTTGACATGTTTTGGATTTTGAAATCTTCCATCACAATCTTAGCCATCAATTCCTCTCCTAAAGGCGTTCACCAATCTCTGTGATTGAGGACCAGGAAGCTCAATGATAAATTGCAGTTTTGTTTTCTGTGCATGTGAAGATTATTTTTCAGCGATAAACATGTGGCAATCCTCACTGACTGCTTGGACTCTGGAGACCACATCAGGAAGCAGATTCTTCACCTTATTTGGTCCAAGGGTGGTGAAAAATTCTCACTTATTTCCTTTGATGGTGAAGTGGAGATGGAAGTAACAATGGATGTCCATCACTTTGACGGGCGAGGTTGGGGCCCGTCAATTTTTAGCCACGTCGCAGACGCTGCTCATAGAGTGCCCTCTGCTGTTGTTGTTGTTCTTCTTCTTCTTCTTGTTCTTCTTCTTGTTGTTCTTGCAGAGAAGACAAAACGTCGAAGCTCCACCCATTCTGGGAACCATAGCTCCACCCATTTTGGGAGAGGCTTCATAAAAACAAATATCCACCATTTTATTAACTCGCATAGCTTTGAGGCCTGTTTTGTAGGCCCGTGGTGTCTTCCTCTCTCACACAGTTTTATTTCAAATCAGATTCGATATATCATTTCATTTTTCACAGTCGCTAACATAGTTTTAGACTCGGTTGAAAAAAAACGGGAAGAAAATCCGATGAGAGTTGCCCTTTATAGAACGAAATGAATGCTCAAAGGCCTGTAACTTCAAGTCCATTGAGATATATATTTTTTAAATCGCGGCATGGTCAGTCATACACCGCCCGAAATAAGAGACGGGAAAATGCCGAGATATATATATTTTGTTTAAATCGTAGCATGGTCAGTCATACACCGCCCGAAATAACAGACGGGAAAATGCCGAGATATATTAAAAATTCGTCCATTTGATGACAATCGTCACGATGAAATATTTAATTTATACGTCATCACAATAATGTGGAGAGAGGAGCATAACCTCCCTCCTTTTCTTCATCCATACCACAACCACCACAGTCTTGTTGTGCTGGGTGGTAACATGCTATCCTGCCACTGCCTTGCAATCCGCAACCCTCCACAACTGTCGCTTCCTTACCACCACCAAATCCAGTTCTGTTCTGTGCTGTCCACCCCCCGAGGTAATATGGTGTCTTTACCACTTTTGAAAGAATGAACCAGCTATGGCCATTCCATTCTCGTCCACGAGCTCATGACCCTTTCTATTCCTTGTCCCCCAATCAAATTTACCAATGTGGCGGACACGAAAGCCCACTGGCGTGGTGACATCATTCCGCGCACCAAGTGGGCGTCGGCCACGCCCGAGGGGTAGGCGTGGCCTCAGGATATACACCGGGCGCGCAGCCCGGAGCAGGCCAGTGCTACAGTGACCTCTTTGAATAAAGAACATTAAACGTACCACGTTGGTCGCTTCCTCCTTGGTAGCAAGTCGTGCGCATAGCACCGCGTGCTTCATTGGTGACCTCCGACATTCGAGTCAGCCGTCGCTGACCACCCGAAACCACCGCAACAATGGCTACCAGCGCGGTCTCCATCAAGCTCCCCGAATTCTGGGAGTCACAAGCCGAAGTTTTGTTCCTGCAGGCGGAAGCCCAGTTCCGACTTCGAGGCATCACGGTGGACGAGACCATGTACTGCCACGTGGTCGCCGCCCTCGGGCCCGGCACGGCCACCCACGTCGTATCGGTCCTAAGGGATCCACCTGCCGACGGCAAGTACGAGCCGGTCAAGCGTCTCCTCCTCGCCATGTTCGGCCTTATGGTGGACGCACGGGCCGATCGCCTCTTGGACTTCCCCGAGATCGGGGACATGCGACCGTCGTCCGTATGGACCATATGCTGGCGCTCATGGGCGACGAAACCCCGAACGCTCTATTCCGGGCGTTATTTCGACGCCAGCTGCCAGCACGAGTCCGCCTCGCTTTGGCTGGTTTCGCGTTAACGGAACCCCGTGCGCTCGCTGCCGAGGCCGACAAATACTACGCGGCTTTGGACACGCAGGCGAGTCTTGGTGCGGGTGCCGCTCCCGAGGCTCCCGAGGCTCCCGAGGCTTTCCCCGATGCACCACACCTCGTGTCCGCCACCACGCCCCGCCCACCACCACCGCCGCCACCGCGAAGAAAACCGCGGCCTCCGACGCCGCAGCTGCCCACCTGGTGTTTCTTCCACGCCAAGTTCGGCCACGAGACTTGGCAGTGTCGCCCGCCGTGCTCATTCAGCAGGTCGGGAAACGGGCGAGCCGGCGCTCGGTGCCAACGGTGAGCGTCGGCAATTCAAACAGCCTTCTGTACATAACGGACACCTTGTCCGGGCGCCGTTACCTGTGCGACACGGGGGCGCAGGTGAGTGTCGTTCCTGCCGGTACGTCCGACAAGCACACCGCGGGCCGAGGTCCCGCGCTGCTTGCGGCCAATGGTACGTCTATACGCACGTACGGAAAACGCTGTCTCTCTCTGCGGTTCGGAGGGCAGGTTTTCCGTTGGTCGTTCGTTACAGCCGACGTGCCCATGGCACTGCTCGCACGGACTTCTTATGTGCTAATGGATTACTGGTCGATGTAAAGCGCAGAAGGCTTGTCCAGACTGAGACGTTCAGCTCGCTCGCGTGCGCGCTGCCTGCCTCGTTGAGCAGCTCACAGAGCGGCTCACCGAGCGGCTCGCCGAGCGGCTTGCTGAGCGGTTCCGTTCCGGCCAGGTTCATCTGTACGCTTCCGGCAGCAGACGAATTCGCCCGCCTCCTCGCGGGTTTCCCGGCCCTCACGCAGCCCACCTTTTCGGCGGGGACCGTCAAGCACGGGGTGGAACATCACATCCCCACCGCCGGGCCACCGGTCTATGCCCGGGCACGCCGCCTCGAGCCGACGAAGCTCGCCGTAGCTAAAGCGGGGTTCGCTACGCTGGAGCGGCTCGGCATCGTGCGGCGCTCCGAGAGCGTGTGGGCGTCCCCGCTCCACATCGTGCCCAACCCCGGCGGGGGATGGCGACCGTGCGGGGACTACCGGCGCCTCAACCACGCCACCACCCCCGACCGCTACCCCGTCCCCCACATCCAGGACTTCTCGCCCGGTTGGCGGGGATGTCCTTCTTTTCAAAGGTGGACCTCATACGCGGCTACCATCAGGTCCCTGTCAGGCCGGAGGACATCCCGAAGACGGCTGTCATCACGCCATTCGGGCTTTTCGAATTTCTTCGGATGCCCTTCGGTTTGAAAAATGCGGCTCAGGCGTTCCAGCGCCTCATGGACAGCATCTTGCGTGGCTTGGATTATTTGTACGTCTACCTGGACGACATCCTCGTCGCCAGCACATCCCGTGAAGAGCACCTTCGTCACCTCCGCACGCTCTTCGAACGTCTGGGCCAGCACGGCCTGATCGTGAACCCCGCCAAGTGCCGGTTCGGTGTCGCTGAAATCGACTTTTTGGGGCGCCGCGTCACCAGGCACGGGGCCGTCCCCCTACCGGCCAAGGTGGAGGCGGTGAAGGGGTTTCCGCGCCCCCGCACGATCAAGGGGCTCCAGGAGTTACTGGGCATGGTAAACTTTTACCATCGGTTCCTGCCCCGCATCGCCCAGCTCCTGCGCCCCTTACACGAGGCCCTTCGAGGGAAGCCGGGCAAAGGTGACGTTACCTGGACCGAGCAGATGGACGCGGCGTTCTCGGGCGCGAAGCTCGCCTTGGCCAACGCCACCATGCTCGCGCACCCGGCACCCGATGCACCGATCGCCCTCACCACCGACGCCTCGGACTACGCGGTGGGCGCGATGCACGAGCAATGGGTGCGTGGTGCTTGGCAACCGCTGGTGTTCTTCAGCCGGCAGCTTCGCCTGCCCGAACGCCGTTACAGTACCTTCGACCGCGAGTTGCTTAGGCTTCACCTGGCGGTCAGGCACTTCCGCCATCTGCTCGAGGGCCATGCATTCACGGCCTTTGTCGACCACAAGCCGCTGGTTTTCGCGATGGGCAAGGTCGCTGAGCCGTGGTCGGCCCGGCAACAGCGTCACCTCACGGCCGTGTCCGAGTACACGACGGACATCCGACACGTCGTGGGAAAGGACAACCCGGTGGCCGACTGCCTTTCCCGGGCCGTCGCCCACGCAGTCCACCTTGGCATCGACTATGCCCGGATGGTGGCAGACCAGGCCGCCGACCCCGGGGTCCAGGCCTTGCGGACCGCCGTCACGGGCCTCCGCGTCACCGAGGTGCCCTTCGACGGCGCGGGCACGGCCCTCGTTTGCGACGTCTCCCTCGGTCGGCCTCGCCCCATCGTGCCCGCAGGCTGGCAGCGCCAGGTTTTTGACGCCATCCACGGCCTGTCCCACCCGGGCAGGAAGGCCTCCCAGAGGTTGGTCGCCGACAAGTTTGTCTGGCATGGCCTCCGGAAGGCCGTCCGCGGCTGGACCAGGACGTGCCTCGCGTGCCAGCGCGCGAAGGTGCACCGGCATACCCAGGCCCCATTGGCCCCGTTTACGGTGCCGGCACGTAGGTTCGACCACGTGCACGTGGACCTGGTGGGACCTCTGCCCCCCTCTCGGGGTTTCACCCATGTCCTTACCATGGTGGACCGCACCACCCGATGGCCGGAGGCCGTGCCTTTGGCGGCGACGACGGCGGCAGATGTCGCGCAGGCGTTCATCGCCACCTGGGTCGCCCGGTTCGGCGCCCCTTCGGACATCTCGTCCGACCGCGGCCCCCAATTCACCTCGGAGCTCTGGGCTGCGGTCGTGCGGGGGCTCGGGGTCCAGCTGCACCGAACCACGGCCTACCACCCCCAGGCCAACGGCCTGTGCGAGCGGTTCCACCGCTCATTGAAGGCCGCGCTCCGGCCACCCTCCGCGACGGCGGCTGGGTCGACAGGCTCCGCTGGGTCCTGCTGGGCCTCCGGACGGCACCCAAGGAGGACCTGCGCGCATCCGCAGCGGAGTTGGTCTTTGGACAACCGCTGCGGGTGCCGGGCGAGTTCCTCCCCGACCCCACGGCACCTTGGTCCGCGGCGCAGGAGCGTTCTGCGCTGCAGGAGACCACCTGGAGGTTCGCCCCGGTGCCGATGGCACCCTCCTACACACGTCGCCCCGGAGCTTCGTACCGCGGAGTACGTCTTCGTCCGGCACGATGCCCACCGGACACCACTGCGGCCCCCGTACGACGGGCCTTTCCGTGTGCTGGAGACCGGGGTGAAACATTTCACCCTGGACATCGGCGGCACTCCTGACCAGGTCTCCATAGACCGCCACAAGCCGGCCCACCTCGACGTGGACCACCCACCACCGGTGGCTCGGCCCCCGCGTCAGGGCCGCCCCCCTGCGGGCGGACCCCCGGCACCGCCCAGCACCGCAGGGGTACAGCCGGGGGCATCCCACCTGGCATCCCTGCACCCCGGACGCCGCCGGTCGCCAGAGGGCGCTTCGGCCGGGTCATCCGTTTGCCCCGCAAACTGGCCCTCCAGGTGCGCGGGAATTCTGGGGGGGCGCGTGTGGCGGACACGAAAGCCCACTGGCGTGGTGACATCATTCCGCGCACCACGTGGGCGGCGGCCACGCCCAAGGGGTAGGCGTGGCCTTAGGATCAGGATATACATCGGGCGCGCAGCCCGGTGCAGGCCAGTGCTACAGTGACCTCTTTGAATAAAGAACATTAAACTTACCGCATTGTCCGCTTCCTCCTTGGTAGCAAGTCGCGCGCGTAGCACCGCGTGCTTCACCAACACATTATTCTTCACCCGGCTCCGCTACTCCGACATGCATGTCAAAGTCCCTCGCAATGCACTGCATCACTTCCGTCTCAACCATTTACGTCATCATCTCCAGTGCATCCCCGAATTGCCGCTTCTCCGTCCAAGACCTTCCCGTTTGTAGCCCATCTACCGACAAAGCACGCACCACCATAACGCTTCTGGATCACCACCCATGCCATAACTATCTGTGCCTCCCATCTTTCCACGCTGACCACCTGCTCCCTTATCTCTTCCGATACTATTATTCCTGTGCCTTCCATCCACACCTGCATTCCCTTATTCCTACACCTTCCATATTACTCCACCCATCCACACCTGTGTTCAACTGCTTGTATGCTCCTACCAACCTCCCCACCCTGTCTCCCTTTCCATCTGGTCTCCTGTACACACAAAACTTCCAGCCTCCTACTCGGCATCATCTCCACCACCTCAACCCCTCTTCCCCGCACGCCCCCTCCCCCCCCCCAATTGATCCCACATTCAAACTACTTAGCCAAACTTCACTTCTGAACCGCTACCCGCCTGGCAGAGCTAGTACCATCCTGGTTAGTTTGGGACACTCAGGTGATCAATCAGCAAAGGCGGAGGTAAAAAAAAAAATGGAGTTCTAGAAAATTGAGCATGGACCGAATCCAAATTGTTCTATTTAAAAAATTCAAATCCATTCTTTTTAATACCAAGATGTAAAGATGCTTCACCAATGTTTTAGGTTTATTCAATATGCCATTGCTATTGACGATAACAATTGATATGAAGCCCCGCCCCTTCCATTGTGACTCACAGTGCTGTAAAGAAGCCATTCTTTTAAACATCCAACGAAGGAAGATGTGGTCCTGTTTGAAGAGGAGGAAAAACAAAAGAAGTGAAAATGAAGGGGAGAATCATCAGGTAATAATTGGATTATTGAGAATGAGACTTCATTTCGTGCTCTGTAACTAGTTTGAGTGATACCTGACAAACTACCTGCAGCATCATCCATGGTGTAAGTTACAGTAACTGTAAAGGTAACAATAAATTGGGAATGTTGAAAGATTTATAAATGTCTGCATGAAACATAGGGGCAATTCCCTTGGCGCTCACCAGGTAGAATAAACAGTATACTGCACTGACTAAAGGTATTTTAAACCAATTTCAATGGTTGCTAGAAGACATGGTTGTGGAATCATACTAACATAATCATAAGACCTCAAACAAACAAACAAACTAAAAATTCCTATTTTGGGGGACAACGCCCCCCCTCCTCCCACCCCATGTACCTCCTCAGGCCACAATTTTTCCAATGCCTTGAAATAACGTTGGTACATCACGGGTGAAGTTTGTGGTAAAGTTTTATCGGAATTGCATGTGTAGTTTCAGAGAAGAAAGCAAACACCTATTTTTGTGGGTCAAACCTGGACCCAATTTGACCCCTGTAAACCCCCCAGACTTCGATTTTCTTTGTTCCGTGAACGATCTTCGGTACATCACGGGTGGTGAAGGTTGTGGTCAAGTTTGATCGGAATAGTGTTTGTAGTTTCAGAGGAAATAGCGAATTGTTATTGTAGGGGGGTTGGGGAGGGGAGTCAAACCTGGACCCACTTTGACCCCCTTAGCCACCAATTTTTTTTAATGTCGTGAACAAACTTTAGTCACAACACAACAAATATCAATTGTTCCAAATTTGGTCGTAATCCCTTCAGCGGTTTCGGAGAAGAAGTTTCTAGTGTTGACGGTCGGGCGGAAGAAGTGGCGCATAAGATCCCCTGAACTTCGTTCCAGGTGAGCTAAAAAGAGCATCTAACATGGATCGGTGGCATCAGATAGTTACATTTTATACTCTTTACGAACTTTAAATGGTAAAAAGTTAACTTCATCAGAGGAACAATGAATGTTAACCATGTAATGTCAGATGGGTTCACTTTACAAACTTTACAATGTTTCAGTTTCACACTTATTTAATTTATTCGTGGTTCCATCTGATCAGGTTGGACACAGCAGCACAAAAACTCTGAGATCAAATCACACCACCTGTAACTTGGACCTCATAACGTAAAGCTTCGGGGACGTCTCCATATTACATACACAACAATATCAACATTTTACCCCCATCCCTTCTCGGCCCCGACCTCACACTTTTGATCAAATACACAAAGATTTATTGTAACAATGTGAGTTTTGTGAAAAAACCGCCTTTGTAATGATAAATAGTGGGGGGGGGGGGGGGGGTAGAAAAAGTGGTCCTAGACAATGGGCCCGTCGGACTTTCATGATGAGAAGTTGCCACCTATTTAGATATGTTTTACATATGTCTCGGAACAGGAAAATTGATGTTGCCAATTTTGGAGCTGTCAAATGGCGGCCATTTTGAATTCCAAAATGGCTGCCATGATCATGCTTTTTTCTTCAATGAATACAATTATTGCTCATATTTTAAAAATAATATCAAGATTTTATCCCATAATATGAGTGAACATGAATAGGAGAGACATTATGATTTATTGTATGCATATTTAAAATAATTATAAGGTCATTTTGAATTTTATAATTATAAGCATACCTGCTGCCTCTACTACATCCATACGCACATGGCATTGGACAGAAGTTTCTGCTGTATTGTCATGCAAAGTGATCACAGCATATATTGTTCGTTAGGTAAGTTTAAGTTACAGTACTTGTTTTTAATTGTGTTTTAGGTTAAAAATTAAGTAGTTCCCAAGAAGAGGCAGATACCAAGCTCATGCTACATGCTGTTGATGCCACCAACAACGGTGCTCCCTCATTGAGAATCTATTCTCCTGATAAGGATGTCTTGGTTTTGGCTATTAGGCGCTATCCAAATCTTGCAGTAGACACTAGTATGGTAACTGGTACAGTTCCATGCATTGTCCGAGGCAGATATTACCGGAAAGTTTGCAGGCAAAGGCAAGATAACATGCTGGAAGGTTTTAGATCATTTGGATGACAACCATGACATCGTTGTAGCATTGTCCCAACTTGGTGCGACAGGCACTGTCTCAGAAGCAACAAGTGCTGCTCTTGAAGCTTACGTATGTCAGCTCTATCTTCCTAGAACAACAAAAAGAACAAACGTTGCAGATGCAAGATGGTGGCTCTTCAAGCGGAAACAAGCCCAAGCAGAGAATCTTCCCCCAACTAAAGCTGCACTCACACATGCCATTGCCAGAGCACATTATCAAGCCATGATATGGTATAATGACATTGTTGCATTCCCTGAAATACCATCCCCAGAGAACTATGGCTGGAACTTGGCAGATGGAATTTTCATACCAGTGATGACACATTTGCCTCCAGCTCCAGATGCCGTCACACAGTTAGTGAAATGCGGATGTGGTCGGACCCGGTGTTCCAGTCACCAATGCAAGTGCAAAAAGAATGGACTGTTTTGCACAGAAATTTGTACATGCTGTGAAGGGGAAGAACGATGCGACAATGCTTCTTCGAACCCCGAAGTTGACTCTGACAATGAAGAGAACAGTGATGATGATGATGATGTTTAATACGGCTATGAAAGTAGCAAACTTGCAACAAGTTCATGTAGTTCCATTCTACATGGTTAAGACTGCATTTGTTGGACATGCGGTTGCAAGGTGTGTATAGTAGATGTGGGTGTGGCTATTGTGTCTGGGTTATGTGGGGTGTGTGCTGGTACTGCGAGCGCATGATACTGCACCTCATACATTTGTTATCCTCTGAAATGGATATTTAAATATTGAAGCTTGTAGAGTTAAAGTCTACAAATTAAGTCCATAGAAGTGACTGTGTTTATCATTTTCTATACGAGCTAAGGTGTGTATCTGAGTACCAGTTGCTTAGGTGAGTGTGTAACTGTGCAAAAAAGTTTGAGAAAAATACGGTTAGGTATCGTTTTTAGATAGCACGTGTTACCACAATATCTAAAGGGGGATGGTCCGATTTCATCACATGCAGTTTTCACATTGATTGAATGGCTTTGACCCTCCACCCCAACTGTGAAGTTTCATGCTGTTATTTCAATCGTTTTGACAAGAGAGCTAAAAATGTGCATTTGCAAGCCCCATAGAATACTGTGGTTCAACTAATTGGTTGTTGAACCAATTACTTGTTTTTACTTACATTGATATTACTTACATTGATTTTGAAGTGTTAACAACAATGAAAACCTATCATTTTGCTTTCAAAATTGAGGTAAAATACTTTCATTGAAACTAACCAAGCGAAAAATAGTGGCAAAACATCGGCCATTTTGAAATCCAAGATGGCTGCCGTCTGCACACTTCCAAAAATGACAACATGCATTTTCATGTACTTTGGTACCTAGATAATGAATAAAATAGGTGGCACCTTCTCATCATGAAAATCCTACAGGTGTCCACTCGCCCCCTCACTAAAAGGTGGAGCATGTTCACCAGTTGGATGAATCTGTGAAGTTTATTCATCGACATGTTGATTTTGAATGTTTCATTCTCAAATTACAAAGTGGCTAAGAGAAGAAACAAAATATCAGCTGATGTGGAAGAAGAGATTGTGTGTGTAATTTTATCAGAAAAGTGTTTCAACAACTTGATGAATCGACGAGGTACTGAATGGTACTGAACGAGGTACTGAATGAACTTGATGAAATTGTTAACTTTAAGAAGGCAAAGGGGTTTCAATTCCCACTTGTTTGCAAGTCTGTGTTTGAACATGGGAGTATCATACAAACAACGTATTTTACACACTCAGGAGCAGCGGCTATCATGAGACAAAGTTCTGTTAAGGGTGTATTATTGGTCAAAATAACAGGTGATGGCACATGGTGGATGGAATATGTCTGCCGATACAGACCGACCAGCCCACAGCATCATCAGAACTACTAGTTGTCATCTGCTTTAGATGTGAACTAGAACCACACTAGCGAGAGCGCATATATCTCCACCAGGTCGAATATTTCACATTTCGTATCCCACTGATAGACCGGATCTGCATCCAGACGTGAACCAAAATCGAATCACCTTGTACTTGTCACCTACCCGACTCAAACACCAAGTTTTGTCCGAATCCGTCAATACCATTTTTTGATATCATGATGTATATTGTGCCGATTTGGGAGATCCCGGGGAGATACATACCAACACATAAGGGAGTCCTAGTGCCGTTATCTCTGTAGTATATTGTTTAGCTAAAATACCAACTACCCTCATATCGGTGGAAAGGAAAGATGCGTTGTGTAGTTAAAGCTATCCCATTGATCTTTTTCTCACTCCCAAACCACTTCTCAAACTCCATTCTAAAACTCCCTTCTTAAACACTTCTAATTCTCAAGCACCACTAAACTCTTTAGTCTCAAACTAGATGGTATTCAAAGAATACTTACTCTGCGCAGTCAACTTGTTGCGAGCCAACTCTTCTGTTTTTGAACATTTTTTTATTTGATCCAATATGGCTGCCAGACCACGTGAGCAATGACATCATAAATTTATATTCGCTCATATAATTGTTGCATAGATCACTCTCAATAAATTTCAAACTGATCAGACCAAGCGTTGTCCCTGTCGAATTATGACGTCATAATTATGGCACCAATGACGTCATCGTTAACAACACAGATTCCCTATATGGAGCTCTACACAATGAGCCATGTTTAAATTTTTTCCATGCAGCGGTTTTGCAGATAGAGCAGTGCAACATTTTTCGGTTTTTCCAAGATGGCGCCTGTAACACATGACCTATGACGTCATGATTATCATTAAAATATTTCAAAGGAGGAGGCGCTCCGATGATGAAAATTTTGTGTCCATCAGACCAACAGTTGCTGAAATTTTTTTAAATAATGATCGGATAGTGTTTGTCTTGTCGAATAATGACGTCATAACGAAGGCACCGATGACATCATCATTAACATATCTTATTCCCCATGGGGAGTACTTGACGATGAGCCAGGTCTCAATTTTTTCCATGGAGTGGTTTCAGAGATATAGAGGTGCGACGTTTTTCAAAGATGTGCGCCTATACCACGTGACCTATGACGTCGTAATATTCATTAAAATATTCTGCAGGAGGAGGGCCTCCTATGGTGAAAATTTCATGTCAATCGGACCAACGGTTGCCAAGAAAATTAATTTTTAAAATGCGGACACGTACGGCACACAGCACACGGCACACGTACGTACGGAACTGAATGCTTAACCCTATTTTGCCTATTTTCCTATTCTGTGCCCTATTTTGCCCTATGCCCTATTTTGCCCTATGCCCTATTTTGTGCCCTATTTTGCCCTATGCCCTATTTTGCCCTATGCCCTATTTTGCCCTATTTGCCCTATTTTCGCTTCACGAGCGCAGGGCAACAACACACAACATTCATTCCACAGACCACACCATCCATCCAGCAAAACGTCAAATGTGTGTGCTTGACATGGTGCCATCTGCAGCGCAATAACTTTGGGTTCAGCACGGTGGCCTCGTCATCAGACTCATTGCCATGCCGCCGGGGAACCAGCAGCCCACCCACAGCATTCCTGCAGCCAATCATGATGAGTGTATCACAGAGAACCAGCCAATCGGAGTGGCTGGATCATGGAAGGCGGACGTGGGAGAAGACGCAAGCAAGGCACAATAAAATGCCTGGCAGAGTTGAAAATTGAGACAGAAAAAGAGGGTGGAGCTTCTGTTAAGGCGTGAACGTGGTTGGTGAGGCAGAGCAGTCGTTGGAGAAAAAAAGTCGGAGGAGTCAAAGTCAAGGTGAGCCCCACCTGGGGGACAACGGAACAAGTGCTGTGAATGCCACAAAATGAGCGCTGGGAATGCACGGAATGAGCGGGGAGTCGCAGGCTCTCAAGCATGGTCACCACCTCCTCACTGACATGACCTTACATTCTGACTTTGTTAAATCCAACCACAAACTCTCGGGCATCAAGAGAATCAACAGTGGTTCACCTCAGAGATAACTTATCTCCTTAAACACCTTACTTATGCACCTTACATTATTGCACCGACCACCACACACAACTCATTGACTCGTTCGTCCTGGTTTTGCGGAGTATCAACAGAGTCCACAACAGTCCTTTTCAGGACTCAGGTACACTCACCTGCATACGCAGCACGTCTCACCTGCACCTTTCACTCACACACACCACACCCTCTTCATTATTACGTGAGCTGTCTGGCTCTTGTATGGGTGAGGACGGGGTCGACACCACACCTCACCTGCCTCACTCCTTTGTCTATAACTCTTTATTATCTAATTTTCCAAGAATGAATGAGACACCTGTGTTGTCGAACCTGTGATTAAGTGGTTGACTAAAATGGGCTACTGCGCTTGGGGTAAGAGCATTCTTCTGTGACACTGTTTGTAAATACGTGCTTTTAAAATCCTTATCAACCGTTTTTCAAACTGCCCGATCGTCTTCTTCCATTGGTTAGAACATAGTGTGTGGTTGGTGACAGGGAGTTCTACCCCCACCGTTTTGTATTGTTTCATCATGAGTCAACGTTATGCTTACGGTATTGGTCGGCTGGTTTTGATTAATATCAGTGGAGGACTTGGAAGCACAGTCTTATCTGGGGTGATTAATTTTCCGGGTAGGTAAAGTTGGATTAGAGTGCTGGATTCTACCGAAATTAAGCATCGCATTTGGTGTCGTTGTTTGCTTAGCAACCAGTCATGGTAGCAACCAACCTAGCAACTAGTTTGCCTAGCCTAGCAACCAGTCAACAAGTCACGGAGTTATCCTCGGTTCGTTGGCGTCAGGGTCATCATTTGCTAAGTGGATCTGAGAACTCCCTTCGCGAACCCCATCGTACCGAACCCGCAACATTGGACGTCAGGGGTAGGATTGGACCTGAGGTGTGACCATCTGTACCTCAACATTTTATAACGGAGTGTAGCGAGGGTGAACATTTAAATATAACTAGAAGGGCACTCAGCAGAGCGCATACCTCCTCCACCAGGCTGAACAGTTTATGATTTCTATCTCATTGATCGGCCGAATCTGGATTCGGACGTGAAACAAAATTTAATCGGCTTGTTCTTGTCACCAAACCAACTCGTCTACCAAGTTTATTCAGAACTTGTGCACAACTTATTTTAGCCGCGTCGCAAGACGCTGGTCATAGAGTGCCCTCTGCTGTTGTTCTTGTCCTTCTTCTTCTTCTTCTTCTTGTTCTTCTTGTTGTTCTTGCAGAGAAGACAAAACCTCAAAGCTCCACCCATTCTGGGAACCATAGCTCCACCCATTGTGGGAGAGGCTTCATATAAACAAATATCCACCATCTATCTATAATTCCAGTAATCTCTGTCTGTACGTTTGTACGTTTGTACGTTTGTACGTTTGTCTGTGACCGCTGTTTCTCGACAACCACGGGTCCGATATACTTTTAACTTGCCAGGTATATTGCTGGGGACCCGAGGATGTGCCTTTTCAAGGTTTCATATTAATCGGACAATTACTTACCGAGCTATGTCCAAAAAACGATTCAACCAATCAGAGAGCAGCGAACGATCGCGTGTGCCGAACGTGGCGGGCACACTCTGCCTCGGATGGCACATTTGAGAGCGTATTCATTTATTTCACGTTTGCAAACTATGTTGGCGTTAAACTATGTTTTACAACTAATAAAAACGAATTTGCGATTCATTCGCTTTCCTGCGCGTTTGTTCACGCGATGGCGATTTCTTTACCAAACTCCGGAAGCCGTTCGCTTTGGACCAAACCATTGCATGTAAATAGAGGGGGGGGATTGTCACCACTCGCAAGCCGTTCGCTTTGGACCAAACCATTTCATGTAAATAGAGGGGGGGGGATATAATTTTAGATATAGATATAGTACGGGCATGCCCTAGTTTTATTAACTCGCATAGCTTTGAGGCCTGTTTTGTAGGCCCGTGGTGTCTTCCTCTCTCACACAATTTTCTTTCAAATCAAATTCGATATATCATTTCATTTTTCACAGTCGCTAACATAGTTTTAGACTCGGTTGAAAAAAAACGGGAAGAAAATCCGATGAAAGTTGCCCTTTATAGAACGAAATGAATTCTCAATGGCCTGTAACTTCAAGTCCATTGAGATTTTTTTTTTTTAGATCGCGGCATGGTCAGTCATACACCGCCCGAAATAACAGATGGGAAAATGCCGATATATATATATTTTGTTTAAATCGCGGCATGGTCAGTCATACACCGCCCGAAATAACAGACGGGAAAATGCCGAGATATATTAAAAATTCGTCGCCACACGGGAAATTGCCGAGATATATTTTCACTTTGCACAAAAATAACATCAAGTAATCGAATCAATAGGAATGTCCTGTGCCTATAACATCGACGTTATAGGCACAGCTGCATCTAGGCATTGTGTAACATCGACGCGGCTTTTGTTTTAATTAAAACTTTTTGTACTTGTTTCCTTTGGTGGGCATGGTTGTGGATGTCTTAGTTTTATATCTTGTTTTTTCATTCATACAGAGATATCCTTGTTGTCTTTCGATTGTCAGAGGAAGGACCTTTTTAGGTGTTGTATTGTTTTTTATATGGTTCAATCACGACTACATTTTATGAGCAACTGTCTTGCAACTTACATGAGATATATGTCCTTTCTCGTGGAGAGTAAGTTTGGTCCAAACCTCACCCAAGTGGGCGACCTCACCTCGTTGCGCCTTATAAAGGTGGGGCGAGGTATCAAGCCCTGTCGGCAGGGGGCTTCACTCCTCCCCGCCTTACATAGGTGGGGCGAGTATGCGGGAGGCCTGACCCCGCCCTGCCTTGCATATACTTGAGCTCAATTCTGTGTTAAAAAAGGTATATATATATATTTATATTGTTGTGGATATGAGAATGTTTTTTTTTTTGTGTAATGAATTGTTGTAAAATGTCACCCTCCTTCCTGCATTTGTTGTTGTATAAAGGTCAAAGGGCGTTCCCGTAGTTAATTCCATAAAACATACACGAAGGACACCATATATCCCGGTTCGGTAGTTATATCCTTATTATGTGTATTAGTGTAAGGCTGTGTCTTCCATTAATTTAAATACTCCATTGCACCAAGTGAAATAAGAGTAGATTCCCTTCACCTTCCCCTTCCAACAATTGCCAACTGTTCCCCCCGCAACTCCATTCGCCACGAGGTCGGCTCGGAGAAGAAGCGGGAGGAGCCGCCGAATCCTGGGCGTGCCAGCCCATCGTCATCAAGGGCGGAGCCAGAGGGCCGTGCCGACCAATCAGGGCCGAGGCGAGCTCACCGATGGGCGTGTTCTAGAGGCCGGCGGCTTGATTGCCCGGGGGGTTATAAAGAGCGCGCGCGGAAGCCGTTAAGAAGAAGTGCGCACGAGGGCGAAGCAAGAGAGGAACGTCCTGAGAGAGATACGTCCTAAGATATACGTCCAAAGAGATACATGCAGAGATACGTGCGACGATCAAGTGCAAGCGAGTCAGAGCGGCGAAGTGTGAAGTGCCAAGTAGGGAAAGTGCCGAGTGCGCAGAGCCATGTGCAAGAGAGTTCAAAGGAGCAGCTTTGGAGAGCGAACGGTGCACCGGAGGGGCTTCGCCGTGCAGATTGGAACCGCGGCTGTTTTGGCGATCCCAGCTCGGGTATTGACGGCAGCTATCCGCTTCCGGCCCGACCGATCCCCGCTGAACCTTCCTCCCCCGCCAAGCCATTCCTCCTTCCGATCCTTCCTGCCTGCAAATTCCCAATTCGTGTGAGTCCGTCTTTCGTTTGTTCTGTCCAGGGTTCTAAGTAAGACTGCCATAGATAAGCTAAGTTTCACTTTGTCCGCTTCTTCTTCTTCTGTTTTTATTTTATTATCCTTCCTTCTCCTTGGTTTCTTTGATTGTGTAAATAGTAGGAATAAATTTAGTAGCATTTCCAACCTTTATGCTTTGGTGTTCTTCTTCTTCACAACCTTCGCTTTAGTCTTTTCCCCATTGAATATCTGTGGCGCGATTCGGCCAACGTTCAGGAATCGGGTTAGTCGGGGTAACTGTTCGGGCGCGGCGGCCATACGCTCGGCAAACAACATGCTCGCCGCGGTCCCGTAACAATATACTCGATCTCGATTCTGTGTACAAAAAAAATAAATACATGATGATGTGACTGTGTGTATGAATGATGCATTATAATGTGAATGCGCGTACTAATGATGCATTATGATGTGACTGTGTGTATTAATGATGTATTATAATGTGAATATGTGTACGAATGATGCATTATGATGTCAATATGTGGACTAATGATGCATTATAATGTGAATATGTGTATTAATGGTGTATTATAATGTGAATATGTGTACTAATGATGCATTATGATGTGACTGTGTGTATTAATGGTGTATTATAATATGAATATGCGTACTAATGATGCATTATAATGTGAATATGTGCACTAATGATGTATCATTATGTGAATTTGTGCATTAATGATGCATTATAATGTGAATATGTGTACTAATGATGCATTATGATGTGACTGTGTGTATTAATGGTGTATTATAATATGAATATGCGTACTAATGATGCATTATAATGTGAATATGTGCACTAATGATGTATCATTATGTGAATTTGTGCATTAATGATGCATTATGATGTGACTGTGTGTACTAATGATGTATCATGATGTGACTGTGTGTATTAATGGTGTATTATTATGTGAATATGTGTACTAATGATGTATCATTATGTGAATTTGTGCATTAATATAAATAAATAAAAATAACCACCTTTAGAGGCCATTTTTCCCCGCAAAGCGGGGGTTGGCCTTTTTCGGGAACCGTGGTTGTTGTTGTTTTTCGGTCCCCTTTTTGAAGCAATGTTTTACGGCCGGATGCCCTTCCTGACGCCAACCCTTTTTGCCGCCTTTAACGACAAACAGGGAATTACCAGTGAACTGGTACTCAATTAGCCGACCTCGGAAGGATGACAGGCTGAGTCAACCCCCCTGGCGTTAATTCAGCAATCGACCGGGATTCGAACCCAGGATCCTAGGATCCTAAGCCGGCACCCTAGCCACTAGCCCAACACCAGGGGTTGTGCATTAATGATGCATTTTAATGCGAATATGCATACTAATGATGAATTATGATGTGACTATGCATTAATGATATATTCACATTATAATGCGTGCACTAATGATGCTTTATGATGTGACTGTGTGTATTAATGATGTATTATAATGTGAATGTGTGCACTAATGATGTTTTATCATGTGGATATGTGGACGAATGATGTATCATTATGTGAATATGTGTACTAATGATGCATTATGATGTGAATATGTGTACTAATGATGTATCATTATGTGAATATGTGTACTAATGATGCATTATGATGTGACTGTGTGTATTAATGATGTATTATCATGTGAATATGTGTACTAATGATGCATTATGATGTGACGATGTGTATTAATGATGTTTTATTTTGTGGATATGTGTACTAATGATGCATTATAATGTGAATATGTGTACTAATGATGAATTATGATGTGAATATGTGTGCTAATAATGCTTTATAATGTGAATATGTGTACTAATGATGCATTATGATGTGAATATGTGTACTAATGACGCATTACGATGTGAAAATGTGTACAAATGATGCATTATGATGTGAATATGTGTACTAGTGATGCATTATAATGTGACTGTGTGTATTAATGATGTATTATAATGTGAATATGTGTATTAATGGTGTATTATAATGTGGATATGTGTACTAATGATGTATCATTATGTGAATATGTGTACTAATGACGCATTATGATGTGAATATGTGCACTAATGATGCATTATAATGTGAATATGTGTTCTATTGATGCATTATGATGTGAATATGTTTACTAATGATGCATTATGATGTGAATATGTGCACTAATGATGCATTATAATGTGAATATGTGCACAAATGACGCATTATGATGTGAATATGTGCAATAATGATGCATTATAATGTGAATATGTGCACAAATGACGCATTATGATGTGAATATGTGCAATAATGATGTATTATAATGTGAATATGTTTATTAATAAGGTATTATAATGTGAATATGTTTATTAATGATGTATTATAATGTGAATATGTGTATTAATGATGTATTAAAATGTGAATATGTGCACTAATGATGTATTATAATGTGAATATGTTTATTAATGATGTATTATAATGTGAATATGTGTATTAATGATGTATTAAAATGTGAATATGTGCATTCATGATGTATTATAATGTGAATATGTGTTCTAATGATGCATTATGATGTGAATATGTTTACTAATGATGCATTATGATGTGAATATGTGCACTAATGATGCATTATAATGTGAATATGTGTACTAATGATGCATTATGATGTGAATATGTGTAATAATGATGCATTATAATGTGAATATGTGTACTAATGATGCATTATGATGTGAATATGTGCACTAATGATGCATTATAATGTGAATATGTGTACTAATGACGCATTATGATGTGAATATGTGTACTAATGATGCATTATGATGTGAATATGTGTACTAATGATGCATTATAATGTGAATATGTGTACTAATGATGCATTATGATGTGAAAATGTGTACTAATGATGCATTATAATGTGAATATGTGTCCTAATGATGCATTATGATGTGACTGTGTGTATTAATTGATGTATTATCATGTGAATATGTGTACTAATGATGTTTTATCATGTGGATATGTGTACTAATGATGCATTATGATGTGACTGTGTGCACTAATGATACATTATGATGTGAATATGTGTACTAATGATGCATTATAATGTGAATATGTGTACTAATGATGTATTATAATGTGAATATGTGTATTCATGATGTATTATAATGTGAATATGTTTATTAATAAGGTATTATAATGTGAATATGTTTATTAATGATGTATTATAATGTGAATATGTGAATTAATGATGTATTAAAATGTGAATATGTGCACTAATGATGTATTATAATGTGAATATGTTTATTAATGATGTATTATAATGTGAATATGTGTATTAATGATGTATTAAAATGTGAATACGTGCATTCATGATGTATTATAATGTGAATATGTTTATTAATGATGTATTACAATGTGAATATGAATAACCCAGAGGACCTCGGAGGAGGAGCTACGAATCCGAGAGGATACACAGAGGACCTCGGAGGAGGAGCTATGAATCCGAGAGGACACCCAGAGGACCTCTGAGGAGGAGCTACGAATCCGAGAGGATACCCAGAGGACCTTGGAGGAGGAGCTACGAATCTGAGAGGATACCCAGAGGACCTCAGAGGAGGAGCTACGAATCCGAGGGGATACCCAGAGGACCTCGGAGGAGGAGCTACAAATCCGAGAGGATAACCATAGGACCCCGGAGGAGGAGCTACGAATCCGAGAGGAAAACCAGAGGACTTCGAAGGAGGAGCTTCGAATCCGAGAGGATACCCAGAGGACCTCGGAGGAGGAGCTACGAATCCGAGAGGATACCCAGAGGACCTCGGAGGAGGAGCTACGAATCCGAGAGGATACCCAGAGGACCTCGGAGGAGGAGCTACGAATCCGAGAGGATACCCAGAGGACCACGGAGGAGGAGCTACAAATCCGAGAGGATACACAGAGGACCTCGGAGGAGGAGCTACGAATACGAGAGGATACCCAGAGGACCTCGGAGGAGGAGCTACGAATCCGAGATGATACCCAGAGGACCTCGGAGGAGGAGATACGAATCAGAGAGGATACCCAGAGGACCTCGGAGGAGGAGCTTCGAATCCGAGAAGATACCCAGAGGACCTCGGAGGAGGAGCTACGAATCCGAGAGGATACCTAGAGGACCTCGGAGGAGGAGCTATGAATCCGAGAGGATACCCAGAGGACCTCGGAGGAGGAGCTACGAATCCGAGAGGAAACCCAGAAGACCTCGGAGGAGGAACTACGAATCCGAGAGGATACCCAGATGACCTCGGAGGAGGAGCTACGAATCCGAGAGGAAACCCAGAGGACCTCGGAGGAGGAACTACGAATCCGAGAGGATACCCAGATGGCCTCGGAGGAAGAGCTACTCCGCCGAGAGGCGAGGACTCGGGCTCTGTCAGCGGGCTGCCTCACCCATTCCCGGCTTATATAGGTGGGACGAGTATGCCGTAGGCCTTACCCCGTCCTGCCTCATATGTATACCTGAGCTCGATTCTGTCTGCAAAAACTGATAAAGGTGGAGGAGTTTGCGGGCTCTGCCGGCGTGCGACCTAACCCCACCCCGCCTTATATAGGTGGGGCGAGGACTCGAGCTCTGTCAGCGGCTGGCCTCACCCATCCCTGCCTTATAGAGGTGGGGCGAGTATGCGGGAGGCTTTAACCCTCCCTGCCTTAAATAGGTGGGGCAACCACTCGGGTTCAGTCGCCGGGCGGTCCCACCCCACCCCGCATTTTATTTTTTATGAAAGTCCTCGATATAATAAATGTGTTTCCACACCAAAATAAGATTTGAAAGTTTTAATTTAATATGTACATCCTTTGCTCTTATGTTGTATTTTGATGATTGTATTCATTTATTAACTGATTGCAAAGTGTTTAACATGAAAGCTTTCGCAAATGGATATTGGTTTTATTTTTGGAGTCCACTGAAGTTGATTCTTTGAAACTGTTTTCATGTTGAATCAATGCTATGAGACATTTTCAATCTTTACTCAATAATCTGTTTTTGGAAGATAGTTTCAATTTTATGGTACAATACTTGGGCACTGTTGCAAACAATAGGGCCATTATAGTTGTAAAAACATCAGCATTTACATGTTCTTGACTTTATTACTTTCACCAGTATCTTGACATGTTTTGGATTTTGAAATCTTCCATCACAATCTTAGCCATCAATTCCTCTCCTAAAGAAGTTCACCAATCTCTGTGATTGAGGACCAGGAAGCTCAATGATAAATTGCAGTTTTGTTTTCTGTGCATGTGAAGATTATTTTTCAGCGATAAACATGTGGCAATCCTCACTGACTGCTTGGACTCTGGAGACCACATCAGGAAGCAGATTCTTCACCTTATTTGGTCCAAGGGTGGTGAAAAATTCTCACTTATTTCCTTTGATGGTGAAGTGGAGATGGAAGTAACAATGGATGTCCATCACTTTGACGGGCGAGGTTGGGGCCCGTCAATTTTTAGCCACGTCGCAGACGCTGCTCATAGAGTGCCCTCTGCTGTTGTTGTTGTTCTTCTTCTTCTTCTTGTTCTTCTTCTTCTTGTTGTTCTTGCAGAGAAGACAAAACCTCGAAGCTCCACCCATTCTGGGAACCATAGCTCCACCCATTTTGGGAGAGGCTTCATAAAAACAAATATCCACCATTTTATTAACTCGCATAGCTTTGAGGCCTGTTTTGTAGGCCCGTGGTGTCTTCCTCTCTCACACAGTTTTATTTCAAATCAAATTCGATATATCATTTCTTTTTTCACAGTCGCTAACATAGTTTTAGACTCGGTTGAAAAAAAACGGGAAGAAAATCCGATGAAAGTTGCCCTTTATAGAACAAAATGAATGCTCAAATGCCTGTAACTTCAAGTCCATTGAGATATATATTTTTTAGATCGCGGCATGGTCAGTCATACACCGCCCGAAATAAGAGACGGGAAAATGCCGAGATATATATATATTTTGTTTAAATTGCGGCATGGTCAGTCATACACCGCCCGAAATAACAGACGGGAAAATGTCGAGATATATTAAAAATTCGTCCATTTGATGACAATCGTCACGATGAAATATTTAATTTATACGTCATCACAATAATGTGGAGAGAGGAGCATAGCTTCGTTCACGTGTCGACACACACGGGAAAATGCCGAGATATATTAAAAATTCGTCGCCACAAATGGGAAATTGCCGAGATATATTTTCACTTTGCACAAAAATAACATCAAGTAATCGAATCAATAGGAATGTCCTGTGCCTATAACATCGACGTTATAGGCACAGCTGCATCTAGGCATTGTGTAACATCGACGCGGCTTTTGTTTTAATTAAAACTTTTTGTATTGTTTCCTTTGGTGGGCATGGTTGTGGATGTCTTAGTTTTATATCTTGTTTTTTCATTCATACAGAGATATCCTTGTTGTCTTTCGATTGTCAGAGGAAGGACCTTTTTAGGTGTTGTATTGTTTTTTATATGGTTCAATCACGACTACATTTTATGAGCAACTGTCTTGCAACTTACATGAGATATATGTCCTTTCTCGTGGAGAGTAAGTTTGGTCCAAACCTCACCCAAGTGGGCGACCTCACCTCGCTGCGCCTTATAAAGGTGGGGCGAGGTATCAAGCCCTGTCGGCGGGGGGCTTCACCCCTCCCCGTCTTACATAGGTGGGGCGAGTATGCGGGAGGCCTGACCCCGCCCTGCCTTGCATATACTTGAGCTCAATTCTGTGTTAAAAAAGGTATATATATATATATATATATATATATATATATATATTGTTGTGGATATGAGAATGTTTTTTTTTTTTTGTTGTGTAATGAATTGTTGTAAAATGTCACCCTCCTTCCTGCATTTGTTGTTGTATAAAGGTCAAAGGGCGTTCCCGTAGTTAATTCCATAAAACATACACGAAGGACACCATATATCCCGGTTCGGTAGTTATATCCTTATTATGTGTATTAGTGTAAGGCTGTGTCTTCCATTAATTTAAATACTCCATTGCACCAAGTGAAATAAGAGTAGATTCCCTTCACCTTCCCCTTCCAACAATTGCCAACTGTTCCCTCCACGACTCCATTCACCACGAGGTCGGCTCGGAGAAGAAGGGGGAGGAGCCGCCGAATCCTGGGCGTGCCCACCCATCGTCATCAAGGGCGGAGCCAGAGGGCCGTGCCGACCAATCAGGGCCGAGGCGAGCTCACCGATGGGCGTGTTCTAGAGGCCGGCGGCTTGATTGCCCGGGGGGTTATAAAGAGCACGCGCGGAAGCCGTTAAGAAGAAGTGCGCACGAGGGCGAAGCAAGAGAGGAACGTCCTGAGAGAGATACGTCCTAAGATATACGTCCAAAGAGATACATGCAGAGATACGTGCGACGATCAAGTGCAAGCGAGTCAGAGCGGCGAAGTGCGAAGTGCCAAGTAGGGAAAGTTCCGAGTGTGCAGAGCCAAGTGCAAGAGAGTTCAAAGGAGCAGCTTTGGAGAGCGAACGGTGCACCGGAGGGGCTTCGCCGTGCAGATTGGAACCGCGGCTGTTTTGGCGATCCCAGCTCGGGTATTGACGGCAGCTATCCGCTTCCGGCCCGACCGATCCCCGCTGAACCTTCCTCCCCCGCCAAGCCATTCCTCCTTCCGATCCTTCCTGCCTGCAAATTCCCAATTCGTGTGAGTCCGTCTTTCGTTTGTTCTGTCCAGGGTTCTAAGTAAGACTGCCATAGATAAGCTAAGTTTCACTTTGTCCGCTTCTTCTTCTTCTGTTTTTATTTTATTATCCTTCCTTCTCCTTGGTTTCTTTGATTGTGTAAATAGTAGGAATAAATTTAGTAGCATTTCCAACCTTTTTGCTTTGGTGTTCTTCTTCTTCACAACCTTCGCTTTAGTCTTTTCCCCATTGAATATCTGTGGCGCGATTCGGCCAACGTTCAGGAATCGGGTTAGTCGGGGTAACTGTTCGGGCGCGGCGGCCATCCGCTCGGCAAACAACATCCTCGCCGCGGTCCCGTAACAATATACTCGATCTCGATTCTGTGTACAAAAAAAATAAATACATGATGATGTGACTGTGTGTATGAATGATGCATTATAATGTGAATGTGCGTACTAATGATGCATTATGATGTGACTGTGTGTATTAATGATGTATTTTAATGTGAATATGTCTACGAATGATGCATTATAATGTGAATATGTGCACTAATGATGCATTATGATGTGACTGTGTGTATTAATGGTGTATTATAATGTGAATATGTGTATTAATGATATATTAAAATGTGAATATGTGCACTAATGATGTATTATAATGTGAATATGTTTATTAATGATGTATTATAATGTGAATATGTGTATTAATGATGTATTAAAATGTGAATATGTGCACTAATGATGTATTATAATGTGAATATGTTTATCAATGATGTATTACAATGTGAATATGAATAACCCAGAGGACCCCGGAGGAGGAGCTACGAATCCGAGAGGATACCCAGAGGACCTCGGAGGAGGAGCTATGAATCCGAGAGGACACCCAGAGGACCTCGGAGGAGGAGCTACAAATCCTAGAGGATACCCAGAGGACCTCGGAGGAGGAGCTACAAATCCAAGAGGATAACCATAGGACCCCGGAGGAGGAGCTACGAATCCGAGAGGATAACCAGAGGACTTCGAAGGAGGAGCTACGAATTCGAGAGGATACCCAGAGGACCTCGGAGGAGGAGCTACGAATCCGAGAGGATACCCAGAGGACCTCGGAGGAGGAACTACGAATCCGAGAGGATACCCAGAGGACCTCGGAGGAGGAGCTACAAATCCGAGAGGATACCCAGAGGACCTCGGAGGAGGAGCTATGAATCCGAGAGGATACCCAGAGGACCTCAGAGGAGGAGCTACGAATCCGAGAGGATACCCAGAGGACCTCGGAGGAGGAGCTACGAATCAGAGAGGATACCCAGAGGACCTCGGAGGAGGAGCTATGAATCCGAGAGGATACCCAGAGGACCTCGGAGGAGGAGCTATGAATCCGAGAGGATACTCAGAGGACCTCGGAGGAGGAGCTACGAATCCGAGAGGCTACACAGAGGACCTCGGAGGAGGTGCTACGAATCTGAGAGGCTACACAGAGGACCTCGGAGGAGGAGCTACACCGCCGAGAGGATACCCAGAGGACCTCGGAGGCAGAGCTATGAATATTAGAGCATACCCAGAAGACCTTGGAGGCGGAGCTACGAATCCGAGAGCTTACCCAGAGGACCTTGGAGGTGGAGCTACGATTCCGAGAGGATACCCAGAGGACCTCGGATGAAAGCTACGAATCCGAGAGGATACCCAGAGGACCTCGGATGAGGAGCTATGAATCCGAGAGGATACCCAGAGGACCTCGGAGGAGGAGCTATGCCGAAGAGAGGATACCCAGAGGACCTTGGAGGAGGAGCTACGCCATTGAGAGGATACCCATAGGACCTCGGAGGAGGAGCTACGACTCCGGGAGGATACCCAGAGGACCTCAGAGGAGGAGTTACGTATCCGAGAGGATACCCAGATGACCTCAGAGGAGGAGGTATACCGCCGAGAGCATACCCAGAGGACCTTGGAGATGGAGCTACGAATCCGAGAGCATATCCAGAGGACCTTGGAGGCGGAGCTACGAATACGAGAGGCGAGGACTCGGGCTCTGTCAGCGGGCTGCTTCAACCATTCCCGTCTTATATAGGTGGGACGAGTATGCCGTAGGCCTTACCCCGCCCTGCCTGATATATATATACTTGAACTCGATTCTGTCTACAAAAACAAACAAAGAAAAAAAAACCTCATCCCTCCCCACCTTATATAGGCGGAGGAGTTTGCGGGCTTTGTCGGCGTGCGACCTAACCCCACCCCTCCTTATATAGGTGGGGCAAGGACTCGAGATCTGTCAGCGGGCGGCCTCACCCATCCCCGCCTTCTAGAGGTGGGGCGAATATGCAGGTCGCAGGAGGCTTTAACCCGCCCTGCCTTATTTAGGTGGGGCAACCACTCGGGTTCAGTCGCCGGGCTGTCCCACCCCGCCGCGCATTTTATTTTTTATAAAAGACCTCGATATAATGTGCATGTTTCCACACCAAAATAAGATTTGAAATTTTAATTTAATATGTCCATCCTTTGCTCTTATGTTGTATTGTACACCGCTCCTTTCCTATGCCATCTCCAGGCATTGCAAATCGTCATTGCCGGGCACCAAAGGGGGCTCGGCAGTGACGCACGCTGAAAGAGAGTACTCAGTTTTCACTCTGGTTTCTTGTTTGTTGTACACCGCTCCTTTCCTATGCCACCTCCAGGCATTGCAAATCGTCATTGCCGGGCACCGAAGGGGGCTTGGCAGTGACGCACGCTGAAAGAGAGTACTCAGTTTTCACTCTGGTTTCTTGTTTGTTTTCTTGTTGTACACCGCTCCTTTCCTATGCCATCTCCAGGCATTGCAAATCGTCATTGCCGGGCACCAAAGGGGGCTCGGCAGTGACGCACGCTGAAAGAGAGTACTCAGTTTTCACTCTGGTTTCTTGTTTGTTGTACACCGCTCCTTTCCTATGCCATCTCCAGGCATTGCAAATCGTCATTGCCGGGCACCAAAGGGGGCTCGGCAGTGACGCACGCTGAAAGAGAGTACTCAGTTTTCACTCTGGTTTCTTTCTTGTTTGTTTGTTTTCTTGTTTGTTTGTTTTCTTTCTTGGTTGTCCGGACGATATCTCAGCCATCCTTTGAGCTAGGAAGCTGAAATTTCGGCACAGTAGTGAGCAAGTCCTTTGTCAAATACGGTATTTTTTGTTTTTTGAATAATCAATTAATTGAGGAGTTATTTAATTATTAGCGTTTAATTAAGTACTTATTTAATTAATTAAATTTCATTTCTCTTCTGACCATTATTAACTCAGGCACCTTTTGAGTTAGGAAGCTGATATTTGGACATGCCAATGACCAGGTGATTTGGCTGCAAAGGATATTTTTGATTTATTAATTAATCAATTAATCGATTAATTATTTAATTATTCGATTAATGACAAAAAAAATTTTTTTTTTAAAGTTACAGATTCTGATGAAATAGTGGTAGTTTATGTGTTCTCTGACCAAATTGATTAATAATTTAATTTTTTTATGATTATTATTTATTTATTTTCATTATTAATCATTTATTTATTTTCTTTCTCATTTGGCCAATATCTCAGGCACCTTTTGAGCTGGGAAGCTAATATTTGGACATGAGTGACCAAGTGATGTGGCTATCAAGGATATTTTTGATTTATTGATTAATCATTTCATCTATTAAGTATTTATTGATTAATCGATTAATTATTTATTGAGTAATCAATTAATTATTTAATTTTTTATAAATGACTTATTTAATTAAATTTCTAAAAGATACATCTTCGGATGAAGCACTACTGGTTTAGTTATGCGATTAGCCAATTGATTATGAAAATATTTTGTGATAATCTTTTATTGATTTTAATTATACAATTAATCAATCAATTAGTGTACACCTCTCCCTCCCAATGCAGCCTCAATGAGCTGCACTGCGGTATTGCCGGGCGCCGGAGGCGCCCCGGCAATGCCGCGCTGCAGCATATTTAATTATTTGGCATGGGGCGGTGTACTTTGAATGTATTTGTACTTGTTTGTTTTCTTTCTTGTTTGTTTTCTTTCTTGGTTGTCCGGACGATATCTCAGCCATCCTTTGAGCTAGGAAGCTGAAATTTCGGCACAGTCGTGAGCAAGTCCTTTGTCAAATACGGTATTTTTTGTTTTTTGAATAATCAATTAATTGAGGAGTTATTTAATTATTAGCGTTTAATTAAGTACTTATTTAATTAATTAAATTTCATTTCTCTTCTGACCATTATTAACTCAGGCACCTTTTGAGTTAGGAAGCTGATATTTGGACATGCCAATGACCAGGTGATTTGGCTGCAAAGGATATTTTTGATTTATTAATTAATCAATTAATCGATTAATTATTTAATTATTCGATTAATGACCCAAAAAAATTTTTTTTTAAAGTTACAGATTCTGATGAAATAGTGGTAGTTTATGTGTTCTCTGACCAAATTGATTAATAATTTAATTTTTTTATGATTATTATTTATTTATTTTCATTATTAATCATTTATTTATTTTCTTTCTCATTTGGCCAATATCTCAGGCACCTTTTGAGCTGGGAAGCTAATATTTGGACATAAGTGACCAAGTGATGTGGCTATCAAGGATATTTTTGATTTATTGATTAATCATTTCATCTATTAATTATTTATTGATTAATCGATTAATTATTTATTGAGTAATCAATTAATTATTTAATTTTTTATAAATGACTTATTTAATTAAATTTCTAAAAGATACATCTTCGGATGAAGCACTAGTGGTTTAGTTATGCGATTAGCCAATTGATTATGAAAATATTTTGTGATAATCTTTTATTGATTTTAATTATACAATTAATCAATCAATTAGTGTACACCTCTCCCTCCCAATGCAGCCTCAATGAGCTGCACTGCGGTATTGCCGGGCGCCGGAGGCGCCCCGGCAATGCCGCGCTGCAGCATATTTAATTATTTGGCATGGGGCGGTGTACTTTGAATGTATGTGTACTTGTTGTACACCGCTCCTTTCCTATGCCATCTCCAGGCATTGCAAATCGTCATTGCCGGGCACCAAATGGGGCTCGGCAGTGACGCACGCTGAAAGAGAGTACTCAGTTTTCACTCTGGTTTCTTGTTGTACACCGCTCCTTTCCTATGCCATCTCCAGGCATTGCAAATCGTCATTGCCGGGCACCAAAGGGGGCTCGGCAGTGACGCACGCTGAAAGAGAGTACTCAGTTTTCACTCTGGTTTCTTGTTTGTTTGTTTTCTTGCTTTCTTGGTTGTCCGGACGATATCTCAGCCATCCTTTGAGCTAGGAAGCTGAAATTTCGGCACAGTCGTGAGCAAGTCCTTTGTCAAATACGGTATTTTTTGTTTTTTGAATAATCAATTAATTGAGGAGTTATTTAATTATTAGCGTTTAATTAAGTACTTATTTAATTAATTAAATTTCATTTCTCTTCTGACCATTATTAACTCAGGCACCTTTTGAGTTAGGAAGCTGATATTTGGACATGCCAATGACCAGGTGATTTGGCTGCAAAGGATATTTTTGATTTATTAATTAATCAATTAATCGATTAATTATTTAATTATTCGATTAATGACCCCAAAAATTTTTTTTTTTAAGTTACAGATTCTGATGAAATAGTGGTAGTTTATGTGTTCTCTGACCAAATTGATTACCAATTTAATTTTTTTATGATTATTATTTATTTATTTTCATTATTAATCATTTATTTATTTTCTTTCTCATTTGGCCAATATCTCAGGCACCTTTTGAGCTGGGAAGCTAATATTTGGACATAAGTGACCAAGTGATGTGGCTATCAAGGATATTTTTGATTTATTGATTAATCATTTCATCTATTAATTATTTATTGATTAATCGATTAATTATTTATTGAGTAATCAATTAATTATTTAATTTTTTATAAATGACTTATTTAATTAAATTTCTAAAAGATACATCTTCGGATGAAGCACTAGTGGTTTAGTTATGCGATTAGCCAATTGATTATGAAAATATTTTGTGATAATCTTTTATTGATTTTAATTATACAATTAATCAATCAATTAGTGTACACCTCTCCCTCCCAATGCAGCCTTAATGAGCTGCACTGCGGTATTGCCGGGCGCCGGAGGCGGCCCGGCAATGCCGCGCTGCAGCATATTTAATTATTTGGCATGGGGCGGTGTACTTTGAATGTATGTGTACTTGTTTGTTTTCTTTCTTGTTTTCTTGGTTGTCCGGGCGATATCTCAGCCATCCTTTGATCTAGGAAGCTGAAATTTTGGCACAATAGTGACCAAGTCCTTTGTCAAAAACGGTATTTTTTGTTTTTTGATTAATCAATTAATTGAGGAGTTATTTAATTATTAGCGATTAATTAAGTACTTATTTATTTAATCAAATTTCCTTTCTCTTCTAACCATTAACTCAGGCACCTTTTGAGTTAGGAAGCTGATATTTGGACATGCCAATGACCAGGTGATTTGGCTGCAAAGGCTATTTTTGATTTATTAATTAATCAATTAATCGATTAATTATTTAATTATTCGGTTAATGATAAAAAAATTTTTTTTTTTAAGTTACAGATTCTGATGAAATGGTGGTGGTTTATGTGTTCTGTGGCCGAATTGATTAATAATTTAATTTTTTAATGATTATTATTTATTTATTTTCATTTTTAATCATTTATTTATTTTCTTTCTCATTTGGCCAATATCTCAGGCACCTTTTGAGCTGGGAAGCTAATATTTGGACACAACAGTGACCAAGTGATGTGGCTATCAAGGATATTTTTGATTTATTGATCAATCATTTAATCGATTAATTAATTATTGATTAATTGATTAATTATTGATTAATCAATTAATTATTTATTTTTTTATTATTGACTTATTTAATTAAATTTCTAAAAGATACATCTTTGGATGAAGCACTAGTGGTTTAGTTATGCTATTAGCCAATTGATTCAGAAAATATTTTGTGATAATCTTTCATTGATTTTAATTATACAATTAATCAATCAATTAGTGTACACCTCTCCCTCCCAATGCAGCCTCTATGAGCTGCACTGCGGTATTGCCGGGCGCCGGAGGCGCCCCGGCAATGCCGCGCTGTAGCATATTTAATTATTTGGCATGGGGCGGTGTACTTTGAATGTATGTGTACTTGTTGTACACCGCTCCTTTCCTATGCCACCTCCAGGCATTGCAAATCGTCATTGCCGGGCACCGAAGGGGGCTCGGCAGTGACGCACGCTGAAAGAGAGTACTCAGTTTTCACTCTGGTTTCTTGTTGTACACCGCTCCTTTCCTATGCCATCTCCAGGCATTGCAAATCGTCATTGCCGGGCACCAAAGGGGGCTCGGCAGTGACGCACGCTGAAAGAGAGTACTCAGTTTTCACTCTGGTTTCTTGTTTGTTTGTTTTCTTGGTTGTCCGGACGATATCTCAGCCATCCTTTGAGCTAGGAAGCTGAAATTTCGGCACAGTCGTGAGCAAGTCCTTTGTCAAATACGGTATTTTTTGTTTTTTGAATAATCAATTAATTGAGGAGTTATTTAATTATTAGCGTTTAATTAAGTACTTATTTAATTAATTAAATTTCATTTCTCTTCTGACCATTATTAACTCAGGCACCTTTTGAGTTAGGAAGCTGATATTTGGACATGCCAATGACCAGGTGATTTGGCTGCAAAGGATATTTTTGATTTATTAATTAATCAATTAATCGATTAATTATTTAATTATTCGATTAATGACCCAAAAATTTTTTTTTTTTAAAGTTACAGATTCTGATGAAATAGTGGTAGTTTATGTGTTCTCTGACCAAATTGATTACCAATTTAATTTTTTTATGATTATTATTTATTTATTTTCATTATTAATCATTTATTTATTTTCTTTCTCATTTGGCCAATATCTCAGGCACCTTTTGAGCTGGGAAGCTAATATTTGGACATAAGTGACCAAGTGATGTGGCTATCAAGGATATTTTTGATTTATTGATTAATCATTTCATCTATTAATTATTTATTGATTAATCGATTAATTATTTATTGAGTAATCAATTAATTATTTAATTTTTTATAAATGACTTATTTAATTAAATTTCTAAAAGATACATCTTCGGATGAAGCACTAGTGGTTTAGTTATGCGATTAGCCAATTGATTATGAAAATATTTTGTGATAATCTTTTATTGATTTTAATCATACAATTAATCAATCAATTAGTGTACACCTCTCCCTCCCAATGCAGCCTTAATGAGCTGCACTGCGGTATTGCTGGGCGCCGGAGGCGCCCCGGCAATGCCGCGCTGCAGCATATTTAATTATTTGGCATGGGGCGGTGTACTTTGAATGTATGTGTACTTGTTTGTTGTACACCGCTCCTTTCCTATGCCATCTCCAGGCATTGCAAATCGTCATTGCCGGGCACCAAAGGGGGCTCGGCAGTGACGCACGCTGAAAGAGAGTACTCAGTTTTCACTCTGGTTTCTTGTTTTCTTTCTTGGTTGTCCGGACGATATCTCAGCCATCCTTTGAGCTAGGAAGCTGAAATTTCGGCACAGTAGTGAGCAAGTCCTTTGTCAAATACGGTATTTTTTGTTTTTTGAATAATCAATTAATTGAGGAGTTATTTAATTATTAGCGTTTAATTAAGTACTTATTTAATTAATTAAATTTCATTTATCTTCTGACCATTATTAACTCAGGCACCTTTTGAGTTAGGAAGCTGATATTTGGACATGCCAATGACCAGGTGATTTGGCTGCAAAGGATATTTTTGATTTATTAATTAATCAATTAATCGATTAATTATTTAATTATTCGATTAATGACAAAAAAATTTTTTTTTTTTAAGTTACAGATTCTGATGAAATAGTGGTAGTTTATGTGTTCTCTGACCAAATTGATTAATAATTTAATTTTTTTATGATTATTATTTATTTATTTTCATTATTAATCATTTATTTATTTTCTTTCTCATTTGGCCAATATCTCAGGCACCTTTTGAGCTGGGAAGCTAATATTTGGACATGAGTGACCAAGTGATGTGGCTATCAAGGATATTTTTGATTTATTGATTAATCATTTCATCTATTAAGTATTTATTGATTAATCGATTAATTATTTATTGAGTAATCAATTAATTATTTAATTTTTTATAAATGACTTATTTAATTAAATTTCTAAAAGATACATCTTCGGATGAAGCACTACTGGTTTAGTTATGCGATTAGCCAATTGATTATGAAAATATTTTGTGATAATCTTTTATTGATTTTAATTATACAATTAATCAATCAATTAGTGTACACCTCTCCCTCCCAATGCAGCCTCAATGAGCTGCACTGCGGTATTGCCGGGCGCCGGAGGCGCCCCGGCAATGCCGCGCTGCAGCATATTTAATTATTTGGCATGGGGCGGTGTACTTTGAATGTATGTGTACTTGTTTTCTTGTTTGTTTTCTTGGTTGTCCGGACGATATCTCAGCCATCCTTTGAGCTAGGAAGCTGAAATTTCGGCACAGTAGTGAGCAAGTCCTTTGTCAAATACGGTATTTTTTGTTTTTTGAATAATCAATTAATTGAGGAGTTATTTAATTATTAGCGTTTAATTAAGTACTTATTTAATTAATTAAATTTCATTTATCTTCTGACCATTATTAACTCAGGCACCTTTTGAGTTAGGAAGCTGATATTTGGACATGCCAATGACCAGGTGATTTGGCTGCAAAGGATATTTTTGATTTATTAATTAATCAATTAATCGATTAATTATTTAATTATTCGATTAATGACAAAAATTTTTTTTTTTTTAAAGTTACAGATTCTGATGAAATAGTGGTAGTTTATGTGTTCTCTGACCAAATTGATTAATAATTTAATTTTTTTATGATTATTATTTATTTATTTTCATTATTAATCATTTATTTATTTTCTTTCTCATTTGGCCAATATCTCAGGCACCTTTTGAGCTGGGAAGCTAATATTTGGACATGAGTGACCAAGTGATGTGGCTATCAAGGATATTTTTGATTTATTGATTAATCATTTCATCTATTAAGTATTTATTGATTAATCGATTAATTATTTATTGAGTAATCAATTAATTATTTAATTTTTTATAAATGACTTATTTAATTAAATTTCTAAAAGATACATCTTCGGATGAAGCACTACTGGTTTAGTTATGCGATTAGCCAATTGATTATGAAAATATTTTGTGATAATCTTTTATTGATTTTAATTATACAATTAATCAATCAATTAGTGTACACCTCTCCCTCCCAATGCAGCCTCAATGAGCTGCACTGCGGTATTGCCGGGCGCCGGAGGCGCCCCGGCAATGCCGCGCTGCAGCATATTTAATTATTTGGCATGGGGCGGTGTACTTTGAATGTATGTGTACTTGTTGTACACCGCACCTTTCCTATGCCATCTCCAGGCATTGCAAATCGTCATTGCTGGGCACCGAAGGGGGCTCGGCAGTGACGCACGCTGAAAGAGAGTACTCAGTTTTCACTCTGGTTGTTTTCTTGTTTTCTTTCTTTCTTGGTTGTCCGGACGATATCTCAGCCATCCTTTGAGCTAGGAAGCTGAAATTTCGGCACAGTAGTGAGCAAGTCCTTTGTCAAATACGGTATTTTTTGTTTTTTGAATAATCAATTAATTGAGGAGTTATTTAATTATTAGCGTTTAATTAAGTACTTATTTAATTAATTAAATTTCATTTATCTTCTGACCATTATTAACTCAGGCACCTTTTGAGTTAGGAAGCTGATATTTGGACATGCCAATGACCAGGTGATTTGGCTGCAAAGGATATTTTTGATTTATTAATTAATCAATTAATCGATTAATTATTTAATTATTCGATTAATGACAAAAAAATTTTTTTTTTTTTAAGTTACAGATTCTGATGAAATAGTGGTAGTTTATGTGTTCTCTGACCAAATTGATTAATAATTATAATTTTTTTATGATTATTATTTATTTATTTTCATTATTAATCATTTATTTATTTTCTTTCTCATTTGGCCAATATCTCAGGCACCTTTTGAGCTGGGAAGCTAATATTTGGACATGAGTGACCAAGTGATGTGGCTATCAAGGATATTTTTGATTTATTGATTAATCATTTCATCTATTAAGTATTTATTGATTAATCGATTAATTATTTATTGAGTAATCAATTAATTATTTAATTTTTTATAAATGACTTATTTAATTAAATTTCTAAAAGATACATCTTCGGATGAAGCACTACTGGTTTAGTTATGCGATTAGCCAATTGATTATGAAAATATTTTGTGATAATCTTTTATTGATTTTAATTATACAATTAATCAATCAATTAGTGTACACCTCTCCCTCCCAATGCAGCCTCAATGAGCTGCACTGCGGTATTGCCGGGCGCCGGAGGCGCCCCGGCAATGCCGCGCTGCAGCATATTTAATTATTTGGCATGGGGCGGTGTACTTTGAATGTATGTGTACTTGTTGTACACCGCACCTTTCCTATGCCATCTCCAGGCATTGCAAATCGTCATTGCTGGGCACCGAAGGGGGCTCGGCAGTGACGCACGCTGAAAGAGAGTACTCAGTTTTCACTCTGGTTGTTTTCTTGTTTTCTTTCTTTCTTGGTTGTCCGGACGATATCTCAGCCATCCTTTGAGCTAGGAAGCTGAAATTTCGGCACAGTAGTGAGCAAGTCCTTTGTCAAATACGGTATTTTTTGTTTTTTGAATAATCAATTAATTGAGGAGTTATTTAATTATTAGCGTTTAATTAAGTACTTATTTAATTAATTAAATTTCATTTATCTTCTGACCATTATTAACTCAGGCACCTTTTGAGTTAGGAAGCTGATATTTGGACATGCCAATGACCAGGTGATTTGGCTGCAAAGGATATTTTTGATTTATTAATTAATCAATTAATCGATTAATTATTTAATTATTCGATTAATGACAAAAAAATTTTTTTTTTTTTAAGTTACAGATTCTGATGAAATAGTGGTAGTTTATGTGTTCTCTGACCAAATTGATTAATAATTATAATTTTTTTATGATTATTATTTATTTATTTTCATTATTAATCATTTATTTATTTTCTTTCTCATTTGGCCAATATCTCAGGCACCTTTTGAGCTGGGAAGCTAATATTTGGACATGAGTGACCAAGTGATGTGGCTATCAAGGATATTTTTGATTTATTGATTAATCATTTCATCTATTAAGTATTTATTGATTAATCGATTAATTATTTATTGAGTAATCAATTAATTATTTAATTTTTTATAAATGACTTATTTAATTAAATTTCTAAAAGATACATCTTCGGATGAAGCACTACTGGTTTAGTTATGCGATTAGCCAATTGATTATGAAAATATTTTGTGATAATCTTTTATTGATTTTAATTATACAATTAATCAATCAATTAGTGTACACCTCTCCCTCCCAATGCAGCCTCAATGAGCTGCACTGCGGTATTGCCGGGCGCCGGAGGCGCCCCGGCAATGCCGCGCTGCAGCATATTTAATTATTTGGCATGGGGCGGTGTACTTTGAATGTATGTGTACTTGTTTGTTTTCTTGTTTGTTTGTTTTCTTTCTTGGTTGTCCGGACGATATCTCAGCCATCCTTTGAGCTAGGAAGCTGAAATTTCGGCACAGTAGTGAGCAAGTCCTTTGTCAAATACGGTATTTTTTGTTTTTTGAATAATCAATTAATTGAGGAGTTATTTAATTATTAGCGTTTAATTAAGTACTTATTTAATTAATTAAATTTCATTTCTCTTCTGACCATTATTAACTCAGGCACCTTTTGAGTTAGGAAGCTGATATTTGGACATGCCAATGACCAGGTGATTTGGCTGCAAAGGATATTTTTGATTTATTAATTAATCAATTAATCGATTAATTATTAAATTATTCGATTAATGACAAAAAAAATTTTTTTTTTAAAGTTACAGATTCTGATGAAATAGTGGTAGTTTATGTGTTCTCTGACCAAATTGATTAATAATTTAATTTTTTTATGATTATTATTTATTTATTTTCATTATTAATCATTTATTTATTTTCTTTCTCATTTGGCCAATATCTCAGGCACCTTTTGAGCTGGGAAGCTAATATTTGGACATGAGTGACCAAGTGATGTGGCTATCAAGGATATTTTTGATTTATTGATTAATCATTTCATCTATTAAGTATTTATTGATTAATCGATTAATTATTTATTGAGTAATCAATTAATTATTTAATTTTTTATAAATGACTTATTTAATTAAATTTCTAAAAGATACATCTTCGGATGAAGCACTACTGGTTTAGTTATGCGATTAGCCAATTGATTATGAAAATATTTTGTGATAATCTTTTATTGATTTTAATTATACAATTAATCAATCAATTAGTGTACACCTCTCCCTCCCAATGCAGCCTCAATGAGCTGCACTGCGGTATTGCCGGGCGCCGGAGGCGCCCCGGCAATGCCGCGCTGCAGCATATTTAATTATTTGGCATGGGGCGGTGTACTTTGAATGTATGTGTACTTGTTTGTTTTCTTTCTTGGTTGTCCGGACGATATCTCAGCCATCCTTTGAGCTAGGAAGCTGAAATTTCGGCACAGTAGTGAGCAAGTCCTTTGTCAAATACGGTATTTTTTGTTTTTTGAATAATCAATTAATTGAGGAGTTATTTAATTATTAGCGTTTAATTAAGTACTTATTTAATTAATTAAATTTCATTTATCTTCTGACCATTATTAACTCAGGCACCTTTTGAGTTAGGAAGCTGATATTTGGACATGCCAATGACCAGGTGATTTGGCTGCAAAGGATATTTTTGATTTATTAATTAATCAATTAATCGATTAATTATTTAATTATTCGATTAATGACAAAAAAATTTTTTTTTTTTAAGTTACAGATTCTGATGAAATAGTGGTAGTTTATGTGTTCTCTGACCAAATTGATTAATAATTTAATTTTTTTATGATTATTATTTATTTATTTTCATTATTAATCATTTATTTATTTTCTTTCTCATTTGGCCAATATCTCAGGCACCTTTTGAGCTGGGAAGCTAATATTTGGACATGAGTGACCAAGTGATGTGGCTATCAAGGATATTTTTGATTTATTGATTAATCATTTCATCTATTAAGTATTTATTGATTAATCGATTAATTATTTATTGAGTAATCAATTAATTATTTAATTTTTTATAAATGACTTATTTAATTAAATTTCTAAAAGATACATCTTCGGATGAAGCACTACTGGTTTAGTTATGCGATTAGCCAATTGATTATGAAAATATTTTGTGATAATCTTTTATTGATTTTAATTATACAATTAATCAATCAATTAGTGTACACCTCTCCCTCCCAATGCAGCCTCAATGAGCTGCACTGCGGTATTGCCGGGCGCCGGAGGCGCCCCGGCAATGCCGCGCTGCAGCATATTTAATTATTTGGCATGGGGCGGTGTACTTTGAATGTATGTGTACTTGTTGTACACCGCTCCTTTCCTATGCCATCTCCAGGCATTGCAAATCGTCATTGCCGGGCACCAAAGGGGGCTCGGCAGTGACGCACGCTGAAAGAGAGTACTCAGTTTTCACTCTGGTTGTTTGTTGTACACCGCTCCTTTCCTATGCCATCTCCAGGCATTGCAAATCGTCATTGCCGGGCACCAAAGGGGGCTCGGCAGTGACGCACGCTGAAAGAGAGTACTCAGTTTTCACTCTGGTTTCTTTCTTGTTTTCTTTCTTGGTTGTCCGGGCGATATCTCAGCCATCCTTTGAGCTAGGAAGCTGAAATTTCGGCACAGTAGTGAGCAGGTCCTTTGTCAAATACGGTATTTTTTGTTTTTTGAATAATCAATTAATTGAGGAGTTATTTACTTATTAGCGTTTAATTAAGTACTTATTTAATTAATTAAATTTCATTTCTCTTCTGACCATTATTAACTCAGGCACCTTTTGAGTTAGGAAGCTGATATTTGGACATGCCAATGACCAGGTGATTTGGCTGCAAAGGATATTTTTGATTTATTAATTAATCAATTAATCGATTAATTATTTAATTATTCCATTAATGACAAAAAAAATTTTTTTTTTTAAGTTACAGATTCTGATGAAATAGTGGTAGTTTATGTGTTCTCTGACCAAATTGATTAATAATTTAATTTTTTGATGATTATTATTTATTTATTTTCATTATTAATCATTTATTTATTTTCTTTCTCATTTGGCCAATATCTCAGGCACCTTTTGAGCTGGGAAGCTAATATTTGGACATGGGTGACCAAGTGATGTGGCTATCAAGGATATTTTTGATTTATTGATTAATCATTTCATCTATTAAGTATTTATTGATTAATCGATTAATAATTTATTGAGTAATCATTTAATTATTTAATTTTTTATAAATGACTTATTTAATTAAATTTCTAAAAGATACATCTTTGGATGAAGCACTAGTGGTTTAGTTATGCGATTAGCCAATTGATTATGAAAATATTTTGTGATAATCTTTTATTGATTTTCATTATACAATTAATCAATCAATTAGTGTACACCTCTCCCTCCCAATGCAGCCTCAATGAACTGCACTGCGGTATTGCCGGGCGCCTAAGGCGCCCCGGCAATGCCGCGCTGCAGCATATTTAATTATTTCGCATGGGGCGGTGTACTTTGAATGTATGTGTACTTGTTTGTTTTCTTTCTTGGTTGTCCGGGCGATATCTCAGCCATCCTTTGAGCTAGGAAGCTGAAATTTCGGCACAGTAGTGAGCAAGTCCTTTGTCAAATACGGTATTTTTTGTTTTTTGAATAATCAATTAATTGAGGAGTTATTTAATTATTAGCGTTTAATTAAGTACTTATTTAATTAATTAAATTTCATTTCTCTTCTGACCATTATTAACTCAGGCACCTTTTGAGTTAGGAAGCTGATATTTGGACATGCCAATGACCAGGTGATTTGGCTGCAAAGGATATTTTTGATTTATTAATTAATCAATTAATCGATTAATTATTTAATTATTCGATTAATGACAAAAAATTTTTTTTTTTTAAAGTTACAGATTCTGATGAAATAGTGGTAGTTTATGTGTTCTCTGACCAAATTGATTAATAATTTAATTTTTTTATGATTATTATTTATTTATTTTCATTATTAATCATTTATTTATTTTCTTTCTCATTTGGCCAATATCTCAGGCACCTTTTGAGCTGGGAAGCTAATATTTGGACATGAGTGACCAAGTGATGTGGCTATCAAGGATATTTTTGATTTATTGATTAATCATTTCATCTATTAAGTATTTATTGATTAATCGATTAATTATTTATTGAGTAATCAATTAATTATTTAATTTTTTATAAATGACTTATTTAATTAAATTTCTAAAAGATACATCTTCGGATGAAGCACTACTGGTTTAGTTATGCGATTAGCCAATTGATTATGAAAATATTTTGTGATAATCTTTTATTGATTTTAATTATACAATTAATCAATCAATTAGTGTACACCTCTCCCTCCCAATGCAGCCTCAATGAGCTGCACTGCGGTATTGCCGGGCGCCGGAGGCGCCCCGGCAATGCCGCGCTGCAGCATATTTAATTATTTGGCATGGGGCGGTGTACTTTGAATGTATGTGTACTTGTTTTGATGATTGTGTTAGTTTATTAACTAATTGCAAAGTGTTTAACATGAAAGATTTCGCAAACGGATATTGGTTTTATTTTTGGAGTCCACTGAAGTTTATTCTTTGAAACTGTTTTCATGTTGAATCAATGCTATGAGACATTTTCAATCTTTACTCAATAATCTGTTTTTGGAAGATAGTTTCAATTTGATGGTAAAATACTTGTGCACTGGTGCAAACAATAGGGCCATTATAGTTGTAAAAACATCAGCATTTACATGTTCTTGACTTTATTATTTTCACCAGTATCCTGACATGTTTTGGATTTTGAAATCTTCCATCACAATCTTCGCCATCAATTCCTCTCCTAAATAAGTTCACCAATCTCTGTGATTGAGGACCAGGAAGCTCAATGATAAATTGCAGTTTTGTTTTCTGTGCATGTGAAGATTATTTTTCAGCGATAAACATGTGGCAACCCTCATTGACTGATTGGACTCTGGAGACCACATCAGGAAGCAGATTCTTCACCTTATTTGGTCCAAGGTTGGTGAAAAATTCTCACTTATTTCCTTTGATGGTGAAGTGGAGATGGAAGTAATAATGGATGTCCATCACTTTGACGGGCGAGGTTGGGGCCCGTCAATTTTTTCCTTTGGTGGGCATGGTTGTGGATGTCTTAGTTTTATATCTTGTTTTTTCATTCATTCAGAGATATCCTTGTTGTCTTTCGATTGTCAGAGGAAGGACCTTTTTAGGTGTTGTATTGTTTTTATATGGTTCAATCACGACTACATTTTATGAGAAACTGTCTTGCAACTTACATGAGATATATGTCCTTTCTCGTGGAGAGTAAGTGTGGTCCAACCCTCACCCAAGTGGGCGACCTCACCTCGCTGCACCTTATAAAGGTGGGGCAAGGAATCAAGCCCTGTCGGCGGGGGGCCTCACCCCTCCCCGCCTTACAAAGGTGGGGCGAGTATGCGGGAGGCCTGACCCCGCTCTGCCTTGTATATACTTGAGCTCAATTCTGTGTTTAAAAAATGTATATATGTATCTATATTATAATAGGCTACGGTGATTCTGTTGGACGTCTGTCCGGGGGTGTGGCTTCATCCGTTTGCAGAGTAGCTCCACCCGTAGCTCCACCCATTCTTGGAGAGGCTTCATGTAAACAAATATCCACCATTTTATTAACTCGAATGGCTTTGAGGCCTGTTTAGTTAGGCCCGTGCTGTCTTTCTCTCTCACACAGATTTATTTCAATTCTAATTCGATATATCATTTCATTTTTAACAGTCGCTAACATTGTGTTAGACTCGGTTGAAAAAAAACGGGAAGAGAATCCCAAGAAAGTTTCCGTTTATAGAACGAAATGATTTCTCAAAGGCCTGTAAACTAAACGCCCATTTCATCGAATTCACCATCTGATTTAATTTTTATCGATGGTTTTCGACTCGGTGTCAGAAATAATTGAGAACATTCACAGACGCACGGGAAATTGCCGAGATATATTTATAACAAGTACAAAAAGTTTTAATTAAAACAAAAGCCGCGTCGATGTTACACAATGCCTCGATGCAGCTGTGCCTATAACGTCGATGTTATAGGCACAGGACATTCCTATTGATTCGATTACTTGATGTTATTTTTGTGCAAAGTGAAAATATATCTCGGCAATTTCCTGTGTGTGGCGACGAATTTTTAATATATCTCGGCATTTTCCCATCTGTTATTTCAGGCGGTGTATGACTGACCATGCCGCGATTTAAAAAAAATATATCTCGGCAATTTCCCGTGTGTGGCGACATGTGAACGAAGCTATGCTCCTCTCTCCACATTATTGTGACGACGTATAAATTAAATATTTCATCGTGACGATTGTCATCAAATGGACGAATTTTTAATATATCTCGGCATTTTCCCATCTGTTATTTGAGGCGGTGTATGACTGACCATGCCGCGATTTAAAAAAAATATATCTCGGCAATTTCCCGTATGTGGCGACACGTGAACGAAGCTATGCTCCTCTCTCCACATTATTGTGACGACGTATAAATTAAATATTTCATCGTGACGATTGTCATCAAATGGACGAATTTTTAATATATCTCGGCATTTTCCCGTCTGTTATTTCGGGTGGTGTATGACTGACCATGCCGCGATTTAAACAAAATATATATATCTCGGCATTTTCCCATCTGTTATTTCGGGCGGTGTATGACTGACCATGCCGCGATTAAAAAAAAAAATATCTCAATGGACTTGAAGTTACAGGCCTTTGAGAATTCATTTCGTGCTATAAAGGGCAACTTTCATCGGATTTTCTTCCCGTTTTTTTTCAACCGAGTCTAAAACTATGTTAGCGACTGTGAAAAATGAAATGATATATCGAATTTGATTTGAAAGAAAACTGTGTGAGAGAGGAAGACACCACAGGCCTACAAAACAGGCCTCAAAGCTATGCGAGTTAATAAAATGGTGGATATTTGTTTATATGAAGCCGCTCCCACAATGGGTGGAGCTATGGTTCCCAGAATGGGTGGAGCTTTGAGGTTTTGTTCTTCTCTGCAAGAACAAGAACAAGAAGAAGAAGAACAACAACAACAACAGCAGAGGGCACTCCATGACCAGCGTCTGCGACGCGGCTAAAAAATCGCGCCATGATGATACACAAAAATACACCGCCTAAAATAACAGTTGGGGAAAATGTCGACATATATTAAAAATTTGCTTTTTCTTTTCGTTACGATATATTACTTTTACGTTTTATGAGAGTCGGCATAAAAACGACATATATATCTTCGTTCTTTCTTATTTCATTCAACATTATTATCCGCAAGTAAAATATGTTTCACGAAATTACCGAGAGATATGCCTTCGTTTTTTTTTATTAGTTATGTGCGCATACACTTTAAATAGGTTTGGCAATAGGGGTTGGCGAGGAGTGTGAGGGGTTGTAGAGGGGTGTGAAGAGGTATTGGAGAGGAGTGCGAGGAGGCATTGGAGAGGAGTGCAAGGAGGAATTGGAGAGGAATGCGAGGAGGTATTTGAGAGGAATGCGAGGAGGTATTTGAGAGGAATGCGAGGAGTTATTGGAGAGGAGTGCGAGGAGGTATTGGAGAGGAGTGCGAGGAGGTATTGGAGAGGAGTGTGAGGAGGTATTGGAGAGGAGTGCGAGAAGGTATTGGAGAGGAGTGCGAGGAGGTATTGGAGAGGAGTGTGAGGAGGTATTGGAGAGGAGTGTGAGGAGGTATTGGAGAGGAGTGTGAGCAGGTATTGGAGAGGAGTGTGAGGGGTTGGAGAGGAGTGTGAGGGGTTGGCGAGGAGTGTGACGGGTTGTAGAGGAGTGTGATGGGTTGCAGAGGAGTGTGAGGGATTGGAGAGGAGTGTGAGGGATTGGAGAGGAGTGTGAGGGATTGGAGAGGAGTGTGCGGGATTGGAGAGGAGTGTGCGGGATTGGAGAATAGTCTGCGGGATTGGAGAGGAGTGTGCCAGATTGGAGAGGAGTGTGCGGGATTGGAGAGGAGTGTGCGGGATTGGAGAGGAGTGTGCGGGATTGGAGAGGAGTGTGAGGGATTTGAGAGGCGTGCGAGGGATTGGAGAGGAGTGTGAGGGATTGGAGAGGAGTGTGAGGGATTGGAGAGGAGTGTGAGGGATTGGATAGGAGTGCGAGGAGGTATTGGAGAGGAGTGTGAGGAGGTATTGGAGAGGAGTGTGAGGAGGAGTGGTATTGGAGAGGCGTGAGGGTAGAGAGGAGTGAGGGGGTCACATATTATGTGAAATAAATAAGTTGTGTTCATTACACCATTTTAACCATTTTGTAAAATTTAATGTGCAGCATCTAAATCAAGATGTCCAAATGTCACACACCATACCCATGGGATTCCCACGGGTGACCCCACGAGTATATATATACTCGATCTCGATTCTGTGTACAAAACAAAAAAATACCTGATGATGTGACTGTGTGTATGAATGATGCATTCTAATGTGAATGTGCGTACTAATGATGCATTATGATGTGACTGTGTGTGTTAATGATGTATTATAATGTGAGTGTGCGTACTAATGATGCATTATGATGTGACTGTGTGTATTAATGATGTATTATAATGTGAATATGTGTACTAATGATGCATGATAATGTGAACATGTGTACTAATGATGCATTATGATGTGAATATGTGTACTAATGACGCATTATGATGTGACTGTGTGTATTAATGATGTATTATCATGTGAATATGTGTACTAATGATGCATTATGATGTGAATATGTGTGCTAATGATGCATTATAATGTGAATATGTGTATTAATGGTGTATTATAATGTGAATATGTGCACTAATGATGTATCATTATGTGAATTTGTGCATTAATGATGCATTATGATGTGAATATGTGTACTAATGATGCATTATGATGTGAGTATGTGTAATAATGATGCATTATAATGTGAATATGTGTTCTAATGATGCATTATGATGTGAATATGTGTGCTAATGATGCTTTATTATGTGAATATGTGGACTAATGATGTATCATTATGTGAATATGTGTACTAATGATGCATTATAATGTGAATATGTGTACTAATGATGCATTATGATGTGACTGTGTGTATTAATGATGTATTATCATGTGAATATGTGTACTAATGATGCATTATGATGTGACGATGTGTATTAATGATGTTTAATCATGTGGATATGTGTACTAATGATGCATTATGATGTGACTGTGTGTATTAATGATGTATTATAATGTGAATATGTGTACTAATGATGTATCATGATGTGAATATGTGTACTAATGATGCATTATGATGTGAATATGTGTAATAATGATGCATTATAATGTGAATATGTGTTCTAATGATGCATTATGATGTGAATATGTGTACTAATGATGCATTATGATGTGAATATGTGCACTAATGATGCATTATGATGGGACTGTGTATTAATGATGTGACTGTGTACTAATGATGTATCATTATGTGAATATGTGTGCTAATGATGCATTATGATGTGAATATGTGTGCTAATGATGCATTATAATGTGAATATGTGTATTAATGGTGTATTATAATGTGAATATGTGCACTAATGATGTATCATTATGTGAATTTGTGCATTAATGATGCATTATGATGTGAATATGTGCACTAATGATGCATTATGATGTGAATATGTGTACTAATGATGCATTATAATGTGAATATGTGTACTAATGACGCATTATGATGTGAATATGTGTACTAATGACGCATTATGATGTGAATATGTGGACTAATGATGATTATAATGTGAATATGTGTACTAATGATGCATTATGACGTGAATATGAGCACTAATGATGCATAATAATGTGACTATGTGTACTAATGATGTATTATGACATGAATATGTGCACTAATGATGCATTATAATGTGAATATGTTTACTAATGATGCATTATGACATGAATATGTGTACTAATGATGCATTATAATGTGAATATGTGTACTAATGACGCATTATGATGTGAATATGTGTACTAATGATGTATTATGATGTGAATATGTGTACTAATGATGCATTATAATGTGAATATGTGTACTAATGACGCATTATGATGTGACTGTGTGTATTAATGATGTATTATAATGTGAATATGTTTATCAATGGTGTATTATAATGTGGATATGTGTACTAATGATGTATCATTATGTGAATATGTGTACTAATGATGCATTATGATGTGAATATGTGCACTAATGATGCATTATGATGTGAATATGTGTACTAATGATGCATTATGATGTGAATATGTGTACTAATGATGCATTGTAATGTGAATATGTGCACTAATGATGCATAATAATGTGAATATGTGCACTAATGACGCATTATGACATGAATATGTGTTCTAATGATGCATTATAATGTGAATATGTTTACTAATGATGCATTATGACATGAATATGTGTACTAATGATGCAATATAATGTGAATATGTGTACTAATGATGCATTATAATGTGAATATGTTTACTAATGATGCATTATGGCATGAATATGTGTACTAATGATGTATTATAATGCGAATATGTGTATTAATGGTGTATTATAATGTGGATACGTGTACTAATGATGTATCATTATGTGAATATGAGTACCAATGACGCATTATGATGTGAATATGTGCACTAATGATGCATTATAATGTGAATATGTGTTCTATTGATGCATTATGATGTGAATATGTGTACTCATGAGGCATTATGATGTGAATATGTGTACTAATGATGCATTATAATGTGAATATGTGTACTCATGATGTATTATCATGTGAATATGTGTACTCATGATGCATTATAAAGTGATTATGTGTATTAATGATGTATTATAATGTGAATATGTGTACTAATGATGCATTATGATGTGACGATGTGTATTAATGATGTATTATCATGTGAATATGTGTACTAATGATGCATTATGATGTGACTGTGTATTAATGATGTATTATAATGTGAATATGTGTTCTATTGATGCATTATGATGTGAATATGTGTACTCATGATGTATTATCATGTGAATATGTGTACTCATGATGCATTATAAAGTGATTATGTGTATTAATGATGTATTATAATGTGAATATGTGTACTAATGATGCATTATGATGTGACGATGTGTATTAATGATGTATTACCATGTGAATATGTGTACTAATGATGCATTATGATGTGACTGTGTATTAATGATGCATTATAATGTGACGATGTGTATTAATGATGTATGATCATGTGAATATGTGTACTCATGATGCATTATGAAGTGATTATGTGTATTAATGATGTATTATAATGTGAATATGTGTATTAATGATGCATTATGATGTGACGATGTGTATTAATGATGTATTATCATGTGAATATGTGTACTCATGATGCATTATAAAGTGATTATGTGTATTAATGATGTATTATCATGTGAATATGTGTACTAATGATGCATTATGATGTGACTGTGTATTAATGATGTATCATTATGTGAATATGTGTAATAATGACGCATTATGATGTGAATATGTGGACTAATGATGCATTATAATGTGAATATGTGTTCTAATGATGCATTATGATGTGACTGTGTGTATTAATGGTGTATTATAATGTGAATATGTGTACTAATGATGTATCATTATGTGAATATGTGTACTAATAATGCATTATAATGTGAATATGTTTACTAATGATGCATTATGACATGAATATGTGTACTAATGATGCAATATAATGTGAATATGTGTACTAATGACGCATTATAATGTGAATATGTTTACTAATGATGCATTATGGCATGAATATGTGTACTAATGATGTATTATAATGTGAATATGTGTATTAATGGTGTATTATAATGTGGATACGTGTACTAATGATGTATCATTATGTGAATATGTGTACTAATGACGCATTATGATGTGAATATGTGCACTAATGATGCATTATAATGTGAATATGTGTTCTATTGATGCATTATGATGTGAATATGTGTACTCATGAGGCATTATGATGTGAATATGTGTACTAATGATGCATTATAATGTGAATATGTGTACTCATGATGTATTATCATGTGAATATGTGTACTCATGATGCATTATAAAGTGATTATGTGTATTAATGATGTATTATAATGTGAATATGTGTACTAATGATGCATTATGATGTGAATATGTGTACTAATGACGCATTACGATGTGAAAATGTGTACTAGTGATGCATTATAATGTGACTGTGTGTATTAATGATGTATTATAATGTGAATATGTGTATTAATGGTGTATTAAAATGTGGATATATGTACTAATGATGTATCATTATGTGAATATGTGTACTAATGACGCATTATGATGTGAATATGTGCACTAATGATGCTTTTTAGTGTGAATATGTGTTCTATTCATGCATTATGATGTGAATATGTGTACTAATGAGGCATTATGATGTGAATATGTGTACTAATGATGCATTATAATGTGAATATGTGCACTCATGATGTATTATCATGTGAATATGTGTACTCATGATGCATTATAATGTGAATATGTGTATTAATGATGTATTATAATGTGAATATGTGTACTAATGATGCATTATGATGTGACGATGTGTATTAATGATGTATTATCATGTGAATATGTGTACTAATGATGCATTATGATGTGACTGTGTGTATTAATGATGTATTATAATGTGAATATGTCTGCTAATGATGTATCATTATGTGAATATGTGTACTAATGATGCATTATAATGTGAATATGTGTACTAATGATGCATTATGATGTGACGATGTGTATTAATGATGTTTTATCATGTGGATATGTGTACTAATGATGCATTATGATGTGACTGTGTGTATTAATGATGTATTATAATGTGAATATGTGTACTAATGATGTATCATGATGTGAATATGTGTACTAATGATGCATTATGATGTGAATATGTGTAATAATGATGCATTATAATGTGAATATGTGTTCTAATGATGCATTATGATGTGAATATGTGTTCTAATGATGCATTATGATGTGAATATGTTCACTAATGATGCATTATAATGTGAATATGTGTACTAATGATGCATTATGATGTGAATATGTGTAATAATGATGCATTATAATGTGAATATGTGTACTAATGATGCATTATGATGTGAATATGTGCACTCATGATGCATTATAATGTGAATATGTGTACTAATGATGCATTATGATGTGAATATGTGTACTAATGATGCATTATGATGTGAATATGTGTACTAATGATGCATTATAATGTGAATATGTGTACTAATGATGCATTATAATGTGAATATGTGTACTAATGATGCATTATGATGTGAATATGTGTACTAATGATGCATTATAATGTGAATATGTGTACTAATGATGTATCATGATGTGAATATGTGTGCTAATGATGTATCATTATGTGAATATGTGTACTAATGAGGCATTATGATGTGAATATGTGGACTAATGATGCATTATAATGTGAATATGTGTTCTAATGATGCATTATGATGTGAATATGTGCACTAATGATGCATTATGATGTGAATATGTGTACTAATGATGCATTATAATGTGAATATGTGTACTAATGACGCATTATGATGTGAATATGTGTGCTAATGATGCTTTATAATGTGAATATGTGGACTAATGATGCATTATGATGTGAATATGTGTACTAATGATGCATTATGATGTGAATATGTGGACTAATGATGATTATAATGTGAATATGTGTACTAATGATGCATTATGACGTGAATATGTGTACTAATGATGTATTATGACATGAATATGTGCACTAATGATGCATTATAATGTGAATATGTTTACTAATGATGCATTATGACATGAATATGTGTACTAATGATGCATTATAATGTGAATATGTGTACTAATGACGCATTATGATGTGAATATGTGTACTAATGATGTATTATGATGTGAATATGTGTACTAATGATGCATTATAATGTGAATATGTGTACTAATGACGCATTATGATGTGACTGTGTGTATTAATGATGTATTATAATGTGAATATGTGTATCAATGGTGTATTATAATGTGGATATGTGTACTAATGATGTATCATCATGTGAATATGTGTACTAATGACGCATTATGATGTGAATATGTGCTCTAATGATGCATTATGATGTGAATATGTGTACTAATGATGCATTATGATGTGAATATGTGTACTAATGATGCATTATAATGTGAATATGTGCACTAATGATGCATTATGATGTGAATATGTGCACTAATGATGCATAATAATGTGAATATGTGCACTAATGACGCATTATGACATGAATATGTGTACTAATGATGCATTATAATGTGAATATGTTTACTAATGATGCATTATGACATGAATATGTGTACTAATGATGCAATATAATGTGAATATGTGTACTAATGATGCATTATAATGTGAATATGTTTACTATTGATGCATTATGGCATGAATATGTGTACTAATGATGTATTATAATGTGAATATGTGTATTAATGGTGTATTATAATGTGGATACGTGTACTAATGATGTATCATTATGTGAATATGTGTACTAGTGATGCATTATGATGTGAATATGTGCACTAATGATGCATTATAATGTGAATATGTGTTCTATTGATGCATTATGATGTGACTGTGTGTATTAATGGTGTATTATAATGTGAATATGTGTACTAATGATGTATCATTATGTGAATATGTGTACTAATGATGCATTATAGTGTGAATATGTTTACTAATGATGCATTATGACATGAATATGTGTACTAATGATGCAATATAATGTGAATATGTGTACTAATGACGCATTATGATGTGAATATGTGTACTAATGATGCATTATGATGTGAATATGTGTACTAATGATGCATTATAATGTGAATATGTGTACTAATGATGTATCATGATGTGAATATGTGTGCTAATGATGTATCATTATGTGAATATGTGTACTAATGAGGCATTATCATGTGAATATGTGGACTAATGATGCATTATAATGTGAATATGTGTTCTAATGATGCATTATGATGTGAATCTGTGCACTAATGATGCATTATGATGTGAATATGTGTACTAATGATGCATTATAATGTGAATATGTGTACTAATGACGCATTATGATGTGAATATGTGTGCTAATGATGCTTTATAATGTGAATATGTGGACTAATGATGTATCATTATGTGAATATGTGTACTAATGATGCATTATAATGTGAATATGTGTACTAATGATGCATTATGATGTGACTGTGTGTATTAATGATGTATTATCATGTGAATATGTGTACTAATGATGCATTATGATGTGACGATGTGTATTAATGATGTTTTATCATGTGGATATGTGTACTAATGATGCATTATGATGTGACTGTGTGTATTAATGATGTATTATAATGTGAATATGTGTACTAATGATGTATCATGATGTGAATATTTGTACTAATGATGCATTATGATGTGAATATGTGTAATAATGATGCATTATAATGTGAATATGTGTTCTAATGATGCATTATGATGTGAATATGTGTACTAATGATGCATTATGATGTGAATATGTGCACTAATGATGCATTATGATGTGACTGTGTATTAATGATGTGACTGTGTACTAATGATGTATCATTATGTGAATATGTGTACTAATGATGCATTATGATGTGAATATGTGTGCTAATGATGCATTATAATGTGAATATGTGTATTAATGGTGTATTATAATGTGAATATGTGCACTAATGATGTATCATTATGTGAATTTGTGCATTAATGATGCATTATGATGTGAATATGTGCACTAATGATGCATTATGATGTGAATATGTGTACTAATGATGCATTATAATGTGAATATGTGTACTAATGATGCATTATGATGTGAATATGTGTACTAATGACGCATTATGATGTGAATATGTGGACTAATGATGATTATAATGTGAATATGTGTACTACTGATGCATTATGATGTGAATATGTGCACTAATGATGCATTATAATGTGAATATGTGTATTAATGATGTATTATAATGTGAATATGTGTACTAATGATGCAGTATGATGTGACGATGTGTATTAATGATGTATTATCATGTGAATATGTGTACTAATGATGCATTATGATGTGACTGTGTGTATTAATGATGTATTATAATGTGAATATGTCTGCTAATGATGTATCATTATGTGAATATGTGTACTAATGATGCATTATAATGTGAATATGTGTACTAATGATGCATTATGATGTGACGATGTGTATTAATGATGTTTTATCATGTGGATATGTGTACTAATGATGCATTATGATGTGACTGTGTGTATTAATGATGTATTATAATGTGAATATGTGTACTAATGATGTATCATGATGTGAATATGTGTACTAATGATGCATTATGATGTGAATATGTGTAATAATGATGCATTATAATGTGAATATGTGTTCTAATGATGCATTATGATGTGAATATGTGTTCTAATGATGCATTATGATGTGAATATGTTCACGAATGATGCATTATAATGTGAATATGTGTACTAATGATGCATTATGATGTGAATATGTGTAATAATGATGCATTATAATGTGAATATGTGTACTAATGATGCATTATTATGTGAATATGTGCACTCATGATGCATTATAATGTGAATATGTGTACTAATGACGCATTATGATGCGAATATGTGTACTAATGATGCATTATGATGTCAATATGTGTACTAATGATGCATTATAATGTGAATATGTGTACTAATGATGCATTATGATGTGAATATGTGTACTAATGATGCATTATAATGTGAATATGTGTACTAATGATGTATCATGATGTGAATATGTGTGCTAATGATGTATCATTATGTGAATATGTGTACTAATGAGGCATTATCATGTGAATATGTGGACTAATGATGCATTATAATGTGAATATGTGTTCTAATGATGCATTATGATGTGAATATGTGCACTAATGATGCATTATGATGTGAATATGTGTGCTAATGATGCTTTATAATGTGAATATGTGGACTAATGATGTATCATTATGTGAATATGTGTACTAATGATGCATTATAATGTGAATATGTGTACTAATGATGCATTATGATGTGACTGTGTGTATTAATGATGTATTATCATGTGAATATGTGTACTAATGATGCATTATGATGTGACGATGTGTATTAATGATGTTTTATCATGTGGATATGTGTACTAATGATGCATTATGATGTGACTGTGTGTATTAATGATGTATTATAATGTGAATATGTGTACTAATGATGTATCATGATGTGAATATGTGTACTAATGATGCATTATGATGTGAATATGTGTAATAATGATGCATTATAATGTGAATATGTGTTCTAATGATGCATTATGATGTGAATATGTGTACTAATGATGCATTATGATGTGAATATGTGCACTAATGATGCATTATGATGTGACTGTGTATTAATGATGTGACTGTGTACTAATGATGTATCATTATGTGAATATGTGTACTAATGATGCATTATGATGTGAATATGTGTGCTAATGATGCATTATAATGTGAATATGTGTATTAATGGTGTATTATAATGTGAATATGTGCACTAATGATGTATCATTATGTGAATTTGTGCATTAATGATGCATTATGATGTGAATATGTGCACTAATGATGCATTATGATGTGAATATGTGTACTAATGATGCATTATAATGTGAATATGTGTACTAATGACGCATTATGATGTGAATATGTGTACTAATGACGCATTATGATGTGAATATGTGGACTAATGATGATTATAATGTGAATATGTGTACTAATGATGCATTATGACGTGAATATGTGCACTAATGATGCATAATAATGTGACTATGTGTACTAATGATGTATTATGACATGAATATGTGCACTAATGATGCATTATAATGTGAATATGTTTACTAATGATGCATTATGACATGAATAAGTGTACTAATGATGCATTATAATGTGAATATGTGTACTAATGACGCATTATGATGTGAATATGTGTACTAATGATGTATTATGATGTGAATATGTGCACTAATAATGCATTATAATGTGAATATGTGTACTAATGACGCATTATGATGTGACTGTGTGTATTAATGATGTATTATAATGTGAATATGTGTATCAATGGTGTATTATAATGTGGATATGTGTACTAATGATGTATCATTATGTGAATATGTGTACTAATGACGCATTATGATGTGAATATGTGCACTAATGATGCATTATGATGTGAATATGTGTACTAATGATGCATTATGATGTGAATATGTGTACTAATGATGCATTATAATGTGAATATGTGCACTAATGATGCATTATGATGTGAATATGTGCACTAATGATGCATAATAATGTGAATATGTGCACTAATGACGCATTATGACATGAATATGTGTACTAATGATGCATTATAATGTGAATATGTTTACTAATGATGCATTATGACATGAATATGTGTACTAATGATGCAATATAATGTGAATATGTGTACTAATGATGCATTATAATGTGAATATGTTTACTAATGATGCATTATGGCATGAATATGTGTACTAATGATGTATTATAATGTGAATATGTGTATTAATGGTGTATTATAATGTGGATACGTGTACTAATGATGTATCATTATGTGAATATGTGTACTAATGACGCATTATGATGTGAATATGTGCACTAATGATGCATTATAATGTGAATATGTGTTCTATTGATGCATTATGATGTGAATATGTGTACTCATGAGGCATTATGATGTGAATATGTGTACTAATGATGCATTATAATGTGAATATGTGTACTCATGATGTATTATCATGTGAATATGTGTACTCATGATGCATTATAAAGTGATTATGTGTATTAATGATGTATTATAATGTGAATATGTGTACTAATGATGCATTATGATGTGACGATGTGTATTAATGATGTATTATCATGTGAATATGTGTACTAATGATGCATTATGATGTGACTGTGTACTAATGATGTATCATTATGTGAATATGTGTACTAATGATGCATTATGATGTGAATATGTGCACTAATGATGCATTATAATGTGAATATGTGTTCTATTGATGCATTATGATGTGAATATGTGTACTCATGATGTATTATCATGTGAATATGTGTACTCATGATGCATTATAAAGTGATTATGTGTATTAATGATGTATTATAATGTGAATATGTGTACTCATGATGTATTATCATGTGAATATGTGTACTCATGATGCATTATAAAGTGATTATGTGTATTAATGATGTACTATAATGTGAATATGTGTACTAATGATGCATTATGATGTGACGATGTGTATTAATGATGTATTACCATGTGAATATGTGTAATAATGACGCATTATGATGTGAATATGTGGACTAATGATGCATTATAATGTGAATATGTGTTCTAATGATGCATTATGATGTGACTGTGTGTATTAATGGTGTATTATAATGTGAATATGTGTACTAATGATGTATCATTATGTGAATATGTGTACTAATGATGCATTATAATGTGAATATGTTTACTAATGATGCATTATGACATGAATATGTGTACTAATGATGCAATATAATGTGAATATGTGTACTAATGACGCATTATAATGTGAATATGTTTACTAATGATGCATTATGGCATGAATATGTGTACTAATGATGTATTATAATGTGAATACGTGTACTAATGATGTATCATTATGTGAATATGTGTACTAATGATGCATTATGATGTGAATATGTGCACTAATGATGCATTATAATGTGAATATGTGTTCTATTGATGCATTATTATGTGAATATGTGTACTCATGAGGCATTATGATGTGAATATGTGTACTAATGATGTATCATTATGTGAATATGTGTACTAATGACGCATTATCATGTGAATATGTGTACTCATAATGCATTATAAAGTGATTATGTGTATTAATGATGTATTATAATGTGAATATGTGTACTAATGATGCATTATGATATGACGATGTGTATTAATGATGTATTATCATGTGAATATGTGTACTAATGATGCATTATGATGTGACTGTGTATTAATGATGCATTATGATGTGACGATGTGTATTAATGATGTATTATCATATGAATATGTGTACTAATGATGCAATATGATGTGACTGTGTATTAATGATGCATTATAATGTGAATATGTGTACTCATGATGTATTATCATGTGAATATGTGTACTCATGATGCATTATAAAGTGATTATGTGTATTAATGATGTATTATAATGTGAATATGTGTACTAATGATGCATTATGATGTGACGATGTGTATTAATGATGTATTATCATGTGAATATGTGTACTAATGATGCATTATGATGTGACTGTGTATTAATGATGTATCATTATGTGAATATGTGTAATAATGACGCATTATGATGTGAATATGTGGACTAATGATGCATTATAATGTGAATATGTGTTCTAATGATGCATTATGATGTGAATATGTGCACTAATGATGCATTATGATGTGAATATGTGTATTAATGGTGTATTAAAATGTGGATATGTGTACTAATGATGTATCATTATGTGAATATGTGTACTAATGACGCATTATGATGTGAATATGTGCACTAATGATGCATTATAATGTGAATATGTGTTCTATTGATGCATTATGATGTGAATATGTGTACTAATGAGGCATTATGATGTGAATATGTGTACTAATGATGCATTATAATGTGAATATGTGTACTCATGATGTATTATCATGTGAATATGTGTACTCATGATGCATTATAATGTGAATATGTTTATTAATGATGTATTATAATGTGAATATGTGTACTAATGATGCATTATGATGTGACGATGTGTATTAATGATGTATTATCATGTGAATATGTGTACTAATGATGCATTATGATGTGACTGTGTGTATTAATGATGTATTATAATGTGAATATGTCTGCTAATGATGTATCATTATGTGAATATGTGTACTAATGATGCATTATAATGTGAATATGTGTACTAATGATGTATCATGATGTGAATATGTGTACTAATGATGCATTATGATGTGAATATGTGTAATAATGATGCATTATAATGTGAATATGTGTTCTAATGATGCATTATGATGTGAATATGTGTTCTAATGATGCATTATGATGTGAATATGTGCACTAATGATGCATTATAATGTGAATATGTGTACTAATGATGCATTATGATGTGAATATGTGTAATAATGATGCATTATAATGTGAATATGTGTACTAATGACGCATTATGATGCGAATATGTGTACTAATGATGCATTATGATGTGAATATGTGTACTAATGATGCATTATAATGTGAATATGTGTACTAATGATGCATTATGATGTGAATATGTGTACTAATGATGCATTATAATGTGAATATGTGTACTAATGATGTATCATGATGTGAATATGTATGCTAATGATGTATCATTATGTGAATATGTGTACTAATGAGGCATTATGATGTGAATATGTGGACTAATGATGCATTATAATGTGAATATGTGTTCTAATGATGCATTATGATGTGAATATGTGCACTAATGATGCATTATGATGTGAATATGTGCACTAATGATGCATTATGATGTGAATATGTGTACTAATGATGCATTATAATGTGAATATGTGTACTAATGACGCATTATGATGTGAATATGTGTGCTAATGATGCTTTATAATGTGAATATGTGTACTAATGATGCATTATGATGTGAATATGTGTATTAATGATGTATAATAATGTGAATGTGTATTAATGATGTATTATAATGTGGATATGTGTAGTAATGATGTATCATTATGTGAATATGTGTACTAATGATGCATTATAATGTGAATATGTGTACTAATGATGCATTATGATGTGACTGTGTGTATTAATGATGTATTATCATGTGAATATGTGTACTAATGATGCATTATGATGTGACGATGTGTATTAATGATGTTTTATCATGTGGATATGTGTACTAATGATGCATTATGATGTGACTGTGTGTATTAATGATGTATTATAATGTGAATATGTGTACTAATGATGTATCATGATGTGAATATGTGTACTAATGATGCATTATGATGTGAATATGTGTAATAATGATGCATTATAATGTGAATATGTGTTCTAATGATGCATTATGATGTGAATATGTGTACTAATGATGCATTATGATGTGAATATGTGCACTAATGATGCATTATAATGTGAATATGTGTACTAATGATGCATTATGATGTGAATATGTGTAATAATGATGCATTATAATGTGAATATGTGTACTAATGATGCATTATGATCTGAATATGTGCACTAATGATGCATTATGGTGTGAGTATGTGTACTAATGATGCATTATAATGTGAATATGTGTACTAATGATGCATTATGATGTGAATATGTGTACTAATGATGCATTATAATGTGAATATGTGTCCTAATGATGCATTATTATGTGACTGTGTGTATTAATTGATGTATTATCATGTGAATATGTGTACTAATGATGTTTTATCATGTGGATATGTGTACTAATGATGCATTATGATGTGAATATGTGTCCTAATGATGTATCATTATGTGAATATGTGTACTAATGATGCATTATGATGTGACGATGTGGATTAATGATGTTTTATCATGTGGATATGTGTACTAATGATGTATCATTATGTGAATATGTGTACTAATGACGTATTATGATGTGAATATGTGTACTAATGATGCATTATAATGTGAATATGTGTACTAATGATGCATTATGATGTGACGATGTGTATTAATGATGTTTTATCATGTGGATATGTGTACTAATGATGCATTATGATGTGACTGTGTGTATTAATGATGTATTATAATGTGAATATGTGTACTAATGATGTATCATGATGTGAATATGTGTACTAATTACGCATTATGATGTGAATATGTGTACTAATGATGCATTATGATGTGAATATGTGTACTAATGACGCATTATGATGTGAATATGTGTACTAATGACGTATTATGATGTGAATATGTGTACTAATGACGCATTATGATGTGAATATGTGTACTAATGATGCATTATGATGTGAGTATGTGTACTAATGACGTATCATGATGTGAATATGTGTACTAATGACGCATTATGATGTGAATATGTGTACTAATTATGCATTATGATGTGAATATGTGTACTAATGATGTATCATGATGTGAATATGTGTTCTAATGACACGTTATGATGTGAATATGTGTACTAATGATGCATTATAATGTGAATATGTGTTCTAATGATGCATTATGATGTGAATATGTGTGCTAATGATGCATTATGATGTGAATATGTGCACTAATGATGCATTATAATGTGAATATGTGTACTAATGATGCATTATGATGTGAATATGTGTACTAATGATGCATTATGATGTGAATATGTGTACTAATGATGCATTATGATGTGAATATGTGTACTAATGATGCATTATAATGTGAATACGTGTACTAATGACGCATTATGATGTGAATATGTGCACTAATGATGCATTATAATGTGAATATGTGTCCTAATGATGCATTATAATGTGAATATGTTTGTTAATAATGTATTATAATGTGAATATGTTTTTTAATGATGTATTATAATGTGAATATGTGTATTAATGATGTATTAAAATGTGAATACGTGCACTAATGATGCATTATAATGTGAATATGTGTGATGATGATGTATTATAATGTGAATATGTGTATTAATGATGTATTATACTGTGAATATGTGTATTAATGATGTATTAAAATGTGAATATGTGCACTAATGATGTTTTATAATGTTAATATGTTTATTAATGATGTATTATAATGTGAATATGTGTATTAATGATGTATTAAAATGTGAATATGTGCAATAATGATGTATTATAATGTGAATATGTTTATTAATGATGTATTTTAATGTGAAGATGAATAACCCAGAGGACCTCGGAGGAGGAGCTACGAATCCGAGAGGATACCCAGAGAACCTCAGAGGAGGAGCTACGAATCCGAGAGGATACCCAGAGGACCTCGGAGGAGGAGCTACGAATCCGAGAGGATACCCAGAGGACCATGGAGGAGGAGCTACGAATCCGAGAGGATACCCAGAGGACCTCGGAGGAAGAGCTACAAATCCGAGAGGATACCCAGAGGACCTCGGAGGAGGAGCTACGAATCAGAGAGGATACCCAGAGGACCTCGAAGGAGGAGCTACGAATCCGAGAGGATACCCAGAGGACCTCGGAGGAGGAGCTACGAATCCGAGAGGATACCCAGAGGACCTCGGAGGAGGAGCTACGAATCCGCGAGGATACCCAGAGGACCTCGGAGGAGGAGCCAGGAATCCGAGAGGATACCCAGAGGACCTCCTAGGAGGAGCTACGAATCCGAGAGTATACCAAGAGGACCTCGGAGGAGGAGCTACGCCGCCGAGAGGATACCCAGTGGACCTCGGAGGTGGAGCTACGAATCCGAGAGCATACCCAGAGGACCTTGGAGGCAGAGCTACAAATCCGAGAGCATACCCGGAGGACCTTAGAGGCGGAGCTACGAATCCGAGAGGATACCCAGAGGACCTCGGATGAGGAGCTACGAATCCGAGGGGATACCCAGAGGACCTCGGATGAGGTGCTACGAAACCGAGAGGATACCCAGATGACCTCGGAGGAGGAGTTACGCCACCGAGAGGATACCCAGAGGACCTCGGAGGAGGAGCTATGCCGTCGAGAGGATACCCAGAGGACCTCGGAGGAGGAGCTACGAATGCGAGACGATACCCAGAGGACCTCGGAGGAGGAGCTACGAATCCCAGAGGAAACCCAGAGGACCTCGGAGGAGGAGCTACGCCACCGAGAGGCGAGGAATCGGGCTCTGTCAGCGGGCTGCCTCAACCATTCCCGGCTTATATAGGTGGGACGAGTATGCCGTAGGCCTTACCCGGCCCTCCCTCATATGTATACCTGAGCTCGATTCTGTCTACACAAACTGATAAAGGTTGAGGAGTTTGCGGGCTCTGCCGGCGTGCGACCTAACCCCACCCTGCCTTATATAGGTGGGGCGAGGACTCGAGCTCTGTCAGCGGGTGGCCTCACCCATCCCCGCATTCTAGAGGTGGGGCGAGTATGCGGGAGGCTTTAACCCGCCCTGCCATATATAGGTGGGTCAACCACTCGGGTTCAGTCGCCGGGCGGTCCCACCCCGCCCCGCATTTTCTTTTTTATAAAAGTTCTCGATATAATAAATGTGTTCCCACACCAAAATAAGATTTGAAATTTTAATTGAATATGTACATCCTTTGCTCTTATGTTGTATTTTGATGATTGTATTAGTTTATTAACTGATTGCAAAGTGTTTAACATGAAAGATTTCGCAAACGGATATTGGTTTTATTTTTGGAGTCCACTGAAGTTGATTCTTTGAAACTGTTTTCATGTTGAATCAATGCAATGGGACATTTTCAATCTTTACTCAATAATCTGTTTTTGGAAGATAGTTTCAATTTGATGGTAAAATACTTGTGCACTGGTGCAAACAATTGGGCCATTATAGTTGTAAAAACATCAGCATTTACATGTTCTTGACTTTATTACTTTCACCAGTATCTTGACATGTTTTGGATTTTGAAATCTTCCATCACAATCTTAGCCATCAATTCCTCTCCTAAAGAAGTTCACCAATCTCTATGATTGAGGACCAGGAAGCTCAATGATAAATTGCAGTTTTGTTTTCTGTGCATGTGAAGATTATTTTTCAGCGATAAACATGTGGCAATCCTCACTGACTGCTTGGACTCTGGAGACCACATCAGGAAGCAGATTCTTCACCTTATTTGGTCCAAGGGTGGTGAAAAATTCTCACTTATTTCCTTTGATGGTGAAGTGGAGATGGAAGTAACAATGGATGTCCATCACGTTGACGGGCGAGGTTGGGGCCCGTCAATTTTTAGCCGCGTCACGGACGCTGCTCATAGAGTGCCCTCTGCTGTTGTTGTTCTTCTTCTTCTTCTTCTTCTTGTTCTTCTTCTTCTTGTTGTTCTTGCAGAGAAGACAAAACCTCGAAGCTCCACCCATTCTGGGAACCATAGCTCCACCCATTTTGGGAGAGGCTTCATATAAACAAATATCCACCATTTTATTAACTCGCATAGCTTTGAGGCCTGTTTTGTAGGCCCGTGGTGTCTTCCTCTCTCACACAGTTTTATTTCAAATCAAATTCGATATATCATTTCATTTTTCACAGTCGCTAACATAGTTTTAGACTCAGTTGAAAAAAACGGGAAGAAAATCCGATGAAAGTTGCACTTTATAGAACGAAATGAATTCTCAAAGGCCTGTAACTTCAAGTCCATTGAGATATTTTTTTTTTATATCGCGACATGGTCAGTCATACACCGCCCGAAATAAGAGACGGGAAAATGCCGAGATATATAAAAAATTCGTCCATTTGATGACAATCGTCACGATTAAATATTTAATTTATACGTCGTCACAATAATGTGTAGAGAGGAGCATAGCTTCGTTCACGTGTCGCCACACACGGGAAATTACCGAGATATATATTTTTTTAAATCGTGGCATGGTCAGTCATACACCGCCTGAAATAACAGACGGGAAAATGCCGAGATATATTAAAAATTCGTCGCCACACACGGGAAATTGCCGAGATATATTTTCACTTTGCACAAAAATAACATCAAGTAATCGAATCAATAGGAATGTCCTGTGCCTATAACATCGACGTTATAGGCACAGCTGCATCTAGGCATTGTGTAACATCGACGCGGCTTTTGTTTTAATTAAAACTTTTTGTACTTGTTTCCTTTGGTGGGCATGGTTGTGGATGTCTTAGTTTTATATCTTGTTTTTTCATTCATACAGAGATATCCTTGTTGTCTTTCGATTGTCAGAGGAAGGACCTTTTTAGGTGTTGTATTGTTTTTTATATGGTTCAATCACGACTACATTTTATGAGCAACTGTCTTGCAACTTACATGAGATATGTCCTTTCTCGTGGAGAGTAAGTGTGGTCCAAACCTCACCCAAGTGGGCGACCTCACCTCGCTGCGCCTTATAAAGGTGGGGCGAGGTATCAAGCCCTGTCGGCGGGGGGCTTCACCCCTCCCCGCCTTACATAGGTGGGGCGAGTATGCAGGAGGCCTGACCCCGCCCTGTCTTGCATATACTTGAGCTCAATTCTGTGTTAAAAAAGGTATATATATATATATATATATTGTTGTGGATATGAGAATGTTTTTTTTTTTTTGTGTAATGAATTGTTGTAAAATGTCACCCTCCTTCCTGCATTTGTTGTTGTATAAAGGTCAAAGGGCGTTCCCGTAGTTAATTCCATAAAACATACACGAAGGACACCATATATCCCGGTTCGGTAGTTATATCCTTATTATGTGTATTAGTGTAAGGCTGTGTCTTCCATTAATTTAAATACTCCATTGCACCAAGTGAAATAAGAGTAGATTCCCTTCACCTTCCCCTTCCAACAATTGCCAACTGTTCCCTCCGCGACTCCATTCGCCATGAGGTCGGCTCGGAGAAGAAGCGGGTGGAGCCGCCGAATCCTGGGCGTGCCAGCCCATCGTCATCAAGGGCGGAGCCAGAGGGCCGTGCCGACCAATCAGGGCCGAGGCGAGCTCACCGATGGGCGTGTTCTAGAGGCCGGCGGCTTGATTGCCCGGGGGGTTATAAAGAGCGCGCGCGGAAGCCGTTAAGAAGAAGTGCGCACGAGGGCGAAGCAAGAGAGGAACATCCTGAGAGAGATACGTCCTAAGATATACGTCCAAAGAGATACATGCAGAGATACGTGCGACGATCAAGTGCAAGCGAGTCAGAGCGGCGAAGTGCGAAGTGCCAAGTAGGGAAAGCGCCGAGTGCGCAGAGCCAAGTGCAAGAGAGTTCAAAGGAGCAGCTTTGGAGAGCGAACGGTGCACCGGAGGGGCTTCTAGAGGTTGTGATGATGCAGATTGGAACCGCGGCTGTTTTGGCGATCCCAGCTCGGGTATTGACGGCAGCTATCCGCTTCCGGCCCGACCGATCCCCGCTGAACCTTCCTCCCCCGCCAAGCCATTCCTCCTTCCGATCCTTCCTGCCTGCAAATTCCCAATTCGTGTGAGTCCGTCTTTCGTTTGTTCTGTCCAGGGTTCTAAGTAAGACTGCCATAGATAAGCTATGTTTCACTTTGTCCGCTTCTTCTTCTTCTGTTTTTATTTTATTATCCTTCCTTCTCCTTGGTTTCTTTGATTGTGTAAATAGTAGGAATAAATTTAATAGCATTTCCAACCTTTTTGCTTTGGTGTTCTTCTTCTTCACAACCTTCGCTTTAGTCTTTTCCCCATTGAATATCTGTGGCGCGATTCGGCCAACGTTCAGGAATCGGGTTAGTCGGGGTAACTGTTCGGGCGCGGCGGCCATCCGCTCGGCAAACAACAGCCTCGCCGCGGTCCCGTAACAATATACTCGATCTCGATTCTGTGTACAAAAAAAATAAATACATGATGATGTGACTGTGTGTATGAATGATGCATTATAATGTGAATGTGCGTACTAATGATGCATTATGATGTGACTGTGTGTATTAATGATGTATTTTAATGTGAATATGTGTACGAATGATGCATTATGATGTCAATATGTGGACTAATGATGCATTATAATGTGAATATATGTATTAATGGTGTATTATAATGTGAATATGTGCACTAATGATGTATCGTTATGTGAATTTGTGCATTAATGATGCATTATAATGTGAATATGTGCACTAATGATGCATTATGATGTGACTGTGTGTATTAATGGTGTATTATAATATGAATATGTTTATCAATGATGTATTACAATGTGAATATGAATAACCCAGAGGACCCCGGAGGAGGAGCTACGAATCCGAGAGGATACCCAGAGGACCTCGGCGGAGGAGCTATGAATCCGAGAGGACACCCAGAGGACCTCGGAGGAGGAGCTACAAATCTGAGAGGATACCCAGAGGACCTCGGAGGAGGAGCTACAAATCCAAGAGGATAACCATAGGACCCCGGAGGAGGAGCTACGAATCCGAGAGGATAACCAGAGGACTTCGAAGGAGGAGCTACGAATCCGAGAGGATACCCAGAGGACCTCGGAGGAGGAGCTACGAATCCGAGAGGATACCCAGAGGACCTCGGAGGAGGAACTACGAATCCGAAAGGATACCCAGAGGACCTCGGAGGAGGAGCTACAAATCCGAGAGGATACCCAGAGGACCTCAGAGGAGGAGCTACGAATCCGAGAGGATACCCAGAGGACCTCGGAGGAGGAGCTACGAATCAGAGAGGATACCCAGAGGACCTCGGAGGAGGAGCTACGAATCCGAGAAGATACCCAGAGGACCTCAGAGGAGGAGCTATGAATCCGAGAGGATACCCAGAGGACCTCGGAGGAGGAGCTATGAATCCGAGAGGATACCCAGAGGACCTCGGAGGAGGAGCTACGAATCCGAGAGGCTACACAGAGGACCTCGGAGGAGGAGCGACACCGCCGAGAGGATACCCAGAGGACCTCGGAGGCGGAGCTATGAATATTAGAGCATACCCAGAGGACCTTGGAGGCAGAGCTACGATTCCGAGAGGAAACCCAGAGGACCTCGGATGAAAGCTACGAATCCGAGAGGATACCCAGAGGACCTCGGATGAGGAGCTATGAATCCGAGAGGATACCCAGAGGACCTCGGAGGAGGAGCTATGCCGACGAGAGGATACCCAGAGGACCTTGGAGGAGGAGCTACGCCATTGAGAGGATACCCATAGGACCTCGGAGGAGGAGCTACGACTCCGGGAGGATACCCAGAGGACCTCAGAGGAGGAGTTACGTATCCGATAGGATACCCAGATGACCTCGGAGGAGGAGGTATACCGCCGAGAGCATACCCAGAGGACCTTGGAGATGGAGCTACGAATCCGAGAGCATATCCAGAGGACCCTGGAGGCGGAGCTACGAATACGAGAGGCGAGGACTCGGGCTCTGTCAGCGGGCTGCCTCAACCATTCCCGTCTTATATAGGTGTGACGAGTATGCCGTAGGCCTTACCCCGCCCTGCCTGATATATATATACTTGAACTCGATTCTGTCTACAAAAACAAACAAAGAAAAAAAAACCTCATCCCTCCCCACCTTATATAGGCGGAGGAGTTTGCGGGCTTTGTCGGCGTGCGACCTAACCCCACCCCGCCTTATATAGGTGGGGCAAGGACTCGAGATCTGTCAGCGGGCGGCCTCACCCATCCCCGCCTTCTAGAGGTGGGGCGAATATGCAGGTCGCAGGAGGCTTTAACCCGCCCTGCCTTATTTAGGTGGGGCAACCACTCGGGTTCAGTCGCCGGGCTGTCCCACCCCGCCGCGCATTTTATTTTTTATAAAAGACCTCGATGTAATGTGCATGTTTCCACACCAAAATAAGATTTGAAATTTTAATTTAATATGTCCATCCTTTGCTCTTATGTTGTATTTTGATGATTGTATTAGTTTATTAACTGATTGCAAAGTGTTTAGCATGAAAGATTTCGCAAACGGATATTGGTTTTATTTTTGGAGTCCACTGAAGTTTATTCTTTGAAACTGTTTTCATGTTGAATCAATGCCATGAGACATTTTCAATCTTTACTCAATAATCTGTTTTTGGAAGATAGTTTCAATTTGATGGTAAAATACTTGTGCACTGGTGCAAACAATAGGGCCATTATAGTTGTAAAAACATCAGCATTTACATGTTCTTGACTTTATTATTTTCAACAGTATCCTGACATGTTTTGGATTTTGAAATCTTCCATCACAATCTTCGCCATCAATTCCTCTCCTAAATAAGTTCACCAATCTCTGTGATTGAGGACCAGGAAGCTCAATGATAAATTGTAGTTTTGTTTTCTGTGCATGTGAAGATTATTTTTCAGCGATAAACATGTGGCAACCCTCATTGACTGATTGGACTCTGGAGACCACATCAGGAAGCAGATTCTTCACCTTATTTGGTCCAAGGTTGGTGAAAAATTCTCACTTATTTCCTTTGATGGTGAAGTGGAGATGGAAGTAATAATGGATGTCCATCACTTTGACGGGCGAGGTTGGGGCCCGTCAATTTTTTCCTTTGGTGGGCATGGTTGTGGATGTCTTAGTTTTATATCTTGTTTTTTCATTCATTCAGAGATATCCTTGTTGTCTTTCGATTGTCAGAGGAAGGACCTTTTTAGGTGTTGTATTGTTTTTATATGGTTCAATCACGACTACATTTTATGAGAAACTGTCTTGCAACTTACATGAGATATATGTCCTTTCTTGTGGAGAGTAAGTGTGGTCCAACCCTCACCCAAGTGGGCGACCTCACCTCGCTGCACCTTATAAAGGTGGGGCAAGGAATCAAGCCCTGTCGGCGGGGGGCCTCACCCCTCCCCGCCTTACATAGGTAGGGCGAGTATGCGGGAGGCCTGACCCCGCTCTGCCTTGTATATACTTGAGTTCAATTCTGTGTTTAAAAAATGTATATATGTATCTATATTATAATAGGCTACGGTGATTCTGTTGGACGTCTGTCCGGGGGTGTGGCTTCATCCGTTTGCAGAGTAGCTCCACCCGTAGCTCCACCCATTCTTGGAGAGGCTTCATGTAAACAAATATCCACCATTTTATTAACTCGAATGGCTTTGAGGCCTGTTTAGTTAGGCCCGTGCTGTCTTTCTCTCTCACACAGATTTATTTCAATTCTAATTCGATATATCATTTCATTTTTAACAGTCGCTAACATTGTGTTAGACTCGGTTGAAAAAAAACGGGAAGAGAATCCCAAGAAAGTTTCCGTTTATAGAACGAAATGATTTCTCAAAGGCCTGTAAACTAAACGCCCATTTTATCGAATTCACCATCTGATATAATTTTTATCGATGGTTTTCGACTCGGTGTCAGAAATAATTGAGAACATTCACAGACGCACGGGAAATTGCGGAGATATATTTATAACAAGTACAAAAAGTTTTAATTAAAACAAAAGCCGCGTCGATGTTACACAATGCCTCGATGCAGCTGTGCCTATAACGTCGATGTTATAGGCACAGGACATTCCTATTGATTCGATTACTTGATGTTATTTTTGTGCAAAGTGAAAATATATCTCGGCAATTTCCTGTGTGTGGCGACGAATTTTTAATATATCTCGGCATTTTCCCGTCTGTTATTTCAGGCGGTGTATGACTGACCATGCCGCGATTTAAAAAAGATATATCTCGGCAATTTCCCGAATGTGGCGACACGTGAACGAAGCTATGCTCCTCTCTCCACATTATTGTGACGACGTATAAATTAAATATTTCATCGTGACGATTGTCATCAAATGGACGAATTTTTAATATATCTCGGCATTTTCCCGTCTGTTATTTCGGGTGGTGTATGACTGACCATGCCGCGATTTAAACAAAATATATATATCTCGGCATTTTCCCATCTGTTATTTCGGGCGGTGTATGACTGACCATGCCGCAATTAAAAAAAAAAAAATCTCAATGGACTTGAAGTTACAGGCCTTTGAGAATTCATTTCGTGCTATAAAGGGCAACTTTCATCGGATTTTCTTCCCGTTTTTTTTCAACCGAGTCTAAAACTATGTTAGCGACTGTGAAAAATGAAATGATATATCGAATTTGATTTGAAAGAAAACTGTGTGAGAGAGGAAGACACCACAGGCCTACAAAACAGGCCTCAAAGCTATGCGAGTTAATAAAATGGTGGATATTTGTTTATATGAAGGCGCTCCCACAATGGGTGGAGCTATGGTTCCCAGAATGGGTGGAGCTTTGAGGTTTTGTCTTCTCTGCAAGAAGAAGAAGAAGAAGAAGAAGAACAGCAACAACAGCAGAGGGCACTCTATGACCAGCGTCTGCGACGCGGCTAAAAAAATCGCGCCATGATGATACACAAAAATACACCGCCTAAAATAACAGTTGGGGAAAATGTCGACATATATTAAAAATTCGCTTTTTCTTTTCGTTAAGATATATTACTTTTTTTTTTTTTTTTTTTTTTTTTTGTATACAAGATCGAGGCTCGTGAAAGAGCTAACATTAATCACACAAAAAGACAAACCGACACACAAAACACAAAAAACAAGGGGAGCGGCAGACAAGATGGGGAGAGAGGGGGAAGGACACAAAAGAGAGGGGGAAGAGGGGGAAGGACACAAACACAACATTTGAGAGCAGGGACATCGGGAGGACTTGGGGGGAGGTGGGAGAGGAATAAAACATATGAACACTGCAAGGACTCTGGGGTGAATTACCGGGGGTAGAAAAGATCAAGGTTTTCGATGGGGGAAGATAAGAGATGGTGGTGAACAGCTGTTTTAAAGACCTGGAGGGAGGAGTGGGATTGAAGGGAGTGGGGGAGTTTGTTCCAGAGGCGGGAGAAAAGGGGAATGAAAGAGTGAAGGTGAGCAGAGAGCCTAGACTTTGGCAGTTTAACCATAAGAGGGTTGCAGGCAGATCTTGTGCGACCTGAAGGAATATTGGGGGGACAGAGCACAGAGAGAGCTGGGGGAGCAAGGCCAGAGAGGAGTCGGTAGAAGACAGAAAGACCACCAACCTGCCTGCGGTGAGTGAGTGAAAGGCCCTCGGTGTTGACTACATCGCAGGAGATTCCAATGATTCTGAAAGCTTTGGCCTCAACAGCGTGAAGCCGAGCAAGGTGTGAGGCAGGAGCACCAGCCCAGAGGGGAGAACAGTATTCCATTGAGCTGCGGATGAAAGCCTTGTATGTGGTGAGGAGCTCAGGTGTGCCAAGGAAGGACTTCGCACGACGGAGGATGCCCAGTCGGCGACTGGCTTTGGAGGCCAGCTTGGAAATGTGGTTTTCCCAAGAAAGATCATGGCAGATACTGAGACCCAAAAGCTTGAGCGACAGAACTTCTTGGAGAGGATTGTTCAGAAAGTAGATGGGAGGGTTGTCCAGTCGGTCCTTTCGGAGAGACATTGTAAGAGTGTGAGATTTGTCAGGATTGAAAGACATGTTCCACTTGTTTGACCAGTCTGTGATTTTGTCCAGGTCTGCAGAGAGTGAGGAGGCTGCAGACTGCTGATCTGAGGGATGAGGAATGGAGCGACAGAGAGTAGAGTCGTCAGCAAAGAGATAGAGAGGATTTTCAAGAGAGTCAGAGAGATCATTGATGAAGACCAGAAAAAGCACAGGGCCCAGAACACTACCTTGGGGAACTCCAGCCTGAACAGGAAGAGGAGATGAGAGAAACCCATTCAGGGCCACACGTTGACTACGACCAGAGAGGAAGTCCGCCAGCCATGCGTGGAGATTTCCATGGATACCAAAGGAGGAGAGTTTATTGAGCAGAGCAGGGTGCCAGACCGTATCGAAGGCACGTGAAATGTCAAGGGAGACAGCTCTAATTTCCTGTTTGGCGTTGAGGACCTCCATCCATTGTTGAGAAAGCAGAAGCAGCATGTCCAGAGTAGAGTGACCAGGTCTGAAACCAAATTGATGATCAGAGATCAAGCCATTGGAGAAGGGGAAAGATTTAATATCTGAAGCAATGATGGATTCCATGACTTTGCTGATAAATGGGAGAAGGCTGATTGGTCTGTAGTTGCTGGGATCTGTTTTTGCACCTTTTTTGTGCAAACCGGTGATGTTGGCTGATTTCCAAGCAGATGGCAGATGACCTTGAGCAAAAGAGAGGGTGAAGAGAACAGAAAGAGGGAGTGAAAGAGCAGAAGAACATGATTTTAGGACCCGTGGGCTGATGCCGTCAGGACCAGTTGCAGAATCAGAGGCGAGGGTTAACAGAAACTTTTCCACCTTGTCAGGAGGAAAGGACACAGAGTCCAGGAGCAGCTGGGTACGACTGGGTACGGTGGGTACAGAGAGGGATGGGTTTGGGACACAAGATTTAGAGGCAAACACAGAGTTGAGGCATTCAGCTTTTTCACGTGCGGAGTCAGCCGTTAAGCCGTTTGAGGTGAGGGAGGGGATGGAGAGGGAACAAACACCAGAAACAGATTTGACCAGACGCCACCAGGATTTGGAAGAGGGAGACAGATAAGAGAGTTCGGTCTTGAGAATGGTGAGATATTGTTTCCTGGCTCTCCTGAGGGTGGACACACACTTGTTTCGGGCTTTGTGAAAGGAAATGAGATTTCCTTCCGTTGGATTTGCTTTCCAGGAGACGAAAGCAAGTTGTTTCAGGGCAACAGCCTCACCACAAGATTCCGTGTACCATGGACGGGAGGAAGGGTATGACAACTGAAGACGAGATGGTATAAATCTGTGCATGAGAGAGAGCAATTTACTTTGAAAGAATTCCCAGGATGAGTTGATGTCAGAGGCGGTAGAGATGGGAGACCAGTCCAGATGATTGATGGCTGCTTGAAGACCGTGCCAGTTGGCCTGAGTGAAACGCCAGACTCGTCGACGCTGAGGAGGCTCTCTGAGAATGGTCAGAGAGATGTCCACTTTGACAAGCACATGATCAGATGAGCCGATTGGAGCAGAAGAAGAGCAGCAGACATTTTCAGGGAAGTTTGTCATAACCAAATCCAGAAGAGAAGATGCTCCGTTGACTGAGATCCGGGTCGGGAAATTGACAGATTGTGTCAGTCCCAGTGAGTCGCAGAAGTTCTTTGCTGAAGAGCCATGGCTGGTGAGAGAGGTACCCACACCCAGCCAACTGGCATGGTGACAATTGAAATCACCACATATGAGGAAGAGAAAGTTGGGATGGGTCGATAGAAGTTGGTCCATATTATCAGACAGTGAGATGTAGATGGAGTCATCGCTGTTTGGTGGACGGTACAACACACATATGAACAAAAGGTGGGAGCGAAGGGGAAGCCGTAGCCAAAGGTATTCCTGGGGGTGAGGTGAAGAGAGGGCAGTGGAGGGCGAGTGAGGAAGAGAGTTTTTTATAAAGATAGCAACCCCACCTCCAGGACGAGGCTCAGGTCTATCATACCGGAGGAGGGAGTAACCTGGGAGAGATACCAAGGCATCAGAGACATCATGAAGGAGGAAAGTTTCTGTTAAGCAGATCACATCTGGTTTGTCAGAAGCAACCTGTATGGAGAGGTCAGTCAAGTTTGAGCGAAGGCCCCGGATGTTTGAGGTCCATACCGTTAATGAAGAGGAAGGGGGAGCATCGGGTCAAGAACAGGGGGGGGGAGGGGTAGGGTAAGATGTGGAAGAGGAGGAAGAGGTAGGGAGAGCTGTTGAAGGTGTGTCAGAGATTTCAGAGATTTCAGAATAGCTTGGAGAAAGGGAAGAATGGGGCGGACAAAAGGTTTGATGGAGATTGGGTGAGGCACAGTGAGGTGTTATTTGAGGAGGGGGAAGAGCGAGGCAGAAGGTTTGGGGAGATGAAGGTGAAAGTTGGAAGGGGGAAGAAGCAGGGAGGATGCTTTGAGGAGGAGGGGTGAGAGGGGAGTCTAGGAGGGGAGGAGCGAGGGAGAGTCTCGGAGGGGAGGGGTGGGGGGGAGTTTAGGAGGGAGGGGAGGGAAGGGGCAAGGGGGGAGATTTGAAATGGATGGGTGATGGGGAGGATTTGGAGGGGAGGGGTGAGATTGGATTTTGAAAAGTGTACGATTCATGGGAAACGAACATTTTTTGCAAAATGAGTTTGAGACCTTCGAGTCAAAAATACGTTTGAGGACACTGGAGGAGGGGTGGAGTTCTGGATAGTTTAGGGAATGTCGAAAGGAGGAACTGTAAGAGATGGTATTATATATATTTTTTGGAATGAATAGATTTGGTGAGCAAGACGAAAGCATCCTTTTGTAGGAAAAGAAGAAAAGGGTGTTATAATATATGAGAGAAAATAGTTGTTCAGGGGAGAGATTATACATTTCTAACCACGTGATCGCGAACGAAGAACGAATGAACAAAAAGAACAACAAATAAACGAATAAGACCTGGGAAGGAAATATTTTTTTGGGGGTTTTTTTTTTTTTTTTGTGAGTACAGATATTAAACAAGGAGGTACGGGGTGAACGACTGGTACGAAACAGAGAACGAAAATAATTTCAGCGCATTCGACGAATCGCTGAGAGAAAAACAAAACCACAAGGTCGGAGACGGTACGGTAGTCTAAGCCTACGAGTACTAGGCCGCAGAATACTCGATACCATTAACCGACGATTGTGTATACATGTACGAAAAATTAGCACCGAAAATTTTCCAAAAGATACGCTATAGGTACACACACCAAAAGATAGATACAGTCTCGACAAAAACACGATTGTGATAGATCACTTAGCTTCGAGAGCGTGAGCGCATGGAGCAGCTTTGAAAAGACGTGACCTCGCCGTGATCTCGCGAGATCTCATTTTACGTTTTATGAGAGTCGGCACAAAAACGACATATATATCTTCGTTCTTTCTTATTTCATTCAACATTATTATCCGCAAGTAAAATATGTTTCACGAAATTACCGAGAGATATGCCTTCGTTTTTTTTTATTAGTTATGTGCGCATGCACTTTAAATAGGTTTGGCAATAGGGGTTGGCGAGGAGTGTGAGGGGTTGTAGAGGGGTGTGAGGAGGTATTGGAGAGGAGTGCGAGGAGGCATTGGAGAGGAGTGCAAGGAGGAATTGGAGAGGAATGCGAGGAGGTATTTGAGAGGAATGTGAGGAGGTATTGGAGAGGAATGCGAGGAGTTATTGGAGAGGAGTGCGAGGAGGTATTGGAGAGGAGTGCGAGGAGGTATTGGAGAGGAGTGCGAGGAGGTATTGGAGAGGAGTGCGAGGAGGTATTGGAGAGGAGTGTGAGGAGGTATTGGAGAGGAGTGCGAGAAGGTATTGGAGAGGAGTTCGAGGAGGTATTGGAGAGGAGTGTGAGGAGGTTATGGAGAGGAGTGTGAGGAGGAGTGGTATTGGAGAGGCGTGAGGGTAGAGAGGAGTGAGGGGTCACATATTATGTGAAATAAATAAGTTGTGTTCATTACACCATTTTAACCATTTTGTAAAATTTAATGTGCAGCATCTAAATCAAGATGTCCAAATGTCACACACCATACCCATGGGATTCCCACGGGTGACCCCACTAGTATATATATATACTCGATCTCGATTCTGTGTACAAAAAAAATAAATACCTGATGATGTGACTGTGTGTATGAATGATGCATTCTAATGTGAATGTGCGTACTAATGATGCATTATGATGTGACTGTGTGTGTTAATGATGTATTATAATGTGAATGTGCGTACTAATGATGCATTATGATGTGACTGTGTGTATTAATGATGTATTATAATGTGAATATGTGTACTAATGATGCATGATAATGTGAACATGTGTACTAATGATGCATTATGATGTGAATATGTGTACTAATGATGCATTATGATGTGACTGTGTGTATTAATGATGTATTATCATGTGAATATGTGTACTAATGATGCATTATGATGTGAATATGTGTGCTAATGATGCATTATAATGTGAATATGTGTATTAATGGTGTATTATAATGTGAATATGTGCACTAATGATGTATCATTATGTGAATTTGTTCATTAATGATGCATTATGATGTGAATATGTGTACTAATGATGCATTATGATGTGAATATGTGTGCTAATGATGCATTATAATGTGAATATGTGTACTAATGACGCATTATGATGTGAATATGTGTACTAATGACGCATTATGATGTGAATATGTGGACTAATGATGATTATAATGTGAATATGTGCACAAATGATGCATTATGATGTGAATATGTGCACTAATGATGCATAATAATGTGACTATGTGTACTAATGATGTATTATGACATGAATATGTGCACTAATGATGCATTATAATGTGAATATGTTTACTAATGATGCATTATGACATGAATATGTGTACTAATGATGCATTATAATGTGAATATGTGTACTAATGATGCATTATGATGTGAATATGTGTACTAATGATGCATTATGATGTGAATATGTGTTCTAATGATGCATTATAATGTGAATATGTGTACTAATGACGCATTATGATGTGACTGTGTGTATTAATGATGTATTATAATGTGAATATGTGTATTAATGGTGTATTATAATGTGGATATGTGTACTAATGATGTATCATTATGTGAATATGTGTACTAATGACGCATTATGATGTGAATATGTGCACTAATGATGCATTATGATGTGAATAGGTGTACTAATGACGCATTATGATGTGAATATGTGTACTAATGATGCATTATAATGTGAATATGTGCACTAATGATGCATTATGATGTGAATATGTGCACTAATGATGCATAATAATGTGAATATGTGCACTAATGACGCATTATGACATGAATATGTGTACTAATGATGCATTATAATGTGAATATGTTTACTAATGATGCATTATGACATGAATATGTGCACTAATGATGCATTATAATGTGAATATGTTTACTAATGATGCATTATGACATGAATATGTGTACTAATGATGCATTATAATGTGAATATGTGTACTAATGACGCATTATTATGTGAATATGTGTACTAATGATGCATTATGATGTGAATATGTGCACTAATGATGCATTATGATGTGAATATGTGTACTAATGACGCATTATGATGTGAATATGTGTACTAATGATGCACTGTAATGTGAATATGTGCACTAATGATGCATTATGATGTGAATATGTGGACTAATGATGATTATAATGTGAATATGTGCACAAATGATGCATTATGATGTGAATATGTGCACTAATGATGCATAATAATGTGACTATGTGTACTAATGATGTATTATGACATGAATATGTGCACTAATGATGCATTATAATGTGAATATGTTTACTAATGATGCATTATGACATGAATATGTGTACTAATGATGCATTATAATGTGAATATGTGTACTAATGAAGCATTATGATGTGAATATGTGTACTAATGATGCATTATGATGTGAATATGTGTTCTAATGATGCATTATAATGTGAATATGTGTACTAATGACGCATTATGATGTGACTGTGTGTATTAATGATGTATTATAATGTGAATATGTGTATTAATGGTGTATTATAATGTGGATATGTGTACTAATGATGTATCATTATGTGAATATGTGTACTAATGACGCATTATGATGTGAATATGTGCACTAATGATGCATTATAATGTGAATATGTGCACTAATGATGCATTATGATGTGAATATGTGCACTAATGATATATTATAATGTGAATATGTGTATTAATGGTGTATTATAATGTGGATATGTGTACTAATGATGTATCATTATGTGAATATGTGTACTAATGACGCATTATAATGTGAATATGTTTACTAATGATGCATTATGACATGAATATGTGTACTAATGATGCATTATAATGTGAATATGTGTACTAATGACGCATTATAATGTGAATATGTTTACTAATGATGCATTATGACATGAATATGTGTACTAATGATGCATTATAATGTGAATATGTGCACTAATGATGCATTATGATGTGAATATGTGTACTAATGACACATTATGATGTGAATATGTGTACTAATGATGCATTATAATGTGAATATGTGCACTAATGATGCATTATGATGTGAATATGTGCACTAATGATATATTATAATGTGAATATGTGTATTAATGGTGTATTATAATGTGGATATGTGTACTAATGATGTATCATTATGTGAATATGTGTACTAATGACGCATTATGATGTGAATATGTGCACCAGTGATGCATTATAATGTGAATATGTGTTCTATTGATGCATTATGATGTGAATATGTGTACTCATGAGGCATTATGATGTGAATATGTGTACTAATGATGCATTATAATGTGAATATGTGTACTCATGATGTATTATCATGTGAATATGTGTACTCATGATGCATTATAAAGTGATTATGTGTATTAATGATGTATTATAATGTGAATATGTGTTCTAATGATGCATTATGATGTGACGATGTGTATTAATGATGTATTATCATGTGAATATGTGTACTAATGATGCATTATGATGTGACTGTGTGTATTAATGATGTATTATAATGTGAATATGTGTGCTAATGATGTATCATTATGTGAATATGTGTAATAATGACGCATTATGATGTGAATATGTGGACTAATGATGCATTATAATGTGAATATGTGTTCTAATGATGCATTATGATGTGAATATGTGCACTAATGATGCATTATGATGTGAATATGTGTACTAATGATGCATTATAATGTGAATATGTGTACTAATGATGCATTATGATGTGAATATGTGTGCTAATGATGCTTTATAATGTGAATATGTGTACTAATGATGCATTATGATGTGAATATGTGTACTAAAGACGCATTACGATGTGAAAATGTGGACTAATGATGCATTATAATGTGACTGTGTGTATTAATGATGTATTATAATGTGAATATGTGTATTAATGGTGTATTATAATGTGGATATGTGTACTAATGATGTATCATTATGTGAATATGTGTACTAATGACGCATTACGATGTGAATATGTGTACTAGTGATGCATTATAATGTGACTGTGTGTATTAATGATGTATTATAATGTGAATATGTGTATTAATGGTGTATTATAATGTGGATATGTGTACTAATGATGTATCATTATGTGAATATGTGTACTAATGACGCATTATGATGTGAATATGTGCACTAATGATGCATTATAATGTGAATATGTGTTCTATTGATGCATTATGATGTGAATATGTGTACTAATGATGCATTATGATGTGACGATGTGTATTAATGATGTATTATCATGTGAAAATGTGTACTAATGATGCATTATTGCTATACAAAATAATGTGTATGTGTGTACTATACAATAATATACAATAATGTGTACTAATGATGCAATAATTGGAAAAGCGCTATACAAAATAAATGAATTATTATTATTATTATTATTATGATGTGACTGTGTGTATTAATGATGTATTATAATGTGAATATGTCTGCTAATGATGTATCATTATGTGAATATGTGTACTAATGATGCATTATGATGTGAATATGTGGACTAATGATGCATTATAATGTGAATATGTGTTCTAATGATGCATTATGATGTGAATATGTGCACTAATGATGCATTATGATGTGAATATGTGTACTAATGATGCATTATAATGTGAATATGTGTACTAATGACGCATTATGATGTGAATATGTGTACTAATGACGCATTATGATGCGAATATGTGTACTAATGATGCATTATGATGTGAATATGTGTACTAATGATGCATTATAATGTGAATATGTGTACTAATGATGCATTATGATGTGAATATGTGTACTAATGATGCATTATAATGTGAATATGTGTACTAATGATGTATCATGATGTGAATATGTGTACTAATGATGTATCATTATGTGAATATGTGTACTAATGACGCATTATGATGTGAATATGTGGACTAATGATGCATTATAATGTGAATATGTGTTCTAATGATGCATTATGATGTGAATATGTGCACTAATGATGCATTATGATGTGAATATGTGTACTAATGACGCATTATGATGTGAATATGTGTGCTAATGATGCTTTATAATGTGAATATGTGTACTAATGATGCATTATAATGTGAATATGTGTACTAATGACGCATTATGATGTGAATATGTGTGCTAATGATGCTTTATAATGTGAATATGTGTACTAATGATGCATTATGATGTGAATATGTGTATTAATGATGTATAATAATGTGAATGTGTATTAATGATGTATTATAATGTGGATATGTGGACTAATGATGTATCATTATGTGAATATGTGTACTAATGATGCATTATAATGTGAATATGTGTACTAATGATGCATTATGATGTGACTGTGTGTATTAATGATGTATTATCATGTGAATATGTGTACTAATGATGCATTATGATGTGACGATGTGTATTAATGATGTTTTATCATGTGGATATGTGTACTAATGATGCATTATGATGTGACTGTGTGTATTAATGTTGTATTATAATGTGAATATGTGTACTAATGATGTATCATGATGTGAATATGTGTACTAATGATGCATTATGATGTGAATATGTGTAATAATGATGCATTATAATGTGAATATGTGTTCTAATGATACATTATGATGTGAATATGTGTAATAATGATGCATTGTAATGTGAATATGTGTACTAATGATGCATTATGATGTGAATATGTGCACTAATGATGCATTATAATGTGAATATGTGTACTAATGATGCATTATGATGTGTATATGTGTACTAATGATGCATTATGATGTGAGTATGTGTACTAATGATGCATTATAATGTGAATATGTGTACTAATGATGCATTATGATGTGAATATGTGTACTAATGATGCATTATAATGTGAATATGTGTCCTAATGATGCATTATGATGTGAATATGTGAACTACCGATGCATTATGATGTGACTGTGTGCACTAATGATGCATTATGATGTGAATATGTGTACTAATGATGCATTATAATGTGAATATGTGTACTAATGATGTATTATTATGTGAATATGTGTATTAATGATGTATCATAATGTGAATATGTTTATTAATAATGTATTATAATGTGAATATGTTTATTAATGATGTATTATAATGTGAATATGTGTATTAATGATGTATTATAATGTGAATATGTTTATTAATGATGTATTATAATGTGAATATGTGTATTAATGATGTATTAAAATGTGAATATGTTTATTAATGATGTATTATAATGTGAATATGTGTATTAATAATGTATTATAATGTGAATATGTTTATTAATGATGTATTATAATGTGAATATGTGTATTAATGATGTATTAAAATGTGATTATGTGCACTAATGATGTATTATAATGTGAATATGTTTATTAATGATGTATTATAATGTGAATATGTGTATTAATGATGTATTAAAATGTGAATATGTGCACTAATGATGTATTTTAATGTGAATATGTTTATTAACGATGTATTACAATGTGAATATGAATAACCCAGAGGACCTCGGAGGAGGAGCTACGAATCCGAGCGGATACCCAGAGGACCTCGGAGAAGGAGCTATGAATCCGAGAGGACACCCAGAGGACCTCGGAGGAGGAGCTACGAATCCGAGAGGATACCCAGAGGACCTTGGAGGAGGAGCTACGAATCTGAGAGGATACCCAGAGGACCTCGGAGGAGGAGCTACGAATCCGAGAGGATACCCAGAGGACCTCGGAGGAGGAGCTACAAATCCGAGAGGATAACCATAGGACCCCGGAGGAGGAGCTACGAATCCCAGAGGATAACCAGAGGACTTTGAAGGAGGAGCTACGAATCCGAGAGGATACCCAGAGGACCTCGGAGGAGGAGCTACGAATCCGAGAGGATACCCAGAGGACCTCGGAGGAGGAGTTACAAATCCGAGAGGATACCCAGAGGACCTCGGAGGAGGAGCTACGAATCCGAGAGGATACCCAGAGGACGTCGGAGGAGGAGCTACGAATCCGAGAGGATACCCAGAGGACCTCGGAGGAGGAGCTACGAATCCAAGAGGATACGCAGAGGACCTCGGAGGAGGAGCTACGAATCCGAGAGGATACCCAGTGGGCCTCGGAGGAGGAGCTACGCCGCTGAGAGCATACCCAGAGGACCTCAGAGGAGGTGCTACGAATCCAAGAGGATACCCAGATGACCTCGGAGGAGGAGCTACGAATCCAAGAGGATACCCAGAGGACCGCGGAGGAGGAGCGACGAATCCGAGAGGGTACCCAGAGGATCTCGGAGGAGGAGCTACGAATCCGAGTGGATACTCAGAGAACCTCGGAGAAAGAGTTACGAATCCGAGAGGATACCCAAAGGACCTCGGAGGAAGAGCTACGAATCCGAGAGGATACACAGAGGACCTCAGAGGAGGAGCTCCGAATCCAATAGCATACCCAGAGGACCTCGGAGGAGGAGGTACACCGCCGAGAGGATACCCAGAGGACCTCGGAGGCGGAGCTACGAATCCGAGAGCATACCCAGAGGACCTCGGAGGAGGAGCTACGCCGCCGAGAGGCGAGACTCGGGCTCTGTCAGCGGCCTGCCTCAACCATTCCCGTCTTACATAGTTGAGGCGAGTATGCGGGAGGCCTTACCCTGCCCTGCCTCATATATATATACTTGAGCTCGATTCTGTCTACAAAAACAAAACAAAAACAAAAAAACCTCATCCCTCCCCACCTTATATAGGTGGAGGAGTTTGCGGGCTCTGTCGGCGTGCGACCTAGCCCTACCCCGCCTTATGTAGGTGGGGCGAGGCCTTGAGCTCTGCAGCCGGCGGCCTCACCCATCCCCGCCTTCTCGAGGTGGGGCGAGTATGCGGGAGGCTTTAACCCGCCCTTCCTTATATAGGTGGGGCAACCACTCGGGTTCAGTCGCCGGGCGGTCCCACCCTGCCCCGCATTTTATTTTTTATAAAAGACCTCGATATAATATACATGTTTCCACACCAAAAGAAGATTTGAAATTTAAATTTTATATGTACATCCTTTGCTCTTATGTTGTATTTTGATGATTGTATTAGATTATTAACTGATTGCAAAGTGTTTAACATGAAAGATTTCTCAAACGGATATTGGTTTTATTTTTGGAGTCCACTGAAGTTGATTCTTTGAAACTGTTTTCATGTTGAATCAATGCAATGGGACATTTTCAATCTTTACTCAATAATCTGTTTTTGGAAGATAGTTTCAATTTGATGGTACAATACTTGGGCACTGGTGCAAACAATAGGGCCATTATAGTTGTAAAAACATCAGCATTTACATGTTCTTGACTTTATTATTTTCACCAGTATCTTGACATGTTTTGGATTTTGAAATCTTCCATCACAATCTTCGCCATCAATTCCTCTCCTAAATAAGTTCACCAATCTCTGTGATTGAGGACCAGGAAGCTCAATGATAAATTGCAGTTTTGTTTTCTGTGCACGTGTAGATTATTTTTCAGCGATAAACATGTGGCAACCCTCACTGACTGCTTGGACTCTGGAGACCACATCAGGAAGCAGATTCTTCACCTTATTTGGTCCAAGGGTGGTGAAAAATTCTCACTTATTTCCTTTGATGGTGAAGGGGAGGTGGAAGTAACAATGGATGTCCATCACTTTGACGGGCGAGGTTGGGGCCCGTCAATTTTTTCCTTTGGTGGGCATGGTTGTGGATGTCTTAGTTTTATATCTTGTTTTTTCATTCATTCAGAGATATCCTTGTTGTCTTTCCATTGTCAGAGGAAGGACCTTTTTAGGTGTTGTATTGTTTTTATATGGTTCAATCACAACTACATTTTATGAGAAACTGTCTTGCAACTTACATGAGATATATGTCCTTTCTCGTGGAGAGTAAGTGTGGTCCAACCCTCACCCAAGTGGGCGACCTCACCTCGCTGCGCCTTTTAAAGGTGGAGCGAGGAATCAAGACCTATCGGCGGGAGGCTTCACCCCACCCCGCCTTGCATAGGTGGGGCGAGTATGCGGGAGGCCTGACCCCGCCCTGCCTTGTATATACTTGAGCTCAATTCTGTGTTTAAAAAATGTATATATATATATCCGATCTCGATTCTGTAAAAAAAAAAAAAAAAATACATGATGATGTGACTGTGTGCATTAATGGTGTATTATAATTTGAATATGCATACTAATGATGCATTATGATGTGACTGTGTACTAATGATGTATCATTATGTGAATTTGTGAATTAATGATGCATTATGATGTGAATATGCATACTAATGATGTATCATTATGTGAATTTGTGTATTAATGGTGTATTATAATGTGAATATGTGTGCTAATGATGTATCATTATGTGAATTTGTGCATTAATGATGCATTATAATGCGAATATGCGTACTAATGATGCATTATAATGTGAATATGTGTACTAATGATGCGTTATGATGTGACTGTGTGTATTAACGATGTATTATAATGTGAATGTGTGTACTAATGATGTATCATTTTGTGAATATGTGTACTAATGATGCATTATGATGTGAATATGTGTACGAATGATGTATCATTATGTGAATATGTGTACTAATGATGCATTATGATGTGACGATGTGTATTAATGATGTTTTATCATGTGGATATGTGTACTAATGATGTATCATTATGTGAATATGTGTACTAATGATGCATTATGATGTGAATATGTGTACTAATGATCTCTCATTATGTGAATATGTGTACTAATGACGCATTATGATGTGAATATGTGTACTAATGATGCATTATAATGTGAATATGTGTTCTAATGATGCATTATGATGTGAATATGTGTACTAATGATGCATTATGATGTGAATATTGTTACGGCCCGTGGATAAGATGTTGTGTTTGCCGAGCGGAGGCCCCGCGGTCGTACAGTTTCCCCGATTCACCCGATCCCCGAACGTTGGCCAGATCGCGCCACAGATATTCAATATGGAAAACTCTAAAGCAACCGAATGTAAAGAGGAAGAAGAAGACGTTCAGAAGAGTAACGGGATTTATTATTTACACACACAAGCAAAAGGAGCAGTCACGGTTATATACAGGGAACATGGAAAAAGCAGGTGACACAGTGAAAATTACTAGCTTATCTAAACAGGCTTAACTTATACCCTTGACAGAACAAACAGAGACGGACTCACACGAATGGGGAATGGAGGCAGGAACGATTGGCTGGACCGGGAGGAAGGTTCAGCTCGGACCACAAGCTGGAAGGCTTTGCAGGGCGCACAGCAAACCCGGCCTCGTCAGGCTGGGAGTGAGCAGGGTGACGTCGTGCACTTCTCTCAAGGCTTCCCCGCGCTTCTCTCGCGCACTTGTGTTAAAGGCTTCCTTCTCGCTTCTCTTCCCTCCTTGCACACTTCTCTCTGAAGCTCGTCTCTTTGCAGAACTCAGAACTCATCTGCTTGGGGAGCGTCCCGCGGCGGGTTATATAGGCCCCGCCCCTCAACCTTCGCGAACCTCCTCGATTGCTCTTCCTCCGCCCTCTCAAACCAAACCCCTCGTGCTTGTTTGGTTGTTCGGGGCTGGCTCACTCCTCCCCTCTATGACGAGGTGGAGACACGCCCTCCTTCTCCGAGCCTACCTCGTGGCGAATGGAGTCGCGGAGGGAACAGTTGGCAATTGCGGTTTTTGGGAATGGGAATGAAAGGGGATCTATCTATTTCACTTGGTGCAATGGAGTGTCATTTTAATGGAAGACAATGCCTTAACCTCATACACAGAATAAGGAAATAAACTACTGAACAAGGGTATTATAGTGTCCTTCAATGTATGCTTTATGGAATTAACTACCGGAACGCCCTTTGACCTTTATACAACAGACTGGAGCAAGGAGGGCTCAGAATAAAGCAATAATTCATAACAATTTACAATACAATACAATACAATCAAAAAAAATACAATCCTCATATCCGCAACAATATGTACACTAATGATGCATTATAATGTGAATATGTGTACTAATGATGCATTATGATGTGAATATGTGTACTAATGATGCATTATAATGTGAATATGTGTACTAATGATGCATTATGACGTGAATATGTGCACTAATGATGCATTATGACGTGAATATGTGCACTAATGATGCATTATAATGTGAATATGTGTACTATTGACGCATTATGATGTGAATATGTGTACTAATGATGCATTATGATGTGAATATGTGTACTAATGATGCATTATAATGTGAATATGTGTACTAATGATGCATTATGATGTGAATATGTGCACTAATGATGGATTATAATGTGAATATGTGTATTAATGGTGTATTATAATGTGAATATGTGCACTAATGATGTATCATTATGTGAATTTGTGCATTAATGATGCATTATAATGTGAATATGTGTACTAATGATGCATTATGATGTGACTGTGTGTATTAATGTTGTATTATAATGTGAATATGTGCACTAATGATGTATCATTATGTGAATTTGTGCATTAATGATGCATTATGATGTGAATATGCATACTAATGACGCATTATGATGTGACTGTGTGCATTAATGGTGTATTATATTATGAATATGCATACTAATGATGCATTATGATGTGACTGTGTGTATTAATGATGTATCATTATGTGAATTTGTGCATTAATGATGCATTATAATGCGAATATGCGTACTAATGATGCATTATGATGTGACTATGCATTAATGATGCATTATAATGTGAATATGTGTACTAATGATGCGTTATGATGTGACTGTGTGCATTAATGATGTATTATAATGTGAATGTGTGTACTAATGATGTATCACTACGTGAATTTGTGCATTAATGATGCATTATGATGTGAATATGTGTACTAATGATGCATTATGATGTGACTGTGTGTATTAATGATGTATTATAATGTGAATATGTGTACTAATGATGCATTATGATGTGACGATGTGTATTAATGATGTTTTATCATGTGTATATGTGCACGAATGATGCATTATAATGTGAATATGTGTACTAATGATGCATTATAATGTGAATATGTGTTCTAATGATGCACTATGATGTGAATATGTACACTAATAATGCATTATAATGTGAATATGTGTACTAATGATGCATTATAATGTGAATATGTGTACTAATGATGTATCATTATGTGAATATGTGTACTAATGATGCATTATAATGTGAATATGTGTACTAATGATGCATTATGATGTGAATATGTGTTCTAATGATGCATTATGATGTGAATATGTGCACTAATGATGCATTATAATGTGAATATGTGTACTAATGATGTATCATTATGTGAATACATGTACTAATGATGCATTATAATGTGAATATGTGTACTAATGATGCATTATGATGTGACTGTGTATATTAATGTTGTATTATAATGTGAATATGTGCACTAATGATGTATCATTATGTGAATTTGTGCATTAATGATGCATTATGATGTGAATATGCATACTAATGATGCATTATGATGTGACTGTGTGTATTAATGATGTATCATTATGTGAATTTGTGCATTAGTGATGCATTATAATGCGAATATGCGTACTAATGATGCATTATGATGTGACTATGCATTAATGATGCATTATAATGTGAATATGTGTACTTATGATGCGTTATGATGTGACTGTGTGCATTAATGATGTATTATAATGTGAATGTGTGTACTAATGATGTATCATTACGTGAATTTGTGCATTAATGATGCATTATGATGTGAATATGTGTACTAATGATGCATTATGATGTGACTGTGTGTATTAATGATGTATTATAATGTGAATATGTGTACTAATGATGCATTATGATGTGACGATGTGTATTAATGATGTTTTATCATGTGTATATGTGTACGAATGATGCATTATAATGTTAATATGTTGTACTAATGATGCATTATAATGTGAATATGTGTTCTAATGATGCATTATGATGTGAATATGTGCACTAATAATGCATTATAATGTGAATATGTGTACTAATGATGCATTATAATGTGAATATGTGTACTAATGATGTATCATTATGTGAATATGTGTACTAATGATGCATTATAATGTGAATATGTGTACTAATGATGCATTATGATGTGAATATGTGTTCTAATGATGCATTATGATGTGAATATGTGCACTAATGATGCATTATAATGTGAATATGTGTACTAATGATGTATCATTATGTGAATACGTGTACTAATGATGCATTATAATGTGAATATGTGCACTAATGATGCATTATAATGTGAATATGTGTACTAATGATGCATTATAATGTGAATATGTGTACTATTGATGCATTATAATGTGAATATGTGTACTAATGATGCATTATAATGTGAATATGTGTTCTAATGATGCATTATGATGTGAATATGTGTACTAATGACGCATTATGATGTGAATATGTGTACTAATGATGCATTATAATGTGAATATGTGTTCTAATGATGTATCATTATGTGCCTATGTGTGCTAATGATGCATTATAATGTGAATATGTATACTAATGATCTGTCATTTTGTGAATATGTGTACTAATGATGCATTATAATGTGAATATGTGTTCTAATGATGCATTATAATGTGAATATGTGTTCTAATGATGCATTATGATGTGAATATGTGTACTAATGATGCATTATGATGTGAATATGTGTACTAATGATGCATTATAATGTGAATATGTGTACTAATGATGTATCATTATGTGCATATGTGTGCTAATGATGCATTATAATGTGAATATGTGTACTAATGATGCATTATAATGTGAATATGTGTTCTAATGATGCATTATGATGTGAATATGTGTACTAATGATGCATTATGATGTGAATATGTGTACTAATGATGCATTATGATGTGAATATGTGTACTAATGATGCATTATGATGTGAATATGTGGTCTAATGATGCATTATAATGTGAATATGTGTACTAATGACGCATTATGATGTGAATATGTGTACTAATGATGCATTATAATGTGAATATGTGTACTAATGATGCATTATGATGTGACTGTGTGTATTAATGATGTATTATCATGTGAATATGTGTCCTAATGATGCATTATGATGTGACGATGTGTACTAATGATGTTTTATCATGTGGATATGTGTACTAATGATGCATTATGATGTGAATATGTGTACGAATGATGCATTACGATGTGACTGTGTGTACTAATGATGCATTATGATGTGAATATGTGAACTAATGATGCATTATAATGTGAATATGTGTAATGATGATGTTGAAGGAGCTGGGGCTCCCACGTCGATCGGAAGAATGGACGCGACAAAAAGCTGGAATTCATCCGAGTTGCTTTATTCAAACCAAACACTCAGGCACTCTGACAAGCCCGTTTATCGGGCAGCAATATATATACATATTATCCCGGAGCGTTTGCCCAGGAAAGGCGAGAGGGGGCGTGGCCCAGCGTCCTGGCTGCGGCCTGGCAAGTTGAGGGCGAGCCTGCCCGGGCATGCCCGGGCATGCCCGGGCGTCCCGACCGAGGCCTGGCAAGTTGAGCGCGGGCCTGCCCGGGCGTCCTGGACGAGCCTGGCATGGTGATCGCTCCGCGTCCTTGATAGGTGCAAGGCGATTGTGAAAACCCAGCGGTAGCCGCTACACACGTCCCCCCAGAATCGACTTGCACCGGCAGGGTCAATTTGAGGGGGGTCCTGATGACCCGGCCAAAGCGACCCCTGGCGGGTCGTGGGAGGGGGTCCGGTGTGGTGGTGGGCGGTCGAGTGGGGGGCACCGTGGACGGGGGGCGGCCTCGCCGCGGCGGAAGGGCCACCCGTGGTGGGTGGTCGACGTCCACGTGCGCCGGCTTGAGGCGGTCCACCGCAATCCGGTCCGACCTGCCGCCGATGTCGATGACGAACGACTTGTTGTCCCGTCGCAGCACCCGGAAGGGCCCGTCGTACGGCGGCCGGAGTGGCCCCCGATGTGCGTCGTGACGCACAAAAACATACTCCGCTGTGCGAAGTGCTGGGGGGACGTAGGACTGGGGGTCACCGTGGTGGGATGTTGGCACGGGGGCAAACCGTCGGGCGGCCTCCTGGAGGTCCGAGCGCTGGTGAGCTGCGGACCAGGGACTGGTAGCGTCGGGCACGAATTCGCCCGGGACGCGTAGCGCCTGGCCATAGACAAGCTCGGCGGTGGATGCCTGGAGGTCCTCCTTGGGGGCCGTGCGGAGGCCCAAAAGGACCCACGGCAGCCGGTCGGCCCAACCGCCGTCTTGAACGCCGGCCATGAGCGCGGCCTTCATGGAGCGGTGGAATCGCTCGCACAACCCGTTTGCTTGGGGGTGGTAGGCCGTAGTACGGTGGAGCTTGACCCCCAGGTTGCGGCGACCGCGCCCCACAGCTCGGAGGTGAACTGTGGTCCGCGGTCTGACGAGATGTCCGCCGGTGCGCCGAAGCGGGCGACCCAGGTGGCGATGAAAGCCTGCGCCACATCGGCGGTGGTGGTGGAGACGAGGGGAACGGCCTCCGGCCACCTGGTGGTCCTGTCCACCATGGTGAGCAGGTGTGTGAACCCCCGTGATGGGGGGAGGGGGCCCACCAGATCCACGTTGACGTGGTCGAAACGTCGTTCGGGCACGGTGAAAGGTGCCAGCGGGGCCTGGGTGTGTCGGTGGACCTTGGCCCGTTGGCAGGCCGTGCAGGTGCTGGTCCAATCGCGGACGTCCCGACGAAGGCCGTGCCAGATGAATCGCGCTGACACCAGCTTCTGGGAAGCTTTCCGGCCCGGGTGGGAAAGGCCGTGGAGGGAGGCGAATATGCGGCGTTGCCAGGTGACGGGCACGATGGGGCGAGGCTGGCCTTGGGAGACATCGCAGAGCAGGACAGTGTCCGCGAAGGGGATGTCGGCCAGGCGGAGGCCCGTGTCCGCCGCCCAGAGGGCTTGCACCGTGGTGTCGGTGGTTTGGTCCGCCGCCATAAGCGCAAAGTCCACGCCCAGGTGGACCGCGTTCGCGCTGGCCCGGGAAACACAGTCGGCCACGGCGTTGTTTTTGCCGGCGACGTGCCGGATGTCCGTGGTAAACTCCGACACGGCGGAGAGGTGGCGCTGTTGGCGGGCCGACCACGGCTCCGTGACCTTGGCCATGGCGTAAACCAACGGCTTGTGGTCGATGAACGCCGTGAAAGGTCGGCCCTCCAGGAGGTGGCGGAAATGGCGGACGGCCAGGTGTAGACCGAGGAGCTCCCGGTCAAACGTGCTGTATTTGAGCTCGTTCGGCCGGAGCTGCCGGCTGAAAAAAGCGAGTGGCTGCCAAACCCCGTTCACCCATTGCTCATGTACGGCGCCCACCGCGTAGTCGGAGGCATCCGTGGTGAGGGCGATGGGAGCGTTGAGCACCGGGTGAGCGAGCAGTGTTGCGTCGGCGAAGGCCCGCTTTGAGCTTTGGAAGGCCGCATCCATTGCTGCGGACCAGGCGATGTCGTGCTTGGCCGGCTTGCCCCGGAGGGCTTCGTAGAGGGGCCGCATGAGTTGAGCAGCGCGGGGCACGAAGCAGTGATAAAAATTCACCATTCCCAGGAATTCCTGCAGGGCCTTTATGGTGCGGGGACGCGGGAACGTGGTGATGGCCTCGACCTTGGTTGGCAGCGGCACGGCCCCGTTCTTGGTGATGTGGTGGCCCAAAAAATCAATGGCCGTCGTGCCGAAGTGGCATTTGGCCGGGTTGACGATGAGGCCGTGCTCGCTGAGGCGCCCAAACAGTGTTCGGAGGTGGAGGAGGTGCTCGGCCCGGGACGTGCTGGCGACGCGGATGTCGTCCAGGTAAACGAAAAGGAACGGCAGGTCACGCAGCACGCCGTCCATCAAGCGCTGGAACGCCTGAGCCGCGTTCTTGAGACCAAACGGCATCCGCAAGAATTCGAATAAGCCGAACGGCGTGATGACTGCCGTTTTAGGGACGTCGGCCGCCCTGACAGGTACCTGGTGATATCCCCGTATGAGATCAATTTTCGAAAAAATGACCCGTCCCGCCAGACGGGCGGAGAAGTCTTGGATATGCGGGATCGGGTACCTGTCGGGGGTCGTAGCGTCATTGAGATGGCGGTAGTCGCCACACGGGCGCCATCCACCCCCCGGCTTTGGCACGATGTGCAGTGGCGAGACCCACGCGCTATCGGAGCGCCACACGATGCCGAGGTGCTCCAACGCGTCGAATTCGGCCTTCGCCACGGCGAGCTTGGCTGGGTCGAGGCGGCGGGCCCTGGCGTAGACCGGCGGGCCCGTGGTTGGTATGTGGTGCTCGATCCCATGCCGTACTGCGACGGCCGAAAACGTCGGCCGCGTGAGGGCCGGGAACTCCGTGAGCAGGCGAGCAAACTCGTTCGCCGCCGGGACGGCGCATGCCAGCTCGGTCGGCGCGGAGCTGCTCAATGTGCAAGAGTGCTCGCCGAGCAGTGAAAGCATGTAGTCCATTCGCTCGGAAGGGCGCGTGTCGCCGAGCTCGGGCAGGTCGAGCAGGCGCCGTGCGCGTTCCGCCGATGGGTGGGCGAAAGCGACAAGGAGAAGCTTCTTAATCGCGCCGTATTTGTCAGCGGCTGGCGGGCTCTCGAGGAGGCTCAGGGCGCGGGCCGCGGAGGCCGAACCGAGCGCTGTTACCACATGGTGGAAGCGGGTGTCGTCGGCCGTGATGCCTCGCAGGGCGAACAGGGAATCCGCCTGTGCGAACCAAACCGCCGCGTGAGCCTCCCAGAAGGTAGGCAGTTTAAGGGCGACTGCCGTGTCCATGTCGGTAGGTCACCAATGAAGGAGCTGGGGCTCCCACGTCGATCGGAAGAATGGACGCGAGGAAAAGCTGGAATTCATCCAAGTTGCTTTAATCAAACCAAACACTCAGGCACTCTGACAAGCCCGTTTTCCGGGCAGCAATATATATACATATTATCCCGGAGCGTTTGCCCAGGAAAGGCGAGAGGGGGCGTGGCCCAGCGTCCTGGCTGCGGCCTGGCAAGTTGAGGGCGAGCCTGCCCGGGCATGCCCGGGCATGCCCGGGCGTCCCGACCGAGGCCTGGCAAGTTGAGCGCGGGCCTGCCCGGGTGTCCTGGACGAGCCCGGCATGGTGATCGCTCCGCGTCCTTGATAGGTGCAAGGCGATTGTGAAAACCCAACGGTAGCCGCTACAATGTATTATAATGTGAATATGTGTATTAATGATGTATTAAAATGTGAATATGTGCACTAATGATGTATTATAATGTGAATATGTTTATTAATGATGTATTACAATGTGAATATGAATAACCCAGAGGACCTCGGAGGAGGAGCTACGAATCCGAGAGGATACCCAGAGGACCTCGGAGGAGGAGCTATGAATCCGAGAGGACACCCAGAGGACCTCGGAGGAGGAGCTACGAATCCGAGAGGATACCCAGAGGACCTTGGAGGAGGAGCTACGAATCCGAGAGGATACCCAGAGGACCCCGGAGGAGGAGCTACAAATCCGAGAGGATAACCATAGGACCCCGGAGGAGGAGCTACGAATCCGAGAGGATAACCAGAGGACTTCGAAGGAGGAGCTACGAATCCGAGAGGATACCCAGAGGACCTCGGAGGAGGAGCTACGAATCCGAGAGGATACCCAGAGGACCTCGGAGGAGGAGCGACGAATCCGAGAGGATACCCAGAGGACCTCGGAGGAGGAGCTACGAATCCGAGAGGATACCCAGAGGACCACGGAGGAGGAGCTACAATTCCGAGAGGATACCCAGAGGACCTCGGAGGAGGAGCTACGAATCCGAGAGGGTACCCAGAGGACCTCGGAGGAGGAGATACGAATCAGAGAGGATACCCAGAGGACCTCGGAGGAGGAGCTTCGAATCCGAGAAGATACCCAGAGGACCTCGGAGGAGGAGCTACGAATCCGAGAGGATACCTAGAGGACCTCGGAGGAGGAGCTATGAATCCGAGAGGATACCCAGAGAACCTCGGAGGAGGAGCTACGCCATCGAGAGGATACCCAGAGGACCTCGGAGGAGGAGCTACGATTCCGAGACGATACCCAGAGGACCTCGGAGGAGGAGCTACGAATCCGAGAGGAAACCCAGAGGACCTCGGAGGAGGAACTACGAATCCGAGAGGATACCCAGATGACCTCGGAGGAGGAGCTACTCCGCCGAGAGGCGAGGACTCGGGCCCTGTCAGCGGGCTGCCTCACCCATTCCCAGCTTATATAGGTGGGACAAGTATGCCGTAGGCCTTACCCCGCCCTGCCTCATATGTATACCTGAGCTCGATTCTGTCTGCAAAAACTGATAAAGGTGGAGGAGTTTGCGGGCTCTGCCGGCGTGCGACCTAACCCCACCCCGCCTTATATAGGTGGGGCGAGGACTCGAGCTCTGTCAGCGGGTGGCCTCACCCATCCCCGCCTTCTAGAGGTGGGGTGAGTATGCGGGAGGCTTTAACCCGCCGTGCCTTATCTAGGTGGGGCAACCACTCGGGTTCAGTCGCCGTGCGGTCCCACCCCGCCCCGCATTTTATTTTTTATGAAAGTCCTCGATATAATAAATGTGTTTCCACACCAAAATAAGATTTGAAATTTTAATTTAATATGTACATCCTTTGCTCTTATGTTGTATTTTGATGATTGTATTCATGTATTAACTGATTGCAAAGTGTTTAACATGAAAGATTTCGCAAACGGATATTGGTTTTATTTTTGGAGTCCACTGAAGTTGATTCTTTGAAACTGTTTTCATGTTGAATCAATGCTATGAGACATTTTCAAGCTTTACTCAATAATCTGTTTTTGAAAGATAGTTTCAATTTGATGGTAAAATACTTGTGCATTGGTGCAAACAATTGGGCCATTATAGTTGTAAAAACATCAGCATTTACATGTTCTTGACATTATTACTTTCACCAGTATCTTGACATGTTTTGGATTTTGAAATCTTCCATCACAATCTTAGCCATCAATTCCTCTCCTAAAGAAGTTCACCAATCTCTGTGATTGAGGACCAGGAAGCTCAATGATAAATTGCAGTTTTGTTTTCTGTGCATGTGAAGATTATTTTTCAGCGATAAACATGTGGCAATCCTCACTGACTGCTTGGACTCTGGAGACCACATCAGGAAGCAGATTCTTCACCTTATTTGGTCCAAGGGTGGTGAAAAATTCTCACTTATTTCCTTTGATGGTGAAGTGGAGATGGAAGTAACAATGGATGTCCATCACTTTGACGGGCGAGGTTGGGGCCCGTCAATTTTTAGCCACGTCGCAGACGCTGCTCATAGAGTGCCCTCTGCTGTTGTTGTTGTTCTTCTTCTTCTTCTTCTTTTTCTTCTTCTTGTTGTTCTTGCAGAGAAGACAAAACGTCGAAGCTCCACCCATTCTGGGAACCATAGCTCCACCCATTTTGGGAGAGGCTTCATAAAAACAAATATCCACCATTTTATTAACTCGCATAGCTTTGAGGCCTGTTTTGTAGGCCCGTGGTGTCTTCCTCTCTCACACAGTTTTATTTCAAATCAAATTTGATATATCATTTCATTTTTCACAGTCGCTAACATAGTTTTAGACTCGGTTGAAAAAAAACGGGAAGAAAATCCGATGAAAGTTGCCCTTTATAGAACGAAATGAATGCTCAAAGGCCTGTAACTTCAAGTCCATTGAGATATATATTTTTTAAATTGCGGCATGGTCAGTCATACACCGCCCGAAATAAGAGACGGGAAAATGCCGAGATATATATATTTTGTTTAAATCGCGGCATGGTCAGTCATACACCGCCCGAAATAACAGACGGGAAAATGCCGAGATATATAAAAAATTCGTCCATTTGATGACAATCGTCACGATGAAATATTTAATTTATACGTCATCACAATAATGTGGAGAGAGGAGCATAGCTTCGTTCACGTGTCGCCACACACAATGGAAATTGCCGATATATATATATTTTTAATCGCGGCATGGTCAGTCATACACCGCCTGAAATAACAGACGGGAAAATGCCGAGATATATTAAAAATTCGTCGCCACACACGGGAAATTGCCGAGATATATTTTCACTTTGCACAAAAATAACATCAAGTAATCGAATCGATAGGAATGTCCTGTGCCTATAACATCGACGTTATAGGCACAGCTGCATCTAGGCATTGTGTAACATCGACGCGGCTTTTGTTTTAATTAAAACTTTTTGTACTTGTTTCCTTTGGTGGGCATGGTTGTGGATGTCTTAGTTTTATATCTTGTTTTTTCACTCATTCAGAGATATCCTTGTTGTCTTTCGATTGTCAGAGGAAGGACCTTTTTAGGTGTTGTATTGTTTTTTATATGGTTCAATCACGACTACATTTTATGAGCAACTGTCTTGCAACTTACATGAGATATATGTCCTTTCTCGTGGAGAGTAAGTGTGGTCCAAACCTCACCCAAGTGGGCGACCTCACCTCGCTGCGCCTTATAAAGGTGGGGCGAGGAATCAAGCCCTGTCGGCAGGGGGCTTCACCCCTCCCCGCCTTACATAGGTGGGGCGAGTATGCGGGAGGCCTGACCCCGCCCTGCCTTGCATATACTTGAGCTCAATTCTGTGTTAAAAAAGGTATATATATATATATATATTGTTGTGGATATGAGAATGTTTTTTTTTTTTTTGTTGTGTAATGAATTGTTGTAAAATGTCACCCTCCTTCCTGCATTTGTTGTTGTATAAAGGTCAAAGGGCGTTCCCGTAGTTAATTCCATAAAACATACACGAAGGACACCATATATCCCGGTTCGGTAGTTATATCCTTATTATGTGTATTAGTGTAAGGCTGTGTCTTCCATTAATTTAAATACTCCATTGCACCAAGTGAAATAAGAGTAGATTCCCTTCACCTTCCCCTTCCAACAATTGCCAACTGTTCCCTCCGCGACTCCATTCGCCACGAGGTCGGCTCGGAGAAGAAGGGGGAGGAGCCGCCGAATCCTGGGCGTGCCCGCCCATCGTCATCAAGGGCGGAGCCAGAGGGCCGTGCCGACCAATCAGGGCCGAGGCGAGCTCACCGATGGGCATGTTCTAGAGGCCGGCGGCTTGATTGCCCGGGGGGTTATAAAGAGCGCGCGCGGAAGCCGTTAAGAAGAAGTGCGCACGAGGGCGAAGCAAGAGAGGAACGTCCTGAGAGAGATACGTCCTAAGATATACGTCCAAAGAGATACATGCAGAGATACGTGCGACGATCAAGTGCAAGCGAGTCAGAGCGGCGAAGTGCGAAGTGCCAAGTAGGGAAAGTGCCGAGTGCGCAGAGCCAAGTGCAAGAGAGTTCAAAGGAGCAGCTTTGGAGAGCGAACGGTGCACCGGAGGGGCTTCGCCGTGCAGATTGGAACCGCGGCTGTTTTGGCGATCCCAGCTCGGGTATTGACGGCAGCTATCCGCTTCCGGCCCGACCGATCCCCGCTGAACCTTCCTCCCCCGCCAAGCCATTCCTCCTTCCGATCCTTCCTGCCTGCAAATTCCCAATTTGTGTGAGTCCGTCTTTCGTTTGTTCTGTCCAGGGTTCAAAGTAAGACTGCCATAGATAAGCTAAGTTTCACTTTGTCCGCTTCTTCTTCTTCTGTTTTTATTTTATTATCCTTCCTTCTCCTTGGTTTCTTTGATTGTGTAAATAGTAGGAATAAATTTAATAGCATTTCCAACCTTTTTGCTTTGGTGTTCTTCTTCTTCACAACCTTCGCTTTAGTCTTTTCCCCATTGAATATCTGTGGCGCGATTCGGCCAACGTTCAGGAATCGGGTTAGTCGGGGTAACTGTTCGGGCGCGGCGGCCATCCGCTCGGCAAACAACATCCTCGCCGCGGTCCCGTAACAATATACTCGATCTCGATTCTGTGTACAAAAAAAATAAATACATGATGATGTGACTGTGTGTATTAATGGTGTATTATAATGTGAATATGTGTACTAATGATGTATCATTATGTGAATATGTGTACTAATGATGCATTATGATGTGAATATGTGTACTAATGACGCATTACGATGTGAAAATGTGTACTAATGATGCATTATGATGTGAATATGTGTACTAGTGATGCATTATAATGTGACTGTGTGTATTAATGATGTATTATAATGTGAAAATGTGTATTAATGGTGTATTATAATGTGGATATGTGTACTAATGATGTATCATTATGTGAATATGTGTACTAATGATGCATTATGATGTGAATATGTGCACTAATGATGCATTATGATGTGAATATGTGTACTAATGACGCATTATGATGTGAATATGTGTACTAATGATGCATTATAATGTGAATATGTGCACTAATGATGCATTATGATGTGAATATGTTTACTAATGATGCATTATGACATGAATATGTGTACTAATGATGCAATATAATGTGAATATGTGTACTAATGACGCATTATAATGTGAATATGTTTACTAATGATGCGTTATGGCATGAATATGTGTACTAATGATGTATTATAATGTGAATATGTGTATTAATGGTGTATTATAATGTGGATACGTGTACTAATGATGTATCATTATGTGAATATGTGTACTCATGATGCATTATAATGTGAATATGTGTTCTATTGATGCATTATGATGTGAATATGTGTACTCATGAGGCATTATGATGTGAATATGTGTACTAATGATGCATTATAATGTGAATATGTGTACTCATGATGTATTATCATGTGAATATGTGTACTCATGATGCATTATAAAGTGATTATGTGTATTAATGATGTATTATAATGTGAATATGTGTACTAATGATGCATTATGATGTGACTATGTGTATTAATGATGTATTATCATGTGAATATGTGTACTAATGATGCATTATGATGTGACTGTGTATTAATGATGTATTATAATGTGAATATGTGTACTAATGATGCATTATGATGTGACTGTGTACTAATGATGTATCATTATGTGAATATGTGTACTAATGACGCATTATGATGTGAATATGTGCACTAATGATGCATTATAATGTGAATATGTGTTCTATTGATGCATTATGATGTGAATATGTGTACTCATGATGTATTATCATGTGAATATGTGTACTCATGATGCATTATAAAGTGATTATGTGTATTAATGATGTATTATAATGTGAATATGTGTACTCATGATGTATTATCATGTGAATATGTGTACTCATGATGCATTATAAAGTGATTATGTGTATTAATGATGTATTATAATGTGAATATGTGTATTAATGATGCATTATGATGCGACGATGTGTATTAATGATGTATTATCATGTGAATATGTGTACTCATGATGCATTATAAAGTGATTATGTGTATTAATGATGTATTATAATGTGAATATGTGTACTAATGATGCATTATGATGTGAATATGTGCACTAATGATGCATTATAATGTAAATATGTGTTCTATTGATGCATTATGATGTGAACATGTGTACTCATGAGGCATTATGATGTGAATATGTGTACTAATGATGCATTATAATGTGAATATGTGTACTCATGATGTATTATCATGTAAATATGTGTACTCATGATGCATTATAAAGTGATTATGTGTATTAATGATGTATTATAATGTGAATATGTGTACTAATGATGCATTATGATGTGACAATGTGTATTAATGATGTATTATCATGTGAATATGTGTACTAATGATGCATTATGATGTGACTGTGTATTAATGATGCATTATAATGTGAATATGTGTACTCATGATGTATTATCATGTGAATATGTGTACTCATGATGCATTATAAAGTGATTATGTGTATTAATGATGTATTATAATGTGAATATGTGTACTAATGATGCATTATGATGTGATGATGTGTATTAATGATGTATTATCATGTGAATATGTGTACTAATGATGCATTATGATGTGACTGTGTATTAATGATGTATCATTATGTGAATATGTGTAATAATGACGCATTATGATGTGAATATGTGGACTAATGATGCATTATAATGTGAATATGTGTTCTAATGATGCATTATGATGTGAATATGTGCACTAATGATGCATTATGATGTGAATATGTGTACTAATGATGCATTATAATGTGAATATGTGTACTAATGATGCATTATGATGTGAATATATGTGCTAATGATGCTTTATAATGTGAATATGTGTACTAATGATGCATTATGATGTGAATATGTGTACTAATGACGCATTACGATGTGAAAATGTGTACTAATGATGCATTATGATGTGAATATGTGTACTAGTGATGCATTATAATGTGACTGTGTGCATTAATGATGTATTATAATGTGAATATGTGTATTAATGGTGTATTAAAATGTGGATATGTGTACTAATGATGTATCATTATGTGAATATGTGTACTAATGATGCATTATGATGTGAATATGTGCACTAATGATGCATTATAATGTGAATATGTGTTCTATTGATGCATTATGATGTGAATATGTGCACTAATGAGGCATTATGATGTGAATATGTGTACTAATGATGCATTATAATGTGAATATGTGTACTCATGATGTATTATCATGTGAATATGTGTACTCATGATGCATTATAATGTGAATATGTGTATTAATGATGTATTATAATGTGAATATGTGTACTAATGATGCATTATGATGTGAATATGTGCACTAATGATGCATTATAATGTGAATATGTGTACTAATGATGCATTATGATGTGAATATGTGTAATAATGATGCATTATAATGTGAATATGTGTACTAATGATGCATTATGACGTGAATATGTGCACTAATGATGCATTATAATGTGAATATGTGTACTAATGACGCATTATGATGTGAATATGTGTACTAATGATGCATTATGATGTGAATATGTGTACTAATGATGCATTATAATGTGAATATGTGTACTAATGACGCATTATGATGTGAATATGTGTACTAATGATGCATTATAATGTGAATATGTGTCCTAATGATGCATTATGATGTGACTGTGTGTATTAATTGATGTATTATCATGTGAATATGTGTACTAATGATGTTTTATCACGTGGATATGTGTACTAATGATGCATTATGATGTGAATATGTGTACTAATGATGCATTATGATGTGAATATGTGTACTAATGATGCATTATGATGTGACTGTGTGCACTAATGATGCATTATGATGTGAATATGTGTACTAATGACGCATTATGATGTGAATATGTGTACTAATGATGCATTATGATGTGACTGTGCACTAATGATGCATTATGATGTGAATATGTGTACTAATGATGCATTATAATGTGAATATGTGTACTAATGATGTATTATAATGTGAATATGTGTATTAATGATGTATTATAATGTGAATATGTTTATTAATAATGTATTATAATGTGAATATGTTTATTAATGATGTATTATAATGTGAATATGTGTATTAATGATGTATTAAAATGTGAATATGTGCACTAATGATGTATTATAATGTGAATATGTTTATTAATGATGTATTATAATGTGAATATGTGTATTAATGATGTATTAAAATGTGAATATGTGCACTAATGATGTATTATAATGTGAATATGTTTATTAATGATGTATTATAATGTGAATATGTGTATTAATGATGTATTAAAATGTGAATATGTGCACTAATGATGTATTATAATGTGAATATGTTTATTAATGATGTAATATAATGTGAATATGTGTATTAATGATGTATTATAATGTGAATATGTGCACTAATGATGTATTATAATGTGAATATGTTTATTAATGATGTATTATAATGTGAATATGTGTATTAATGATGTATTATAATGTGAATATGTTTATCAATGATGTATTACAATGTGAATATGAATAACCCAGAGGACCCCGGAGGAGGAGCTACGAATCCGAGAGGATACCCAGAGGACCTCGGAGGAGGAGCTATGAATCCGAGAGGACACCTAGAGGACCTCGGAGGAGGAGCTACAAATCCGAGAGGATACCCAGAGGACCTCGGAGGAGGAGCTACAAATCCAAGAGGATAACCATAGGATCCCGGAGGAGGCGCTACGAATCCGAGAGGATAACAAGAGGACTTCGAAGGAGGAGCTACGAATCCGAGAGGATACCCAGAGGACTTCGGAGGAGGAGCTACGAATCCGAGAGGATACCCAGAGGACCTCGGAGGAGGAACTACGAATCCGAGAGGATACCCAGAGGACCTCGGAGGAGGAGCTACAAATCCGAGAGGACCTCGGAGGAGGAGCTACGAATCCGAGAGGATACCCAGAGGACCTCAGAGGAGGAGCTACGAATCCGAGAGGATACCCAGAGGACCTCGGAGGAGGAGCTACGAATCAGAGAGGATACCCAGAGGACCTCGGAGGAGGAGCTACGAATCCGAGAAGATACCCAGAGGACCTCGGAGGAGGAGCTATGAATCCGAGAGGATACCCAGAGGACCTCGGAGGAGGAGCTATGAATCCGAGAGGATACCCAGAGGACCTCGGAGGAGGAGCTACGAATCCGAGAGGCTACACAGAGGACCTCGGAGGAGGAGCTACGAATCCGAGAGGCTACACAGAGGACCTCGGAGGAGGAGCTACACCGCCGAGAGGATACCCAGAGGACCTCGGAGGCGGAGCTATGAATATTAGAGCATACCCAGAAGACCTTGGAGGCGGAGCTACGAATCCGAGAGCGTACCCAGAGGACCTTGGAGGCGGAGCTACGATTCCGAGAGGATACCCAGAGGACCTCAGATGAGAGCTACGAATCCGAGAGGATACCCAGAGGACCTCGGATGAGGAGCTATGAATCCGAGAGGATACCCAGAGGACCTCGGAGGAGGAGCTATGCCGACGAGAGGATACCCAGAGGACCTTGGAGGAGGAGCTACGACTCCGGGAGGATACCCAGAGGACCTCAGAGGAGGAGTTACGTATCCGAGAGGATACCCAGATGACCTCGGAGGAGGAGGTATACCGCCGAGAGCATACCTAGAGGACCTTGGAGATGGAGCTACGAATCCGAGAGCATATCCAGAGGACCTTGGAGGCGGAGCTACGAATACGAGAGGCGAGGACTCGGGCTCTGTCAGCGGGCTGCCTCAACCATTCCCGTCTTATATAGGTGGGACGAGTATGCCGTAGGCCTTACCCCGCCCTGCCTGATATATATATACTTGAACTCGATTCTGTCTACAAAAACAAACAAACAAAAAAAAACCTCATCCCTCCCCACCTTATATAGGCGGAGGAGTTTGCGGGCTTTGTCGGCGTGCGACCTAACCCCACCCCGCCTTATATAGGTGGGGCAAGGACTCGAGATCTGTCAGCGGGCGGCCTCACCCATCCCCGCCTTCTAGAGGTGGGGCGAATATGCAGGTCGCAGGAGGCTTTAACCCGCCCTGCCTTATTTAGGTGGGGCAACCACTCGGGTTCAGTCGCCGGGCTGTCCCACCCCGCCGCGCATTTTATTTTTTATAAAAGACCTCGATATAATATCCATGTTTCCACACCAAAATAAGATTTGAAATTTAAATTTAATATGTACATCCTTTGCTCTTATGTTGTATTTTGATGATTGTATTAGTTTATTAACTGATTGCAAAGTGTTTAACATGAAAGATTTCGCAAACGGATATTGGTTTTATTTTTGGAGTCCACTGAAGTTGATTCTTTGAAACTGTTTTCATGTTGAATCAATGCAATGGGACATTTTCAATCTTTACTCAATAATCTGTTTTTGGAAGATAGTTTCAATTTGATGGTAAAATACTTGTGCACTGGTGCAAACAATAGGGCCATTATAGTTGTAAAAACATCAGCATTTACATGTTCTTGACTTTATTATTTTCACCAGTATCCTGCCATGTTTTGGATTTTGAAATCTTCCATCACAATCTTCGCCATCAATTCCTCTCCTAAATAAATTCACCAATCTCTGTGATTGAGGACCAGGAAGCTCAATGATAAATTGCAGTTTTGTTTTCTGTGCATGTGAAGATTATTTTTCAGCGATAAATATGTGGCAACCCTCATTGACTGATTGGACTCTGGAGACCACATCAGGAAGCAGATTCTTCACCTTATTTTGTCCAAAGTTGGTGAAAAATTCTCACTTATTTCCTTTGATGGTGAAGTGGAGATGGAAGTAATAATGGATGTCCATCACTTTGACGGGCGAGGTTGGGGCCCGTCAATTTTTTCCTTTGGTGGGCATGGTTGTGGATGTCTTAGTTTTATATCTTGTTTTTTCATTCATTCAGAGATATCCTTGTTGTCTTTCGATTGTCAGAGGAAGGACCTTTTTAGGTGTTGTATTGCTTTTATATGGTTCAATCACGACTACATTTTATGAGAAACTGTCTTGCAACTTACATGAGATATATGTCCTTTCTCGTGGAGAGTAAGTGTGGTCCAACCCTCACCCAAGTGGGCGACCTCACCTCGCTGCACCTTATAAAGGTGGGGCAAGGAATCAAGCCCTGTCGGCGGGGGGCCTCACCCCTCCCCGCCTTACATAGGTGGGGCGAGTATGCTGGAGGGCTGACCTCGCTCTGCCTTGTATATACTTGAGCTCAATTCTGTGTTTAAAAAATGTATATATGTATCTATATTATAATATGCTACGGTGATTCTGTTGGACTTCTGTCCGGGGGTGTGGCTTCATCCGTTTGCAGAGTAGCTCCACCCGTAGCTCCACCCATTCTTGGAGAGGCTTCATGTAAACAAATATCCACCATTTTATTAACTCGAATGGCTTTGAGGCCTGTTTAGTTAGGCCCGTGCTGTCTTTCTCTCTCACACAGGTTTATTTCAATTCTAATTCGATATATCATTTCATTTTTAACAGTCGCTAACATTGTGTTAGACTCGGTTGAAAAAAAACTGGAAGAGAATCCCAAGAAAGTTTCCGTTTATAGAACGAAATGATTTCTCAAAGGCCTGTAAACTAAACGCCCATTTTATCGAATTCACCATCTGATTTCATTTTTATCGATGGTTTTCGACTCGGTGTCAGAAATAATTGAGAACATTCACAGACGCACGGGAAATTGCCGAGATATATTTATAACAAGTACAAAAAGTTTTAATTAAAACAAAAGCCGCGTCGATGTTACACAATGCCTCGATGCAGCTGTGCCTATAACGTCGATGTTATAGGCACAGGACATTCCTATTGATTCGATTACTTGATGTTATTTTTGTGCAAAGTGAAAATATATCTCGGCAATTTCCTGTGTGTGGCGACGAATTTTTAATATATCTCGGCATTTTCCCGTCTGTTATTTCAGGCGGTGTATGACTGACCATGCCGCAATTTAAAAAAAATATATCTCGGCAATTTCCCGTATGTGGCGACATGTGAACGAAGCTATGCTCCTCTCTCCACATTATTGTGACGACGTATAAATTAAATATTTCATCGTGACGATTTTCATCAAATGGACGAATTTTTAATATATCTCGGCATTTTCCCATCTGTTATTTCAGGCGGTGTATGCCTGACCATGCCGCGATTTAAAAAAAATATATCTCGGCAATTTCCCGTATGTGGCGACACGTGAACGAAGCTATGCTCCTCTCTCCACATTATTGTGACGACGTATAAATTAAATATTTCATCGTGACGATTGTCATCAAATGGACGAATTTTTAATATATCTCGGCATTTTCCCGTCTGTTATTTCGGGCGGTGTATGACTGACCATGCCGCGATTTAAACAAAATATATATATCTCGGCATTTTCCCATCTGTTATTTCGGGCGGTGTATGACTGACCATGCCGCGATTTAAAAAAAAAATATCTCAATGGACTTGAAGTTACAGGCCTTTGAGAATTCATTTCGTGCTATAAAGGGCAACTTTCATCGGATTTTCTTCCCGTTTTTTTTCAACCGAGTCTAAAACTATGTTAGCGACTGAAAAATGAAATGATATATCGAATTTGATTTGAAAGAAAACTGTGTGAGAGAGGAAGACACCACAGGCCTACAAAACAGGCCTCAAAGCTATGCGAGTTAATAAAATGGTGGATATTTGTTTATATGAAGCCGCTCCCACAATGGGTGGAGCTATGGTTCCCAGAATGGGTGGAGCTTTGAGGTTTTGTCTTCTCTGCAAGAATAAGAACAAGAAGAAGAAGAAGAAGAACAACAACAACAGCAGAGGGCACTCTATGACCAGCGTCTGCGACGTGGCTAAAAAAATCGCGCCATGATGATACACAAAAATACACCGCCTAAAATAACAGTTGGGGAAAATGTCGACATATATTAAAAATTTGCTTTTTCTTTTCGTTAAGATATATTACTTTAACGTTTTATGAGAGTCGGCACAAAAACGACATATATATCTTCGTTCTTTCTTATTTCATTCAACATTATTATCCGCAAGTAAAATATGTTTCACGAAATGACCGAGAGATATGACTTCGTTTTTTTTTATTAGTTATGTGCGCATACACTTTAAATAGGTTTGGCAATAGGGGTTGGCGAGGAGTGTGAGGGGTTGTAGAGGGGTGCGAGGAGGTATTGGAGAGGAGTGCGAGGAGGCATTGGAGAGGAGTGCAAGGAGGAATTGGAGAGGAATGCGAGGAGGTATTTGAGAGGAATGCGAGGAGGTATTGGAGAGGAATGCGAGGAGTTATTGGAGAGGAGGGCGAGGAGGTATTGGAGAGGAGTGCGAGGAGGTATTGGAGAGGAGTGCGAGGAGGTATTGGAGAGGAGTGTGAAGAGGTATTGGAGAGGAGTGCGAGAAGGTATTGGAGAGGATTGCGAGGAGGTATTGGAGAGGAGTGTGAGGAGGTATTGGAGAGGAGTGTGAGGAGGTATTGGAGAGGAGTGTGAGGGGTTGGAGAGGAGTGTGAGGGGTTGGCGAGGAGTGTGAGGGGTTGTAGAGGAGTGTGATGGGTTGCAGAGGAGTGTGAGGGATTGGAGAGGAGTGTGAGGGATTGGAGAGGAGTGTGAGGGATTGGAGAGGAGTGTGCGGGATTGGAGAGGAGTGTGCGGGATTGGAGAAGAGTGTGCGGGATTGGAGAGGCGTGTGCAGGATTGGAGAGGAGTGTGCGGGATTGGAGAGGAGTGTGCGGGATTGGAGAGGAGTGTGCGGGATTGGAGAGGAGTGTGCGGGATTGGAGAGGAGTGTGCGGGATTGGAGAAGAGTGTGCGGGATTGGAGAAGAGTGTGCGGGATTGGAGGGGAGTGTGTGGGATTGGAGAGGAGTGTGTGGGATTGGAGAGGAGTGTGAGGGATTTGAGAGGCGTGCGAGGGATTGGAGAGGAGTGTGAGGGATTGGAGAGGAGTGTGAGGGATTGGAGAGGAGTGTGAGGGATTGGATAGAAGTGTGAGGGATTGGAGAGGAGTGTGAGGGATTGGAGAGGAGTGCGAGGAGGTATTGGAGAGGAGTGTGAGAAGGTATTGGAGAGGAGTGTGAGGAGGAGTGGTATTGGAGAGGCGTGAGGGTAGAGAGCAGTGAGGGGGTCACATATTATGTGAAATAAATAAGTTGTGTTCATTACACCATTTTAACCATTTTGTAAAATTTAATGTGCAGCATCTAAATCAAGATGTCCAAATGTCACACACCATACCCATGGGATTCCCACGGGTGACCCCACGAGTATATATATACTCGATCTCGATTCTGTGTACAAAAAAAATAAATACCTGATGATGTGACTGTGTGTATGAATGATGCATTCTCATGTGAATGTGCGTACTAATGATGCATTATGATGTGACTGTGTGTGTTAATGATGTATTATAATGTGAATGTGCGTACTAATGATGCATTATGATGTGACTGTGTGTATTAATGATGTATTATAATGTGAATATGTGTACTAATGATGCATGATAATGTGAACATGTGTACTAATGATGCATTATGATGTGAATATGTGTACTAATGACGCATTATGATGTGACTGTGTGTATTAATGATGTATTATCATGTGAATATGTGTACTAATGATGCATTATGATGTGAATATGTGTGCTAATGATGCATTATAATGTGAATATGTGTATTAATGGTGTATTATAATGTGAATATGTGCACTAATGATGTATCATTATGTGAATTTGTGCATTAATGATGCATTATGATGTGAATATGTGTACTAATGATGCATTATGATGTGAATATGTGTACTAATGATGCATTATAATGTGAATATGTGTACTAATGACGCATTATGATGTGTATATGTGTACTAATGACGCATTATGATGTGAATATGTGGACTAATGATGATTATAATGTGAATATGTGTACTAATGATGCATTATGATGTGAATATGTGCACTAATGATGCATAATAATGTGAATATGTGTACTAATGATGTATTATGACATGAATATGTGTACTAATGATGCATTATAATGTGAATATGTTTACTAATGATGCATTATGACATGAATATGTGTACTAATGATGCATTATAATGTGAATATGTGTACTAATGACGCATTATGATGTGAATATGTGTACTAATGATGCATTATGATGTGAATATGTGTACTAATGATGCATTATAATGTGAATATGTGTACTAATGATGCATTATGATGTGACTGTGTGTATTAATGATGTATTATAATGTGAATATGTGTATTAATGGTGTATTATGATGTGACGATGTGTATTAATGATGTTTTATTATGTGGATATGTGTGCTAATGATGCATTATGATGTGACTGTGTGTATTAATGATGTATTATAATGGGAATATGTGTACTAATGATGTATCATGATGTGAATATGTGTACCAATGATGCATTATGATGTGAATATGTGTACTAATGATGCATTATAATGTGAATATGTGTTCTAATGATGCATTATGATGTGAATATGTTTACTAATGATGCATTATGATGTGAATATGTGCACTAATGATGCATTATAATGTGAATATGTGTACTAATGACGCATTATGATGTGAATATGTGCAATAATGATGCATTATAATGTGAATATGTGTACTAATGATGCATTATGACGTGAATATGTGCACTAATGATGCATTATAATGTGAATATTTGTACTAATGACGCATTATGATGTGAATATGTGTACTAATGATGCATTATGATGTGAATATGTGTCCTAATGATGCATTATGATGTGACTGTGTGTATTAATTGATGTATTATCATGTGAGTATGTGTACTAATGATGTTTTATCATGTGGATATGTGTACTAATGATGCATTATGATGTGAATATGTGTACTAATGATGCATTATAATGTGAATATGTGTACTAATGATGTATTATAATGTGAATATGTGTATTAATGATGTATTATAATGTGAATATGTTTATTAATAAGGTATTATAATGTGAATATGTTTATTAATGATGTATTATAATGTGAATATGTGTATTAATGATGTATTAAAATGTGAATATGTGCACTAATGATGTATTATAATGTGAATATGTTTATTAATGATGTATTATAATGTGAATATGTGTATTAATGATGTATTAAAATGTGAATATGTGAATTCATGATGTATTATAATGTGAATATGTGTACTAATGATGCATTATGACGTGAATATGTGCACTAATGATGCATTATAATGTGAATATGTGTACTAATGACGCATTATGATGTGAATATGTGTACTAATGATGCATTATGATGTGAATATGTGTACTAATGATGCATTATAATGTGAATATGTGTACTAATGATGCATTATGATGTGAAAATGTGTACTAATGATGCATTATAATGTGAATATTTGTCCTAATGATGCATTATGATGTGACTGTGTGTATTAATTGATGTATTATCATGTGAATATGTGTACTAATGATGTTTTATCATGTGGATATGTGTACTAATGATGCATTATGATGTGAATATGTGTACTAACGATGCATTATGATGTGACTGTGTGCACTAATGATGCATTATGATGTGAATATGTGTACTAATGATGCATTATAATGTGAATATGTGTACTAATGATGTATTATAATGTGAATATGTGTATTCATGATGTATTATAATGTGAATATGTTTATTAATAAGGTATTATAATGTGAATATGTTTATTAATGATGTATTATAATGTGAATATGTGTATTAATGATGTATTAAAATGTGAATATGTGCACTAATGATGTATTATAATGTGAATATTGTTACAGACGCGGTTGTGGATGTTGGTTTACCGAGCGGTTTGGTATGACCACGTCTGCACAGTTTACCCGATTCCACTCGAACGTTGGCCAAATCGCGCTATGCTAAATCAATTGAGGAAAAAGACACAACGGCTGGGTTAAAATGACACGACACCAAGGGTTCAGTTCTCAAGACCTCCGGAGGAGGTTATATTAGGGCGGAAGGTCAGATTACAACTACAAGAGGGACAGCATAGAAAGGCAGGCACTTAGACACACTTATCTTATTCCCGACAGACCACAGATAAACAGGACAAAAACTGACTCACACGGGGATTGATGGCAAGGAAAGCGGGTATTCGATGGCCAGCACAAGGTGCACCTTGTGCTCAGGGACAGGATAGCGCGGCCCAAAAGATGCAGGAGGTCTCTCAGCGCTCGGAGGTAGTGACTTCTTTTTCTCCAAGCTGGGGGCGCATCTGACGTCACATCCGGTAAGTCGCTGCGTATATCCGGCGGGGAGTGACACGCCCTCGGCTCGTTAGCTCCGCCCCAGATGGAATCGGTCCGCCCTTCTTATTGGGTGCGGGGGGGTTACCAGGCTCCGCCCTTGACGAGGAGCTGACAGCCAGCCCCTTCGTGGTAACCCCGTGGAGCGCATGGGTAATGGCGGCGAACCGAGCCGGAGTGAGGACGCACACTCCCCGCGCGCGCCGTTGTTGTAGTTGTTGTAGTTGTTGTTGTAGTTGTTGTTGTAGTTGTTGTTTGGGGAAGAAGACGGGAGGAGGTATGGGAAGGTCCTAAACTCACTACTGGTGCCATATAATCACATTCTGGTGCAACGAAGAGTCAGAATTAATGGAAACGAGTCCTTAACTGACATAGACTAAGAATAACTAGCAAGATGTCCGAAAGTTGTCTACGTGAGATGCGGTGGACCTGGGCACGACATTTAATGGGGGAAAAAGGGGAAGGTCGGTTCTACAGAGTGTTATTTACAGGCAATGGGACTAGGGAATGGGGGATGGGGGATAGTTGGGGAGTATTGGGGAAATAGGGGAGTATTTACAAGCGGATATTGAGGCCAAGTCCCATATCCGCAACATTGCACCCTTCTCTACCCTCGGGGCGTCCCGACCCGATAAATTTTTACCTATTTTAGTGTGGCACTCAGATGTAGTTCCCTCTACTATTAACTCTACCCTGAGTGCGACAGTTTTACAGATATTCACAAATGAGTAAATATGTCCCCCTGCGACGTTGCACCCTTCTCCTCACAGAAACACACCCACAGGATAACCGAATCACGGAAAGAATTCGCAAACTAAACATACAGCCGGTAGGGAGCATTATTTACACAAGACTACGCTGATATTTACACTACGATCCAGGACCTGTTTTTGGAGGAACACATGCAGATGTTATGCATAGAGAGAGAGCACGCATGCCAGCATCGATACACCAACCCACGAGTGCTCTGTGGCCTACGGCCTTTAATAATGTGCAGAGCACCCCTTCCCAGCACCAAAAGCACCACCCCAGCACCAATCGGTGCACCAATAAAATGTTTAATGATCATGGTGTGGTGTCGCAGCCGGCCGATGTTCTGCCGCTGGTCTTGCCTTTGTGTGGTCTTCGTACTTCTTTCAAAAATAAAGAAAGGCGCCAACCGCGTCCATTTCTTTATTGTGGCCGTCAGGGGGCCAACTATTAGTGGTTCACCTTGTATGGCATAGGTGCCACGTTGACCCATAGGTCCATCCATGGGTGGTGCTTGGCCGCAAAAGAACTGCGGTCCATTGTGGGTGGCCACAAACATTGCGGTCCATATGGTGTATCGATCCAAGCAGCAAGCAGCGAAAGTGCAGGCCCACAACTGCGAAGCCAGCACCTCTCTCTCCTCTCTCTCTCTCCCAAAGCCAGATCCTCGGAGGTGGGAGACAAAAGAAGAAGACAAGTGAGTAAGGTGGTAAGGGCGCAAAAGTGCACGCAATGTAAGATGATGCACACTGGGGGCACATGGGAACCAGGTGAGACAGGTACGTTCCTATCGTACGCCCCCCCCCCCCCCACCAGGTAACCTACATGGCCCCTCCCTTACCCCTTACTGTCTCCACAAAACACAACACTACCCATAAACATCTATTTTACAAATCAACAAACATCCCTACTGTCTTCCCCGTTCCTCCCATATACCAAATTCGTCTTCTCTCCCTCCTAACCAATCAAATTTGCCATTTTCAACTCTCATCAAAATTTGCCATCTCCAACTGAACATCATAATTTGCTATCACCAATTCATCATCAGTCCCTCCTAGGGAGGGAGAGATGGAATCACCCCAATGTCTCATCCACGTCGTGATGCGTCTCACAAATCCACAGCAATTCTCAGTTCCTGCACACAGAACAAAAAAAACACAGGTGTGGAGTCATCATCATCACCACAGGTAAGTGGCTGCGTATGGTGCGACAGGTTCATCAATCCTAACTATTTCCTAAATGACTTTAACAACTTTACACTAACCGGGGTCTTTCTCCGGCCAAACCATTGGCCCTCTTACACTATGGGTTCTAAAAACCAATTCCCATTGGCCAAACTGTGGTGCTCTTCAATTTGGGGTCTCACTCCCCCGATTCATCTCCCGGTGCCCTCGCACAATTTCTGGGCTGTGGCGTGTACCTCTCCCAGCGGGTCTACCCACCTGCACACCTCCACCACTGCAGTTGCCTCCGAGCTTACCTGCTCCTTACCCTAACCTAACTACCTGGGGAAGGCCCTCTGGCGCTCTCCCCACTCGGTGCCCTCTCTGGCACTGGGCTACCCGATCCACACCCGGGATCCTCAGGCACCCACCCACAACTCTACCGGCTCCCAGAGCCCACCTGCGGCCTCACCTGGCCGACATCCTCACAGTGGTGGAGTGCCCAACCAACTACACGCACTAACAGGCTACACGCCCAGCCATTTCCACAACACTAATGCACCCATCCACAATACCATTCTGCAACCGCACCACAAGTGCCAATATCCAACCACCATTTACCTATACCCTCTACCTAACACTTACACTACCCGCCCCGGGTACTCGTGAAAGGGGTCCACTCTTCCCCCATCCACACCTTCGCACCATGCACACCACTCCGTACCACTTACTCCAACTCTCTCCACACACCTGTACCTGCACACCTGTGCTCTCACACCTGGTGCCACCTGCACCCTTCTCTCCCCAAGCGCATTCGCGCTGATCCACAACACTCATTACTCACACACTGCTCCACACACCTGTCCAGTTGCACACCTGTGCAATCACACCTGTTCAATTCTCACACAGCATCATCTCATCTAACTACTCCCCTCTGAAACTTGCGCTTCCCAGTCGTCCCTTTAAACTATTGCGCTCCCACGTCATTATAATCCACACTAATCTACCTGCGTCCCCACTACAGGTATCAGTCACTAACTAAACTTAACGTCACCTAATGTCATCTCTCTAGATCCCTACACACAATATAACCTAACCCACCCGGGCTAGTTTTCACTGCCATCAACCCCATAATCTATTGCGCATTTGCCCCACCATGGGAAGGGCGGCAGGGATGCCAGCCTTACCCACCGGGCCTATCGCTCACTACCAATTTTGCACATCAAATTTCAACAAATTAAAAATTTGCCAATCACTGCCCATCATCTGCCAATCACTACTGCCAATCCCTTGCCAATCATCAAATTTTGTTTTTCTCTAATTTTGGGTCCAAAACACTAACCTCATCACCCAGTCTACTCACTAATACCTCTCGGTGCGCCAATTCCTGTCCAAAGCCCGGCTTCGTAAAGCCAAGCAATGGATGCGGGTTGTTCTGTGCCAGCGGCTGGATGCGTCCGGCATTCGGGGCAGGGACAGGGGCTTACCCGGCCCGAGACCCCACGCACCATCTCGGCACGGAGCCATCCCATGGCTCGATCTCGACCTGCCGGAATGCCTCAACAAAAAGTGGTCGCCATGACGACCCTTCCTATCCAGCCGCCCGCTCCGCCTAGTGCAGCCCGGACGCGGCCGTTCAAAGCGAGGCCCGGCACGCACCGAGGGCCCGCTTCGGCTAAAAGTCGACCTAACCTCTAACCTGGTTACCGTCGATGCTTCACCTGGATTCTTACACCCCGCAGCCCGTTCCTTGCTCACACCTCCAGCCGTTTCCATGCTCCTTGTACCGTTCCTTACACACCCAGGTACACCCATTCCACTCACAGCCTTGGTCACACACCTGACCACCGAGCACCTTGGCACACATTCGTTGGTCGCACACCTCACCAACACACCTCTTCGCGCCCCCTCCTCGGTCACCTCCTCTGTGACAATCACAGGTGTGCTCTCATTCGCACACCCAACCACGTGCCTCACCACCAACTCCAGCGTGCATTCCCACTCACGCTCTACCATTCCAGGTGTGCATCCTTCCATCCCAGGTGTACATCCTCGCTCACCTGTCACAACCAACTCACTCTCCTTGTCACTCCCACTACTCTCACCTCCATTCTTGACAGCGCACCCACCCTTACTCTTGACAGCGCACTCTTTCCTCATGCACCTGTCCGTCACACACCTTTCTCGCGCACACTCTCCCGTTACACCCTCTGTAACACTCACCACAGGTGTGCATTCTTCCTTGCCTTTGACAGCGCACTCTTTCCCCATGCACCTGTCCGTCACACACCTCTCTCGCGCACACTCTTGCGCACACTCTCCCATCACACCCTCTGTAACACTCACCACACCACGCTTCCATGTGCTCCCTCGCACACGCGCTACGACCGACTCACTCTCGCCAGCACCCTCACTCCTTGGCATGCACTTTTTCCTCACACACCCCAGAGTCGGACTTTCTCGCACACCTCCTCTTTCGCACACCAGACCTGTCGCACACTTCACCAACGGCCTCTCACGAACACCCGGGTCCATCTCGACCCCCAAGCTTCTTAAATCCCCTGGCGCATCATACGCACGACCATATTGGTCACCACTTACACCGGGTCCTCTTCCTCTTCGCTTCTCCTCCATCACCTGCGAATCCCTCATCCGGTTAATGAGCACATCATCACGATCCAAACACAGACTTTGGACCAATTCTTTTATCTCCTCTTTTATCTCTTTCTTATCCCCTCTCCGTCGCTTCTTAATTTCGCTCACCCCTTCTTCCACTTCTTCTAATTTCTGCTTCACCTCTTTTATGTCCCGGAACGTCTCCTCAAGCTCATCCTCTAAGGCTACCTTGACCGTTTCCATGTGCGTCCTCACCTGCCGGTCCTTCGTCTCCATTACCTCTATCACCTCGTCCAGCCTCGTTGTCAGTCCCTCACGTACCATCTGACATTCCCTCTTCGTCGCTACCAAGTCATCTTTTAGTTCTTTCTGTGTCGCTTTTAAATCTCCTAATACCGCAGTGTTCCTTTGAACCTGCTCCACTAACTCCGTCTGTCCCACCGTCAGCTGCTCCACCTCCTGCGTCAGGTCCTCTATGCCCCCTTGTAACTTTACAGTCCCCTTTCTCACCTCCTTCTCCATGTGCTCCTTACAGTGCCTCACCTCCTCGCGCACTCCTCCGACCTCCTCACTCACTCCTCTTCTGATCTCCTCTCCCATCACTTGCATCTCCTGCCCAGATGCCACCCTCATCTGCTCCATTTCCTCCCTGTGAGCATCCAGTTTGGTTTCTACCCCCATTCTGACCCCCTCTATCTGCTGCCCCATTTGGTTAACTTCCCTTTCCGCTTGGTCCCTCATGTCCCTCAATTTGCCTTCCATGGTGTTTTCTAACCCCTCTAACCCTTTTTGCATCCCTTCCATTTGATTCTCTTGAGCGGCCATTCTGTTTTCTACCCCCATTAACCCCTCCTGTATTTCCCCTAATCTATTGTCTAATTTCCCAAATTTCTCGTCTAATCCCTTAAAATTATTGTCTAACCCCACACCGGTACCCCTCGCTTCGTCCCTCATTACCCCCATTTCGTTTCCCATTACCCCCATTTGGTTTCCCATTACCCCCATTTGGCCCTCCAATCGCTCACTATCAGCCCTCATTTGCTCACTCTGAGCATCCATCCGGTTCCCCATTACCCCCATTTGGCCCTCCAATCGCTCACCCATTTGTTCCATAAAGGCCCTCATTTGCAGGAGGAAAAGGTTCGAATCCACCAGGGGCGCTGCCACGGTCGCGGGCGCGGTGACCAGCGAGGCGCCATTTTGTGCGTCTGCTACCCTCGCTGCTTCGCTCTCCTCACGCCCCTCAATTTGGTCCTGGACCGACCCTGCCTCACTCTCCACTACCGGACCCCAGCCGACTTGGTCTGCCATAGCGCGACTTTCAAAATTCGGGTTTTTATTTTCGTAAAACAAATTCAAATTTCGCCGTTATAATTTCGAGCGGGAAACGCGCTCCGGGTCGAATTCTACCTCCCCAACACCAATTGTTACCCTAGTGGTACAATTGGTGTTCCAAAATTTGGGCCTAATAAATTTAGTCCCAGGTCCGAATCCGACACTCCTGACACCAATTGTTACAGACGCGGTTGTGGATGTTGGTTTACCGAGCGGTTTGGTATGACCACGTCTGCACAGTTTACCCGATTCCACTCGAACGTTGGCCAAATCGCGCTATGCTAAATCAATTGAGGAAAAAGACACAACGGCTGGGTTAAAATGACACGACACCAAGGGTTCAGTTCTCAAGACCTCCGGAGGAGGTTATATTAGGGCGGAAGGTCAGATTACAACTACAAGAGGGACAGCATAGAAAGGCAGGCACTTAGACACACTTATCTTATTCCCGACAGACCACAGATAAACAGGACAAAAACTGACTCACACGGGGATTGATGGCAAGGAAAGCGGGTATTCGATGGCCAGCACAAGGTGCACCTTGTGCTCAGGGACAGGATAGCGCGGCCCAAAAGATGCAGGAGGTCTCTCAGCGCTCGGAGGTAGTGACTTCTTTTTCTCCAAGCTGGGGGCGCATCTGACGTCACATCCGGTAAGTCGCTGCGTATATCCGGCGGGGAGTGACACGCCCTCGGCTCGTTAGCTCCGCCCCAGATGGAATCGGTCCGCCCTTCTTATTGGGTGCGGGGGGGTTACCAGGCTCCGCCCTTGACGAGGAGCTGACAGCCAGCCCCTTCGTGGTAACCCCGTGGAGCGCATGGGTAATGGCGGCTAACCGAGCCGGAGTGAGGACGCACACTCCCCGCGCGCGCCGTTGTTGTAGTTGTTGTTGTAGTTGTTGTTTGGGGAAGAAGACGGGAGGAGGTATGGGAAGGTCCTAAACTCACTACTGGTGCCATATAATCACATTCTGGTGCAACGAAGAGTCAGAATTAATGGAAACGAGTCCTTAACTGACATAGACTAAGAATAACTAGCAAGATGTCCGAAAGTTGTCTACGTGAGATGCGGTGGACCTGGGCACGACATTTAATGGGGGAAAAAGGGGAAGGTCGGTTCTACAGAGTGTTATTTACAGGCAATGGGACTAGGGAATGGGGGATTGGGGATAGTTGGGGAGTATTGGGGAAATAGGGGAGTATTTACAAGCGGATATTGAGGCCAAGTCCCATATCCGCAACAATATGTTTATTAATGATGTATTATAATGTGAATATGTGTATTAATGATGTATTAAAATGTGAATACGTGCATTCATGATGTATTATAATGTGAATATGTTTATTAATGATGTATTACAATGTGAATATGAATAACCCAGAGGACCTCGGAGGAGGAGCTACGAATCCGAGAGGATACCCAGAGGACCTCGGAGGAGGAGCTATGAATCCGAGAGGACACCCAGAGGACCTCTGAGGAGGAGCTACGAATCCGAGAGGATACCCAGAGGACCTTGGAGGAGGAGCTACGAATCTGAGAGGATACCCAGAGGACCTCAGAGGAGGAGCTACGAATCCGAGGGGATACCCAGAGGACCTCGGAGGAGGAGCTACAAATCCGAGAGGATAACCATAGGACCCCGGAGGAGGAGCTACGAATCCGAGAGGATAACCAGAGGACTTCGAAGGAGGAGCTACGAATCCGAGAGGATACCCAGAGGACCTCGGAGGAGGAGCTACGAATCCGAGAGGATACCCAGAGGACCACGGAGGAGGAGCTACGAATCCGAGAGGATACCCAGAGGACCTCGGAGGAGGAGCTACGAATCCGAGAGGATACCCAGAGGACCACGGAGGAGGAGCTACGAATCCGAGAGGATACCCAGAGGACCTCGGAGGAGGAGCTACGAATCCGAGAGGATACCCAGAGGACCACGGAGGAGGAGCTACAAATCCGAGAGGATACACAGAGGATCTCGGAGGAGGAGCTACGAATACGAGAAGATACCCAGAGGACCTCGGAGGAGGAGCTATGAATCCGAGAGGATACCCAGAGGACCTCGGAGGAGGAGATACGAATCAGAGAGGATACCCAGAGGACCTCGGAGGAGGAGCTTCGAATCCGAGAAGATACCCAGAGGACCTCGGAGGAGGAGCTACGAATCCGAGAGGATACCTGGAGGACCTCGGAGGAGGAGCTATGAATCCGAGAGGATACCCAGAGGACCTCGGAGGAGGAGCTATGAATCCGAGAGGAAACCCAGAGGACCTCGGAGGAGGAGCTATGAATCCGAGAGGATACCCAGAGGACCTCAGAGGAGGAGCTACGAATCCGAGAGGATACCCAGAGGACCTCGGAGGAGGAGCTACGAATCAGAGAGGATACCCAGAGGACCTCGGATGAGGAGCTATGAATCCGAGAGGATACCCAGAGGACCTCGGAGGAGGAGCTATGCCGACGAGAGGATACCCAGAGGACCTTGGAGGAGGAGCTACGCCATTGAGAGGATACCCATAGGACCTCGGAGGAGGAGCTACGACTCCGGGAGGATACCCAGAGGACCTCAGAGGAGCAGTTACGTATCCGAGAGGATACCCAGATGACCTCGGAGGAGGAGGTATACCGCCGAGAGCATACCCAGAGGACCTTGGAGATGGAGCTACGAATCCGAGAGCATATCCAGAGGACCTTGGAGGCGGAGCTACGAATACGAGAGGCGAGGACTCGGGCTCTGTCAGCGGGCTGCCTCAACCATTCCCGTCTTATATAGGTGGGACGAGTATGCCGTAGGCCTTACCCCACACTGCCTGATATATATATATATACTTGAACTCGATTCTGTCTACAAAAACAAACAAACAAAAAAAAACCTCATCCCTCCCCACCTTATATAGGCGGAGGAGTTTGCGGGCTTTGTCGGCGTGCGACCTAACCCCACCCCGCCTTATATAGGTGGGGCAAGGACTCGAGATCTGTCAGCGGGCGGCCTCACCCATCCCCGCCTTCTAGAGGTGGGGCGAATATGCAGGTCGCAGGAGGCTTTAACCCGCCCTGCCTTATTTAGGTGGGGCAACCACTCGGGTTCAGTCGCCGGGCTGTCCCACCCCGCCGCGCATTTTATTTTTTATAAAAGACCTCGATATAATGTGCATGTTTCCACACCAAAATAAGATTTGAAATTTAAATTTAATATGTCCATCCTTTGCTCTTATGTTGTATTTTGATGATTGTTTTAGTTTATTAACTGATTGCAAAATGTTTAACATGAAAGATTTCGCAAACGGATATTGGTTTGATTTTTGGAGTCCACTGAAGTTTATTCTTTGAAACTGTTTTCATGTTGAATCAATGCAATGGGACATTTTCAATCTTTACTCAATAATCTGTTTTTGGAAGATAGTTTCAATTTGATGGTAAAATACTTGTGCACTGGTGCAAACAATAGGGCCATTATAGTTGTAAAAACATCAGCATTTACATGTTCTTGACTTTATTATTTTCACCAGTATCCTGCCATGTTTTGGATTTTGAAATCTTCCATCACAATCTTCGCCATCAATTCCTCTCCTAAATAAGTTCACCAATCTCTGTGATTGAGGGAGGACCAGGAAGCTCAATGATAAATTGCAGTTTTGTTTTCTGTGCATGTGAAGATTATTTTTCAGCGATAAACATGTGGCAACCCTCATTGACTGATTGGACTCTGGAGACCACATCAGGAAGCAGATTCTTCACCTTATTTTGTCCAAAGTTGGTGAAAAATTCTCACTTATTTCCTTTGATGGTGAAGTGGAGATGGAAGTAATAATGGATGTCCATCACTTTGACGGGCGAGGTTGGGGCCCGTCAATTTTTTCCTTTGGTGGGCATGGTTGTGGATGTCTTAGTTTTATATCTTGTTTTTTCATTCATTCAGAGATATCCTTGTTGTCTTTCGATTGTCAGAGGAAGGACCTTTTTAGGTGTTGTATTGTTTTTATATGGTTCAATCACGACTACATTTTATGAGAAACTGTCTTGCAACTTACATGAGATATATGTCCTTTCTCGTGGAGAGTAAGTGTGGTCCAACCCTCACCCAAGTGGGCGACCTCACCTCGCTGCACCTTATAAAGGTGGGGCAAGGAATCAAGCCCTGTCGGCGGGGGGCCTCACCCCTCCCCGCCTTACATAGGTGGGGCGAGTATGCTGGAGGGCTGACCTCGCTCTGCCTTGTATATACTTGAGCTCAATTCTGTGTTTAAAAAATGTATATATGTATCTATATTATAATAGGCTACGGTGATTCTGTTGGACGTCTGTCCGGGGGTGTGGCTTCATCCGTTTGCAGAGTAGCTCCACCCGTAGCTCCACCCATTCTTGGAGAGGCTTCATGTAAACAAATATCCACCATTTTATTAACTCGAATGGCTTTGAGGCCTGTTTAGTTAGGCCCGTGCTGTCTTTCTCTCTCACACAGGTTTATTTCAATTCTAATTCGATATATCATTTCATTTTTAACAGTCGCTAACATTGTGTTAGACTCGGTTGAAAAAAAACGGGACGAGAATCCCAAGAAAGTTTCCGTTTACAGAACGAAATGATTTCTCAAAGGCCTGTAAACTAAACGCCCATTTTATCGAATTCACCATCTGATTTAATTTTTATCGATGGTTTTCGACTCGGTGTCAGAAATAATTGAGAACATTCACAGACGCACGGGAAATTGCCGAGATATATTTATAACAAGTACAAAAAGTTTTAATTAAAACAAAAGCCGCGTCGATGTTACACAATGCCTCGATGCAGCTGTGCCTATAACGTCGATGTTATAGGCACAGGACATTCCTATTGATTCGATTACTTGATGTTATTTTTGTGCAAAGTGAAAATATATCTCGGCAATTTCCTGTGTGTGGCGACGAATTTTTAATATATCTCGGCATTTTCCCGTCTGTTATTTCAGGCGGTGTATGACTGACCATGCCGCGATTTAAAAAAAATATATCTCGGCAATTTCCCGTGTGTGGCGACATGTGAACGAAGCTATGATCCTCTCTCCACATTATTGTGACGACGTATAAATTAAATATTTCATCGTGACGATTGTCATCAGATGGACGAATTTTTAATATATCTCGGCATTTTCCCATCTGTTATTTCAGGCGGTGTTTGACTGACCATGCCGCGATTTAAAAAAAATATATCTCGGCAATTTCCCGTATGTGGCGACACGTGAACGAAGCTACGCTCCTCTCTCCACATTATTGTGACGACGTATAAATTAAATATTTCATCGTGATGATTGTCATCAAATGGACGAATTTTTAATATATCTCGGCATTTTCCCGTCTGTTATTTCGGGCGGTGTATGACTGACCATGCCGCGATTTAAACAAAATATATATGTCTCGGCATTTTCCCACCTGTTATTTCGGGCGGCGTATGACTGACCATGCCGCGATTTAAAAAAAATATATCTCAATGGACTTGAAGTTACAGGCCTTTGAGAATTCATTTCGTGCTATAAAGGGCAACTTTCATCGGATTTTCTTCCCGTTTTTTTTCAACCGAGTCTAAAACTATGTTAGCGACTGTGAAAAATGAAATGATATATCGAATTTGATTTGAAAGAAAACTGTGTGAGAGAGGAAGACACCACAGGCCTACAAAACAGGCCTCAAAGCTATGCGAGTTAATAAAATGGTGGATATTTGTTCATATGAAGCCGCTCCCACAATGGGTGGAGCTATGGTTCCCAGAATGGGTGGAGCTTTGAGGTTTTGTCTTCTCTGCAAGAACAAGAAGAAGAAGAAGAACAACAACAACAGCAGAGGGCACTCTATGACCAGCGTCTGCGACGCGGGCTAAAAAAATCGCGCCATGATGATACACAAAATACACCGCCTAAAATAACAGTTGGGGAAAATGTCGACATATATTAAAAATTTGCTTTTTCTTTTCGTTAAGATATATTACTTTTACGTTTTATGAGAGTCGGCACAAAAACGACATATATATCTTCGTTCTTTCTTATTTCATTCAACATTATTATCCGCAAGTAAAATATGTTTCACGAAATTACCGAGAGATATGCCTTCGTTTTTTTTTATTAGTTATGTGCGCATACACTTTAAATAGGTTTGGCAATAGGGGTTGGCGAGGAGTGTGAGGGGTTGTAGAGGGGTGTGAGGAGGTATTGGAGAGGAGTGCGAGGAGGCATTGGAGAGGAATGCGAGGAGGTATTTGAGAGGAATGCGAGGAGGTATTGGAGAGGAATGCGAGGAGTTATTGGAGAGGAGGGCGAGGAGGTATTGGAGAGGAGTGCGAGGAGGTATTGGAGAGGAGTGCGAGGAGGTATTGGAGAGGAGTGTGAGGAGGTATTGGAGAGGAGTGCGAGAAGGTATTGGAGAGGAGTGCGAGGAGGTATTGGAGAGGAGTGTGAGGAGGTATTGGAGAGGAGTGTGAGGAGGGTATTGGAGAGGAGTGTGAGGGGTTGGAGAGGAGTGTGAGGGGTTGGCGAGGAGTGTGAGGGGTTGTAGAGGAGTGTGATGGGTTGCAGAGGAGTGTGAGGGATTGGAGAGGAGTGTGAGGGATTGGAGAGGAGTGTGAGGGATTGGAGAGGAATGTGCGGGATTGGAGAGGAGTGTGCGGGATTGGAGAAGAGTGTGTGGGATTGGAGAGGAGTGTGCGGGATTGGAGAGGAGTGTGCGGGATTGGAGAAGAGTGTGCGGGATTGGAGAGGAGTGTGCGGGATTGGAGAGGAGTGTGCGGGATTGGAGAGGAGTGTGCGGGATTGGAGAAGAGTGTGCGGGATTGGAGAAGAGTGTGCGGGATTGTAGAGGAGTGTGCGGGATTGGAGAGGAGTGTGCGGGATTGGAGAGGAGTGTGAGGGATTTGAGAGGCGTGCGAGGGATTGGAGAGGAGTGTGAGGGATTGGAGAGGAGCGTGAGGGATTGGAGAGGAGTGTGAGGGATTGGATAGGAGTGTGAGGGATTGGAGAGGAGTGTGAGGGATTGGAGAGGAGTGTGAGGGATTGGAGAGGAGTGCGAGGAGGTAATGGAGAGGAGTGTGAGGAGGTATTGGAGAGGAGTGTGAGGAGGAGTGGTATTGGAGAGGAGTGAGGGGGTCACATATTATGTGAAATAAATAAGTTGTGTTCATTACACCATTTTAACCATTTTGTAAAATTTAATGTGCAGCATCTAAATCAAGATGTCCAAATGTCACACACCATACCCATGGGATTCCCACGGGTGACCCCACGAGTATATATATATACTCGATCTCGATTCTGTGTACAAAAAAAATAAATACCTGATGATGTGACTGTGTGTATGAATGATGCATTCTAATGTGAATGTGCGTACTAATGATGCATTATGATGTGACTGTGTGTGTTAATGATGTATTATAATGTGAATGTGCGTACTAATGATGCATTATGATGTGACTGTGTGTATTAATGATGTATTATAATGTGAATATGTGTACTAATGATGCATGATAATGTGAACATGTGTACTAATGATGCATTATGATGTGAATATGTGTGCTAATGATGCATTATAATGTGAATATGTGTATTAATGGTGTATTATAATGTGAATATGTGCACTAATGATGTATCATTATGTGAATTTGTGCATTAATGATGCATTATGATGTGAATATGTGTACTAATGATGCATTATGATGTGAATATGTGTACTAATGATGCATTATAATGTAAATATGTGTACTAATGACGCATTATGATGTGAATATGTGTACTAATGATGCATTATGATGTGAATATGTGGACTAATGATGATTATAATGTGAATATGTGTACTAATGATGCATTATGACGTGAATATGTGCACTAATGATGCATAATAATGTGACTATGTGTACTAATGATGTATTATGACATGAATATGTGCACTAATGATGCATTATAATGTGAATATGTTTACTAATGATGCATTATGACATGAATATGTGTACTAATGATGCATTATAATGTGAATATGTGTACTAATGACGCATTATAATGTGAATATGTTTACTAATGATGCATTATGGCATGAATATGTGTACTAATGATGTATTATAATGTGAATATGTGTATTAATGGTGTATTATAATGTGGATATGTGTACGAATGATGTATCATTATGTGAATATGTGTACTAATGACGCATTATGATGTGAATATGTGCACTAATGATGCATTATAATGTGAATATGTGTTCTATTGATGCATTATGATGTGAATATGTGTACTCATGAGGCATTATGATGTGAATATGTGTACTAATGATGCATTATAATGTGATATGTGTACTCATGATGTATTATCATGTGAATATGTGTACTCATGATGCATTATAAAGTGATTATGTGTATTAATGATGTATTATAATGTGAATATGTGTACTAATGATGCATTATGATGTGACGATGTGTATTAATGATGTATTATCATGTGAATATGTGTACTAATGATGCATTATGATGTGACTGTGTGTATTAATGATGTATTATAATGTGAATATGTGTGCTAATGATGTATCATTATGTGAATATGTGTAATAATGTAAGTGCCTGCCTTATGATGTGAATATGTGGACTAATGATGCATTATAATGTGAATATGTGTTCTAATGATGCATTATGATGTGAATATGTGCACTAATGATGCATTATGATGTGAATATGTGTACTAATGATGCATTATAATGTGAATATGTGTACTAATGATGAATTATGATGTGAATATGTGTGCTAATGATGCTTTATAATGTGAATATGTGTACTAATGATGCATTATGATGTGAATATGTGTACTAATGACGCATTACGATGTGAAAATGTGTACTAATGATGCATTATGATGTGAATATGTGTACTAGTGATGCATTATAATGTGACTGTGTGTATTAATGATGTATTATAATGTGAATATGTGTATTAATGGTGTATTATAATGTGGATATGTGTACTAATGATGTATCATTATGTGAATATGTGTACTAATGACGCATTATGATGTGAATATGTGCACTAATGATGCATTATAATGTGAATATGTGTTTTATTGATGCATTATGATGTGAATATGTTTACTAATGATGCATTATGATGTGAATATGTGCACTAATGATGCATTATAATGTGAATATGTGCACAAATGACGCATTATGATGTGAATATGTGCAATAATGATGCATTATAATGTGAATATGTGTACTAATGATGCATTATGACGTGAATATGTGCACTAATGATGCATTATAATGTGAATATGTGTACTAATGACGCATTATGATGTGAATATGTGTACTAATGATGCAATATGATGTGAATATGTGTACTAATGATGCATTATAATGTGAATATGTGTACTAATGATGCATTATGATGTGAAAATGTGTACTAATGATGCATTATAATGTGAATATGTGTCCTCATGATGCATTATGATGTGACTGTGTGTATTAATTGATGTATTATCATGTGAATATGTGTACTAATGATGTTTTATCATGTGGATATGTGTACTAATGATGCATTATGATGTGAATATGTGTACTAATGATGCATTATGATGTGACTGTGTGCACTAATGATGCATTATGATGTGAATATGTGTACTAATGATGCATTATAATGTGAATATGTGTACTAATGATGTATTATAATGTGAATATGTGTATTAATGATGTATTATAATGTGAATATGTTTATTAATAAGGTATTATAATGTGAATATGTTTATTAATGATGTATTATAATGTGAATATGTGCACTAATGATGTATTATAATGTGAATATGTTTATTAATGATGTATTATAATGTGAATATGTTTATTAATGATGTATTATAATGTGAATATGTGCACTAATGATGTATTATAATGTGAATATGTTTATTAATGATGTATTAAAATGTGAATATGTGCACTAATGATGTATTATAATGTGAATATGTTTATTAATGATGTATTATAATGTGAATATGTGTATTAATGATGTATTAAAATGTGAATATGTGCATTCATGATGTATTATAATGTGAATATGTGTTCTAATGATGCATTATGATGTGAATATGTTTACTAATGATGCATTATGATGTGAATATGTGCACTAATGATGCATTATAATGTGAATATGTGTACTAATGATGCATTATGATGTGAATATGTGTAATAATGATGCATTATAATGTGAATATGTGCACTAATGATGCATTATGACGTGAATATGTGCACTAATGATGCATTATAATGTGAATATGTGTACTAATGACGCATTATGATGTGAATATGTGTACTAATGATGCATTATGATGTGAATATGTGTACTAATGATGCATTATAATGTGAATATATGTACTAATGATGCATTATGATGTGAAAATGTGTACTAATGATGCATTATAATGTGAATATGTGCATTCATGATGCATTATGATGTGACTGTGTGTATTAATTGATGTATTATCATGTGAATATGTGTACTAATGATGTTTTATCATGTGGATATGTGTACTAATGATGCATTATGATGTGAATATGTGTACTAACGATGCATTATGATGTGACTGTGTGCACTAATGATGCATTATGATGTGAATATGTGTACTAATGATGCATTATAATGTGAATATGTGTACTAATGATGTATTATAATGTGAATATGTGTATTCATGATGTATTATAATGTGAATATGTTTATTAATAAGGTATTATAATGTGATTTTGTTTATTAATGATGTATTATAATGTGAATATGTGTATTAATGATGTATTAAAATGTGAATATGTGCACTAATGATGTATTATAATGTGAATATGTTTATTAATGATGTAATATAATGTGAATATGTGTATTAATGATGTATTAAAATGTGAATACGTGCATTCATGATGTATTATAATGTGAATATGTTTATTAATGATGTATTACAATGTGAATATGAATAACCCAGAGGACCTCGGAGGAGGAGCTACGAATCCGAGAGGATACCCAGAGGACCTCGGTGGAGGAGCTATGAATCCGAGAGGACACCCAGAGGACCTCTGAGGAGGAGCTACGAATCCGAGAGGATACCCAGAGGACCTTGGAGGAGGAGCTACGAATCTGAGAGGATACCCAGAGGACCTCAGAGGAGGAGCTACGAATCCGAGGGGATACCCAGAGGACCTCGGAGGAGGAGCTACAAATCCGAGAGGATAACCATAGGATCCCGGAGGAGGAGCTACGAATCCGAGAGGCTACACAGAGGACCTCGGAGGAGGAGCTACGAATCCGAGAGGCTACACAGAGGACCTCGGAGGAGGAGCTACACCGCCGAGAGGATACCCAGAGGACCTCGGAGGAGGAGCTATGAATCCGAGAGGATACCCAGAGGACCTCAGAGGAGGAGCTACGAATCCGAGAGGATACCCAGGGGACCTCGGAGGAGGAACTACGAATCCGAGAGGATAACCAGAGGACTTCGAAGGAGGAGCTACGAATCCGAGAGGATACCCAGAGGACCTCGGAGGAGGAGCTACGAATCCGAGAGGATACCCAGGGGACCTCGGAGGAGGAACTACGAATCCGAGAGGATACCCAGAGGACCTCGGAGGAGGAGCTACAAATCCGAGAGGATACCCAGAGGACCTCGGAGGAGGAGCTATGAATCCGAGAGGATACCCAGAGGACCTCAGAGGAGGAGCTACGAATCCGAGAGGATACCCAGAGGACCTCGGAGGAGGAGCTACGAATCAGAGAGGAAACCCAGAGGACCTCGGAGGAGGAACTACGAATCCGAGAGGATACCCAGATGACCTCGGAGGAAGAGCTACTCCGCCGAGAGGCGAGGACTCGGGCTCTGTCAGCGGGCTGCCTCACCCATTCCCGGCTTATATAGGTGGGACGAGTATGCCATAGGCCTTACCCCGTCCTGCCTCATATGTATACCTGAGCTCGATTCTGTCTGCAAAAACTGATAAAGGTGGAGGAGTTTGCAGGCTCTGCCGGCGTGCGACCTAACCCCACCCCGCCTTATATAGGTGGGGCGAGGACTCGAGCTCTGTCAGCGGCTGGCCTCACCCATCCCTGCCTTATAGAGGTGGGGCGAGTATGCGGGAGGCTTTAACCCGCCCTGCCTTAAATAGGTGGGGCAACCACTCGGGTTCAGTCGCCGGGCGGTCCCACCCCACCCCGCATTTTATTTTTTATGAAAGTCCTCGATATAATAAATGTGTTTCCACACCAAAATAAGATTTGAAATTTTAATTTAATATGTACATCCTTTGCTCTTATGTTGTATTTTGATGATTGTATTCATTTATTAACTGATTGCAAAGTGTTTAACATGAAAGCTTTCGCAAATGGATATTGGTTTTATTTTTGGAGTCCACTGAAGTTGATTCTTTGAAACTGTTTTCATGTTGAATCAATGCTATGAGACATTTTCAATCTTTACTCAATAATCTGTTTTTGGAAGATAGTTTCAATTTGATGGTACAATACTTGGGCACTGGTGCAAACAATAGGGCCATTATAGTTGTAAAAACATCAGCATTTACATGTTCTTGACTTTATTACTTTCACCAGTATCTTGACATGTTTTGGATTTTGAAATCTTCCATCACAATCTTAGCCATCAATTCCTCTCCTAAAGAAGTTCACCAATCTCTGTGATTGAGGACCAGGAAGCTCAATGATAAATTGCAGTTTTGTTTTCTGTGCATGTGAAGATTATTTTTCAGCGATAAACATGTGGCAATCCTCACTGACTGCTTGGACTCTGGAGACCACATCAGGAAGCAGATTCTTCACCTTATTTGGTCCAAGGGTGGTGAAAAATTCTCACTTATTTCCTTTGATGGTGAAGTGGAGATGGAAGTAACAATGGATGTCCATCACTTTGACGGGCGAGGTTGGGGCCCGTCAATTTTTAGCCACGAAGCAGACGCTGCTCATAGAGTGCCCTCTGCTGTTGTTGTTGTTCTTCTTCTTCTTCTTGTTCTTCTTCTTCTTGTTGTTCTTGCAGAGAAGACAAAACCTCGAAGCTCCACCCATTCTGGGAACCATAGCTCCACCCATTTTGGGAGAGGCTTCATAAAAACATATATCCACCATTTTATTAACTCGCATAGCTTTGAGGCCTGTTTTGTAGGCCCGTGGTGTCTTCCTCTCTCACACAGTTTTATTTCAAATCAAATTCGATATATCATTTCTTTTTTCACAGTCGCTAACATAGTTTTAGACTCGGTTGAAAAAAAACGGGAAGAAAATCCGATGAAAGTTGCCCTTTATAGAACAAAATGAATGCTCAAAGGCCTGTAACTTCAAGTCCATTGAGATATATATTTTTTAGATCGCGGCATGGTCAGTCATACACCGCCCGAAATAAGAGACGGGAAAATGCCGAGATATATTAAAAATTCGTCCATTTGATGACAATCGTCACGATGAAATATTTAATTTATACGTCATCACAATAATGTGGAGAGAGGAGCATAGCTTCGTTCACGTGTCGCCACACACGGGAAATTGCCGAGATATATTTTTTTTAAATCGCGGCATGGTCATTCATACACCACCTGAAATAACAGACGGGAAAATGCCGAGATATATTAAAAATTCGTCGCCACACATGGGAAATTGCCGAGATATATTTTCACTTTGCACAAAAATAACATCAAGTAATCGAATCAATAGGAATGTCCTGTGCCTATAACGTCGACGTTATAGGCACAGCTGCATCTAGGCATTGTGTAACATCGACGCGGCTTTTGTTTTAATTAAAACTTTTTGTATTGTTTCCTTTGGTGGGCATTGTTGTGGATGTCTTAGTTTTATATCTTGTTTTTTCATTCATACAGAGATATCCTTGTTGTCTTTCGATTGTCAGAGGAAGGACCTTTTTAGGTGTTGTATTGTTTTTTATATGGTTCAATCACGACTACATTTTATGAGCAACTGTCTTGCAACTTACATGAGATATATGTCCTTTCTCGTGGAGAGTAAGTGTGGTCCAAACCTCACCCAAGTGGGCGACCTCACCTCGCTGCGCCTTATAAAGGTGGGGCGAGGTATCAAGCCCTGTCGGCGGGGGCTTCACCCCTCCCCGCCTTACATAGGTGGGGCGAGTATGCGGGAGGCCTGACCCCGTCCTGCCTTGCATATACTTGAGCTCAATTCTGTGTTAAAAAAGGTATATATATATATATATATATAAATATATATATATATATATATATATATATATTGTTGTGGATATGAGAATGTTTTTTTTTTTTGTTGTGTAATGAATTGTTGTAAAATGTCACCCTCCTTCCTGCATTTGTTGTTGTATAAAGGTCAAAGGGCGTTCCCGTAGTTAATTCCATAAAACATACACGAAGGACACCATATATCCCGGTTCGGTAGTTATATCCTTATTATGTGTGTTAGTGTAAGGCTGTGTCTTCCATTAATTTAAATACTCCATTGCACCAAGTGAAATAAGAGTAGATTCCCTTCACCTTCCCCTTCCAACAATTGCCAACTGTTCCCTCCGCGACTCCATTCGCCACGAGGTCGGCTCGGAGAAGAAGGGGGAGGAGCCGCCGAATCCTGGGCGTGCCCGCCCATCGTCATCAAGGGCGGAGCCAGAGGGCCGTGCCGACCAATCAGGGCCGAGGCGAGCTCACCGATGGGCGTGTTCTAGAGGCCGGCGGCTTGATTGCCCGGGGGGGTTATAAAGAGCACGCGCGGAAGCCGTTAAGAAGAAGTGCGCACGAGGGCGAAGCAAGAGAGGAACGTCCTGAGAGAGATACGTCCTAAGATATACGTCCAAAGAGATACATGCAGAGATACGTGCGACGATCAAGTGCAAGCGAGTCAGAGCGGCGAAGTGCGAAGTGCCAAGTAGGGAAAGTGCCGAGTGCGCAGAGCCAAGTGCAAGAGAGTTCAAAGGAGCAGCTTTGGAGAGCGAACGGTGCACCGGAGGGGCTTCGCCGTGCAGATTGGAACCGCGGCTGTTTTGGCGATCCCAGCTCGGGTATTGACGGCAGCTATCCGCTTCCGGCCCGACCGATCCCCGCTGAACCTTCCTCCCCCGCCAAGCCATTCCTCCTTCCGATCCTTCCTGCCTGCAAATTCCCAATTCGTGTGAGTCCGTCTTTCGTTTGTTCTGTCCAGGGTTCAAAGTAAGACTGCCATAGATAAGCTAAGTTTCACTTTGTCCGCTTCTTCTTCTTCTGTTTTTATTTTATTATCCTTCCTTCTCCTTGGTTTCTTTGATTGTGTAAATAGTAGGAATAAATTTAGTAGCATTTCCAACCTTTTTGCTTTGGTGTTCTTCTTCTTCACAACCTTCGCTTTAGTCTTTTCCCCATTGAATATCTGTGGCGCGATTCGGCCAACGTTCAGGAATCGGGTTAGTCGGAGTAACTGTTCGGGCGCGGCGGCCATCCGCTCGGCAAACAACATCCTCGCCGCGGTCCCGTAACAATATACTCGATCTCGATTCTGTGTACAAAAAAAATAAATACATAATGATGTGACTGTGTGTATGAATGATGCATTATAATGTGAATGTGCGTACTAATGATGCATTATCATGTGACTGTGTGTATTAATGATGTATTTTAATGTGAATATGTGTACGAATGATGCATTATGATGTCAATATGTGGACTAATGATGCATTATAATGTGAATACGTGTATTAATGGTGTATTATAATGTGAATATGTGCACTAATGATGTATCATTATGTGAATTTGTGCATTAATGATGCATTATAATGTGAATATGTGTACTAATGATGCATTATGATGTGACTGTGTGTATTAATGGTGTATTATAATATGAATATGCACACTGATGATGCATTATAATGTGAATATGTGCACTTATGATGTATCATTATGTGAATTTGTGCATTAATGATGCATTATAATGTGAATATGTGTACTAATGATGCATTATGATGTGACTGTGTGTATTAATGGTGTATTATAATATGAATATGCATACTAATGATGCATTATGATGTGACTGTGTGTATTAATGGTGTAATATAATGTGAATATGTGTACTAATGATGTATCATTATGTGAATATGTGTACTAATGATGCATTATGATGTGAATATGTGTACTAATGATGTATCATTTTGTGAATATGTGTACTAATGATGCATTATGATGTGACGATGTGTATTAATGATGTTTTATCATGTGGATATGTGTACTAATGATGTATCATTATGTGAATATGTGTACTAATGATGCATTATGATGTGAATATGTGTACTAATGATGCATTATCATGTGAATATGTGTACTAATGATGCATTATGATGTGACTGTGTGTTTTATTGATGTATTATCATGTGAATATGTGTACTAATGATGCATTATGATGTGACGATGTGTATTAATGATGTTTTATCATGTGGATATGTGTACTAATGATGCATTATGATGTGACTGTGTGTATTAATGATGTATTATAATGTGAATATGTGTTCTAATGATGCATTATGATGTGAATATGTGTACTAATGATGCATTATGATGTGAATATGTGCACTAATGATGCATTATAATGTGAATATGTGTACTAATGATGCATTATGATGTGAATATGTGTAATAATGATGCATTATAATGTGAATATGTGTACTAATGATGCATTATGACGTGAATATGTGCACTAATGATGCATTATATTGTGAATATGTGTACTAATGACGCATTATGATGTGAATATGTGTACTAATGATGCATTATGATGTGAATATGTGTACTAATGATGCAATATAATGTGAATATGTGTACTAATGACGCATTATGATGTGAATATGTGTACTAATGATGCATTATAATGTGAATATGTGTCCTAATGATGCATTATGATGTGACTGTGTGTATTAATTGATGCATTATCATGTGAATATGTGTACTAATGATGTTTTATCACGTGGATATGTGTACTAATGATGCATTATGATGTGAATATGTGTACTAATGACGCCTTATGATGTGAATATGTGTACTAATGATGCATTATGATGTGACTGTGTGCACTAATGATGCATTATGATGTGAATATGTGTACTAATGACGCATTATGATGTGAATATGTGTACTAATGATGCATTATGATGTGACTGTGTGCACTAATGATGCATTATGATGTGAATATGTGTACTAATGATGCATTATAATGTGAATATGTGTACTAATGATGTATTATAATGTGAATATGTGTATTAATGATGTAATATAATGTGAATATGTTTATTAATAATGTCTTATAATGTGAATATGTTTATTAATGATGTATTATAATGTGAATATGTGTATTAATGATGTATTAAAATGTGAATATGTGCACTAATGATGTATTATAATGTGAATATGTTTATTAATGATGTATTATAATGTGATTATGTGTATTAATGATGTATTAAAATGTGAATATGTGCACTAATGATGTATTATAATGTGAATATGTGTACTAATGATGCATTATGATGTGACTGTGTGCACTAATGATGCATTATGATGTGAATATGTGTACTAATGATGCATTATAATGTGAATATGTGTACTAATGATGTATTATAATGTGAATATGTGTATTAATGATGTAATATAATGTGAATATGTTTATTAATAATGTCTTATAATGTGAATATGTTTATTAATGATGTATTATAATGTGAATATGTGTATTAATGATGTATTAAAATGTGAATATGTGCACTAATGATGTATTATAATGTGAATATGTTTATTAATGATGTATTATAATGTGATTATGTGTATTAATGATGTATTAAAATGTGAATATGTGCACTAATGATGTATTATAATGTGAATATGTTTATCAATGATGTATTACAATGTGAATATGAATAACCCAGAGGACCCCGGAGGAGGAGCTACGAATCCGAGAGGATACCCAGAGGACCTCGGAGGAGGAGCTATGAATCCGAGAGGACACCCAGAGGACCTCGGAGGAGGAGCTACAAATCCGAGAGGATACCCAGAGGACCTCGGAGGAGGAGCTACAAATCCAAGAGGATAACCATAGGACCCCGGAGGAGGAGCTACGAATCCGAGAGGATAACCAGAGGACTTCGAAGGAGGAGCTACGAATCCGAGAGGATACCCAGAGGACCTCGGAGGAGGAGCTACGAATCCGAGAGGATACCCAGGGGACCTCGGAGGAGGAACTACGAATCCGAGAGGATACCCAGAGGACCTCGGAGGAGGAGCTACAAATCCGAGAGGATACCCAGAGGACCTCGGAGGAGGAGCTATGAATCCGAGAGGATACCCAGAGGACCTCAGAGGAGGAGCTACGAATCCGAGAGGATACCCAGAGGACCTCGGAGGAGGAGCTACGAATCAGAGAGGCTACCCAGAGGACCTCGGAGGAGGAGCTACGAATCCGAGAAGATACCCAGAGGACCTCGGAGGAGGAGCTATGAATCCGAGAGGATACCCAGAGGACCTCGGAGGAGGAGCTATGAATCCGAGAGGATACCCAGAGGACCTCGGAGGAGGAGCTACGAATCCGAGAGGCTACACAGAGGACCTCGGAGGAGGAGCTACGAATCTGAGAGGCTACACAGAGGACCTCGGAGGAGGAGCTACACCGCCGAGAGGATACCCAGAGGACCTCGGAGGCGGAGCTATGAATATTAGAGCATACCCAGAAGACCTTGGAGGCGGAGCTACGAATCCGAGAGCTTACCCAGAGGACCTTGGAGGCGGAGCTACGATTCCGAGAGGATACCCAGAGGACCTCGGATGAGAGCTACGAATCCGAGAGGATACCCAGAGGACCTCGGATGAGGAGCTATGAATCCGAGAGGATACCCAGAGGACCTCGGAGGAGGAGCTATGCCGACGAGAGGATACCCAGAGGACCTTGGAGGAGGAGCTACGCCATTGAGAGGATACCCATAGGACCTCGGAGGAGGAGCTACGACTCCGGGAGGATACCCAGAGGACCTCAGAGGAGGAGTTACGTATCCGAGAGGATACCCAGATGACCTCGGAGGAGGAGGTATACCGCCGAGAGCATACCCAGAGGACCTTGGAGATGGAGCTACGAATCCGAGAGCATATCCAGAGGACCTTGGAGGCGGAGCTACGAATACGAGAGGCGAGGACTCGGGCTCTGTCAGCGGGCTGCCTCAACCATTCCCGTCTTATATAGGTGGGGCGAGTATGCCGTAGGCCTTACCCCACCCTGCCTGATATATATACTTGAACTCGATTCTGTCTACAAAAACAAACAAAAAAAAAAAACCTCATCCCTCCCCACCTTATATAGGCGGAGGAGTTTGCGGGCTTTGTCGGCGTGCGACCTAACCCCACCCCGCCTTATATAGGTGGGGCAAGGACTCGAGATCTGTCAGCGGGCGGCCTCACCCATCCCCGCCTTCTAGAGGTGGGGCGAATATGCAGGTCGCAGGAGGCTTTAACCCGCCCTGCCTTATTTAGGTGGGGCAACCACTCGGGTTCAGTCGCCGGGCTGTCCCACCCCGCCGCGCATTTTATTTTTTATAAAAGACCTCGATATAATGTGCATGTTTCCACACCAAAATAAGATTTGAAATTTAAATTTAATATGTCCATCCTTTGCTCTTATGTTGTATTTTGATGATTGTTTTAGTTTATTAACTGATTGCAAAGTGTTTAACATGAAAGATTTCGCAAACGGATATTGGTTTTATTTTTGGAGTCCACTGAAGTTTATTCTTTGAAACTGTTTTCATGTTGAATCAATGCAATGGGACATTTTCAATCTTTACTCAATAATCTGTTTTTGGAAGATAGTTTCAATTTGATGGTAAAATACTTGTGCACTGGTGCAAACAATAGGGCCATTATAGTTGTAAAAACATCAGCATTTACATGTTCTTGACTTTATTATTTTCACCAGTATCCTGACATGTTTTGGATTTTGAAATCTTCCATCACAATCTTCGCCATCAATTCCTCTCCTAAATAAGTTCACCAATCTCTGTGATTGAGGACCAGGAAGCTCAATGATAAATTGCAGTTTTGTTTTCTGTGCATGTGAAGATTATTTTTCAGCGATAAACATGTGGCAACCCTCATTGACTGATTGGACTCTGGAGACCACATCAGGAAGCAGATTCTTCACCTTATTTTGTCCAAAGTTGGTGGAAAATTCTCACTTATTTCCTTTGATGGTGAAGTGGAGATGGAAGTAATAATGGATGTCCATCACTTTGACGGGCGAGGTTGGGGCCCGTCAATTTTTTCCTTTGGAGGGCATGGTTGTGGATGTCTTAGTTTTATATCTTGTTTTTTCATTCATTCAGAGATATCCTTGTTGTCTTTCGATTGTCAGAGGAAGGACCTTTTTAGGTGTTGTATTGTTTTTATATGGTTCAATCACGACTACATTTTATGAGAAACTGTCTTGCAACTTACATGAGATATATGTCCTTTCTCGTGGAGAGTAAGTGTGGTCCAACCCTCACCCAAGTGGGCGACCTCACCTCGCTGCACCTTATAAAGGTGGGGCAAGGAATCAAGCCCTGTCGGCGGGGGGCCTCACCCCTCCCCGCCTTACATAGGTGGGGCGAGTATGCTGGAGGGCTGACTTCGCTCTGCCTTGTATATACTTGAGCTCAATTCTGTGTTTAAAAAATGTATATATGTATCTATATTATAATAGGCTACGGTGATTCTGTTGGACGTCTGTCCGGGGGTGTGGCTTCATCCGTTTGCAGAGTAGCTCCACCCGTAGCTCCACCCATTCTTGGAGAGGCTTCATGTAAACAAATATCCACCATTTTATTAACTCGAATGGCTTTGAGGCCTGTTTAGTTAGGCCCATGCTGTCTTTCTCTCTCACACAGGTTTATTTCAAATCTAATTCGATATATCATTTCATTTTTAACAGTCGCTAACATTGTGTTAGACTCGGTTGAAAAAAAACGGGAAGAGAATCCCAAGAAAGTTTTCGTTTATAGAACGAAATGATTTCTCAAAGGCCTGTAAACTAAACGCCCATTTTATCGAATTCACCATCTGATTTAATTTTTATCGATGGTTTTCGACTCGGTGTCAGAAATAATTGAGAACATTCACAGACGCATGGGAAATTGCCAAGATATATTTATAACAAGTACAAAAAGTTTTAATTAAAACAAAAGCCGCGTCGATGTTACACAATGCCTCGATGCAGCTGTGCCTATAACGTCGATGTTATAGGCACAGGACATTCCTATTGATTCGATTACTTGATGTTATTTTTGTGCAAAGTGAAAATATATCTCGGCAATTTCCTGTGTGTGGCGACGAATTTTTAATATATCTCGGCATTTTCCCGTCTGTTATTTCAGGCGGTGTATGACTGACCATGCCGAGATTTAAAAAAAATATATCTCAGCAATTTCCCGTGTGTAGCGACATGTGAACGAAGCTATGCTCCTCTCTCCACATTATTGTGACGATGTATAAATTAAATATTTCATCGTGACGATTGTCATCAAATGGACGAATTTTTAATATATCTCGGCATTTTCCCATCTGTTATTTCAGGCGGTGTATGACTGACCATGCCACGATTTAAAAAATATATATCTCGGCAATTTCCCGTATGTGGCGACACGTGAACGAAGCTATGCTCCTCTCTCCACATTATTGTGACGACGTATAAATTAAATATTTCATCGTGATGATTGTCATCAAATGGACGAATTTTTAATATATCTCGGCATTTTCCCATCTGTTATTTCGGGCGGTATATGACTGACCATGCCGCGATTTAAACAAAATATATATATCTCGGCATTTTCCCACCTGTTATTTCGGGCGGTGTATGACTGACCATGCCGCGATTTAAAAAAAATATATCTCAATGGACTTGAAGTTACAGGCCTTTGAGAATTCATTTCGTGCTATAAAGGGCAACTTTCATCGGATTTTCTTCCCGTTTTTTTTCAACCGAGTCTAAAACTATGTTAGCGACTGTGAAAAATGAAATGATATATCGAATTTGATTTGAAAGAAAACTGTGTGAGAGAGGAAGACACCACAGGCCTACAAAACAGGCCTCAAAGCTATGCGAGTTAATAAAATGGTGGATATTTGTTTATATGAAGCCGCTCCCACAATGGGTGGAGCTATGGTTCCCAGAATGGGTGGAGCTTTGAGGTTTTGTCTTCTCTGCAAGAACAAGAAGAAGAAGAAGAACAACAACAACAGCAGAGGGCACTCTATGACCAGCGTCTGCGACGCGGCTAAAAAAATCGCGCCATGATGATACACAAAAATACACCGCCTAAAATAACAGTTGGGGAAAATGTCGACATATATTAAAAATTTGCTTTTTCTTTTCGTTAAGATATATTACTTTTACGTTTTATGAGAGTCGGCACAAAAACGACATATATATCTTCGTTCTTTCTTATTTCATTCAACATTATTATCCGCAAGTAAAATATGTTTCACGAAATTACCGAGAGATATGCCTTCGTTTTTTTTTATTAGTTATGTGCGCATACACTTTAAATAGGTTTGGCAATAGGGGTTGGCGAGGAGTGTGAGGGGTTGTAGAGGGGTGTGAGGAGGTATTGGAGAGGAGTGCGAGGAGGCATTGGAGAGGAGTGCAAGGAGGAATTGGAGAGGAATGCGAGGAGGTATTTGAGAGGAATGCGAGGAGGTATTGGAGAGGAATGCGAGGAGTTATTGGAGAGGAGGGCGAGGAGGTATTGGAGAGGAGTGCGAGGAGGTATTGGAGAGGAGTGCGAGGAGGTATTGGAGAGGAGTGTGAGGAGGTATTGGAGAGGAGTGCGAGAAGGTATTGGAGAGGAGTGCGAGGAGGTATTGGAGAGGAGTGTGAGGAGGCATTGGAGAAGAGTGTGAGGAGGTATTGGAGAGGAGTGTGAGGGGTTGGAGAGGAGTGTGAGGGGTTGGCGAGGAGTGTGAGGGGTTGTAGAGGAGTGTGATGGGTTGCAGAGGAGTGTGAGGGATTGGAGAGGAGTGTGAGGGATTGGAGAGGAGTGTGAGGGATTGGAGAGGAGTGTGCGGGATTGGAGAGGAGTGTGCGGGATTGGAGAAGAGTGTGCGGGATTGGAGAGGAGTGTGCGGGATTGGAGAGGAGCGTGCGGGATTGGAGAGGAGTGTGCGGGATTGGAGAGGAGTGTGCGGGATTGGAGAGGAGTGTGCGGGATTGGAGAGGAGTGTGCGGGATTGGAGAGGAGTGTGCGGGATTGGAGAGGAGTGTGCTGGATTGGAGAAGAGTGTGTGGGATTGGAGAAGAGTGTGCGGGATTGGAGAGGAGTGTGCGGGATTGGAGAGGAGTGTGCGGGATTGGAGAGGAGTGTGAGGGATTTGAGAGGCGTGCGAGGGATTGGAGAGGAGTGTGAGGGATTGGAGAGGAGTGTGAGGGATTGGAGAGGAGTGTGAGGGATTGGATAGGAGTGTGAGGGATTGGAGAGGAGTGTGAGGGATTGGAGAGGAGTGTGAGGGATTGGAGAGGAGTGCGAGGAGGTATTGGAGAGGAGTGTGAGGAGGTATTGGAGAGGAGTGTGAGGAGGAGTGGTATTGGAGAGGCGTGAGGGTAGAGAGGAGTGAGGGGGTCACATATTATGTGAAATAAATAAGTTGTGTTCATCACACCATTTTAACCATTTTGTAAAATTTAATGTGCAGCATCTAAATCAAGATGTCCAAATGTCACACACCATACCCATGGGATTCCCACGGGTGACCCCATGAGTATATATATATACTCGATCTCGATTCTGTGTACAAAAAAAAAAAATACCTGATGATGTGACTGTGTGTATGAATGATGCATTCTAATGTGAATGTGCGTACTAATGATGCATTATGATGTGACTGTGTGTGTTAATGATGTATTATAATGTGAATGTGCGTACTAATGATGCATTATGATGTGACTGTGTGTATTAATGATGCATGATAATGTGAACATGTGTACTCATGATGCATTATGATGTGAATATGTGTACTAATGACGCATTATGATGTGACTGTGTGTATTAATGATGTATTATCATGTGAATATGTGTACTAATGATGCATTATGATGTGAATATGTGTGCTAATGATGCATTATAATGTGAATATGTGTATTAATGGTGTATTATAATGTGAATATGTGCACTAATGATGTATCATTATGTGAATTTGTGCATTAATGATGCATTATGATGTGAATATGTGTACTAATGATGCATTATGATGTGAATATGTGTACTAATGATGCATTATAATGTGAATATGTGTACTAATGATGCATTATAATGTGAATATGTGTACTAATGATGCATTATGATGTGAATATGTGTACTAATGATGCATTATGATGTGAATATGTGTACTAATGATGCATTATAATGTGAATATGTGTACTAATGACGCATTATGATGTGACTGTGTGTATTAATGATGTATTATAATGTGAATATGTGTATTAATGGTGTATTATAATGTGGATATGTGTACTAATGATGTATCATTATGTGAATATGTGTACTAATGACGCATTATGATGTGAATATGTGCACTAATGATGCATTATGATGTGAATATGTGTACTAATGACGCATTACGATGTGAAAATGTGTACTAATGATGCATTATGATGTGAATATGTGTACTAGTGATGCATTATAATGTGACTGTGTGTATTAATGATGTATTATAATGTGAATATGTGTATTAATGGTGTATTATAATGTGGATATGTGTACTAATGATGTATCATTATGTGAATATGTGTACTAATGACGCATTATGATGTGAATATGTGCACTAATGATGCATTATAATGTGAATATGTGTTCTATTGATGCATTATGATGTGAATATGTGTACTAATGAGGCATTATGATGTGAATATGTGTACTAATGATGCATTATGATGTGACGATGTGTATTAATGATGTATTATCATGTGAATATGTGTACTAATGATGCATTATGATGTGACTGTGTGTATTAATGATGTATTATAATGTGAATATGTCTGCTAATGATGTATCATTATGTGAATATGTGTACTAATGATGCATTATGATGTGAATATGTGGACTAATGATGCATTATAATGTGAATATGTATTCTAATGATGCATTATGATGTGAATATGTGCACTAATGATGCATTATGATGTGAATATGTGTACTAATGATGCATTATAATGTGAATATGTGTACTAATGATGCATTATAATGTGAATATGTGTCCTAATGATGCATTATGATGTGACTGTGTGTATTAATTGATGTATTATCATGTGAATATGTGTACTAATGATGTTTTGTCATGTGGATATGTGTACTAATGATGCATTATGATGTGAATATGTGTACTACCGATGCATTATGATGTGACTGTGTGCACTAATGATGCATTATGATGTGAATATGTGTACTAATGATGTATTATTATGTGAATATGTGTATTAATGATGTATTATAATGTGAATATGTTTATTAATAATGTATTATAATGTGAATATGTTTATTAATGATGTATTATAATGTGAATATGTGTATTAATGATGTATTAAAATGTGATTATGTGCACTAATGATGTATTATCATGTGAATATGTTTATTAATGATGTATTATAATGTGAATATGTGTATTAATGATGTATTAAAATGTGAATATGTGCACTAATGATGTATTTTAATGTGAATATGTTTATTAACGATGTATTACAATGTGAATATGAATAACCCAGAGGACCTCGGAGGAGGAGCTACGAATCCGAGAGGATACCCAGAGGACCTCGGAGGAGGAGCTATGAATCCGAGAGGACACCCAGAGGATCTCGGAGGAGGAGCTACGAATGCGAGAGGATACCCAGAGGACCTCGGAGGAGGAGCTACGAATCCGAGTGGATACCCAGAGAACCTCCGAGAAAGAGTTACGAATCCGAGAGGATACGCAAAGGACCTCGGAGGAAGAGCTACGAATCCGAGAGGATACCCAGAGGACCTCAGAGGAGGAGCTCCGAATCCAATAGCATACCCAGAGGACCTCGGAGGAGGAGGTACACCGCCGAGAGGATACCCAGAGGACCTCGGAGGTGGAGCTACGAATCCGAGAGCATACCCAGAGGACCTCGGAGGAGGAGGTACACCGCCGAGAGGATACCCAGAGGACCTCAGAGGAGGAACTCCGAATCCAAGAGCATACCCAGAGGACCTCGGAGGAGGAGGTACACCGCCGAGAGGATACCCAGAGGACCTTGGAGGTGGAGCTACGAATCCGAGGGCATACCCAGAGGACCTAGGAGGTGGAGCTACGAATCCGAGAGGATACCCAGAGGCCCTCGGATGAGGAGCTACGAATCCGAGAGGATACCCAGAGGACCTCGGATGAGGGGCTACGAATCTGAGAGGATACCCAGAGGACCTCGGATGAGGAGCTTCGCCGCCGAGAGGCTATCCAGAGGACCTCGGAGGAGGAGCTACCAATCCGAGAGGATACACAGAGGACCTCGGAGGAGGAGCTACGAATCCGAGAGAAAACCCAGAGGACCTCGGAGGAGGAGCTACGCCGCCGAGAGGCGAGACTCGGGCTCTGTCAGCGGACTGCCTCAACCATTCCCGTCTTACATAGGTGAGGCGAGTATGCGGGAGGCCTTACCCCGCCCTGCCTCATATATATACTTGAGCTCGATTCTGTCTTCAAAAACAAAAAAAAAAAAAAAAACCTCATCCCTCCCCACCTTATATAGGTGGAGGAGTTTGCGGGCTCTGTCGGCGTGCGACCTAGCCCTACCCCGCCTTATGTAGGTGGGGCGAGGCCTTGAGCTCTGCAGCCGGCGGCCTCACCCATCCCCGCCTTCTCGAGGTGGGGCGAGTATGCGGGAGGCTTTAACCCGCCCTTCCTTATATAGGTGGGGCAACCACTCGGGTTCAGTCGCCGGGCGGTCCCACCCTGACCCGCATTTTATTTTTTATAAAAGACCTCGATATAATATACATGTTTCCACACCAAAAGAAGATTTGAAATTTAAATTTAATATGTACATCCTTTGCTCTTATGTTGTATTTTGATGATTGTATTAGTTTATTAACTGATTGCAAAGTGTTTAACATGAAAGATTTCGCAAACGGATATTGGTTTTATTTTTGGAGTCCACTGAAGTTGATTCTTTGAAACTCTTTTCATGTTGAATCAATGCTATGAGACATTTTCTATCTTTACTCAATAATCTGTTTTTGGAAGATAGTTTCAATTTGATGGTAAAATACTTGGGCACTGGTGCAAACAATAGGGCCATTATAGTTGTAAAAACATCAGCATTTACATGTTCTTGACTTTATTATTTTCACCAGTATCTTGACATGTTTTGGATTTTGAAATCTTCCATCACAATCTTAGCCATCAATTCCTCTCCTAAATAAGTTCACCAATCTCTATGATTGAGGACCAGGAAGCTCAATGATAAATTGCAGTTTTGTTTTCTGTGCAAGTGAAGATTATTTTTCAGCGATAAACATGTGGCAACCCTCACTGACTGCTTGGGCTCTGGAGACCACATCAGGAAGCAGATTCTTCACCTTATTTGGTCCAAGGTTGGTGAAAAATTCTCACTTATTTCCTTTGATGGTGAAGTGGAGATGGAACACTCATTGGAACTCCCACTCATTCGTTCCTCTTTTTTGCCTATTCTAAAGGGTAATTCTCAAGTGTAAGTATCGAGGGTTCTAAAGTGTAATTCTAAAGGGTAATTCTGAAGGGTAATTATAAAGTATAATTATAAAGGGTAATTCTCAAGTGTAAGTATCGAGCGTTCTAAAGGGTAATTCTAAAGGGTAATTCTGAAGGGTAATTATAAAGTATAATTATAAAGGGTAATTCTCAAGTGTAAGTATCGAGGGTTCTAAAGGGTAATTCTAAAGGGTAATTCTGAAGGGTAATTATAAAGTATAATTATAAAGGATAATTCTCAAGTGTAAGTATCGAGGGTTCTAAAGGGTAATTCTAAAGTGTAATTCTAAAGGGTAATTCTGAAGGGTAATTCTGAAGGGTAATTATAAAGGGTAATTCTAAAGGGTAATTCTGAAGGGTAATGATAAAGTATAATTATAAAGGGTAATTCTAAAGGGTAATTATAAAGTATAATTATAAAGGGTAATTCTAAAGGGTAATTCTGAAGGGTAATTATAAAGTATAATTATAAAGGGTAATTCTAAAGGGTAATTCTGAAGGGTAATTATAAAGTATAATTATAAAGGGTAATTCTAAAGGGTAATTCTGAAGGGTAATTATAAAGTATAATTATAAAGGATAATTCTCAAGTGTAAGTATCGAGGGTTCTAAAGGGTAATTCTAAAGGGTAATTCTAAAGGGTAATTCTGAAGGGTAATTATAAAGTATAATTATAAAGGATAATTCTCAAGTGTAATTCTAAAGGGTAATTCTGAAGGGTAATTATAAAGTATAATTATAAAGGGTAATTCTCAAGTGTAAGTATCGAGGGTTCTAAAGTGTAATTCTAAAGGGTAATTCTGAAGGGTAATTATAAAGTATAATTATAAAGGGTAATTCTAAAGGGTAATTCTGAAGAGTAATTATAAAGTATAATTACAAAGGGTAATTCTAAAGGGTAATTCTGAAGGGTAATTATAAAGTATAATTATAAAGGATAATTCTCAAGTGTAATTCTAAAGGGTAATTCTGAAGGGTAATTATAAAGTATAATTATAAAGGGTAATTCTCAAGTGTAAGTATCGAGGGTTCTAAAGTGTAATTCTAAAGGGTAATTCTGAAGGGTAATTATAAAGTATAATTATAAAGGGTAATTCTAAAGGGTAATTCTGAAGAGTAATTATAAAGTATAATTATAAAGGGTAATTCTAAAGGGTAATTCTGAAGGGTAATTATAAAGTATAATTATAAAGTATAATTACAAAGGGTAATTCTAAAGGGTAATTCTGAAGGGTAATTATAAAGTATAATTATAAAGGATAATTCTCAAGTGTAAGTATCGAGGGTTCTAAAGGGTAATTCTAAAGGGTAATTCTGAAGGGTAATTATAAAGTATAATTATAAAGGGTAATTCTAAAGGGTAATTCTGAAGAGTAATTATAAAGTATAATTATAAAGGGTAATTCTCAAGTGTAATTCTAAAGGGTAATTCTGAAGGGTAATTATAAAGTATAATTATAAAGGGTAATTCTCAAGTGTCAGTATCAAGGGTTCTAAAGGGTAATTCTAAAGGGTTTTAAGGGGTAATTATAAAGTGTTTTAAGGGGTAATTCTAAAGGGTCATTTTGAAGTGCAAGTTTTCAATGGTTCCATAGGGTAATTTTAAAGTGTAATTCTAAAGGGTTCTAAAGGGTAATTCTAATGGGTTTTGTTCGTTTCTAGACTTTGCCTATTTTATATTTAAAATGCTGGACTGAACCTCATCCTTCGGACACGAGTGCGATTTTAAATAGTGCATTAAATGTTTCCCAATCGGCCCGTTGCCAGATTTTGTCGCAGGTTGTGACAACAGTGCTGTCATTGTTTTAACTCATGAAGGAATGCTTGCAGTGAACTTGTTTAACTAAAGTCAGTGCAGGATGAAGATTTCACTTTGCAAAGGGTTGTCCAACCCATGTTCAAATGTTCAATGCAGATTGCTTTTAATTCGTTTGAATGCTTTTCAATTAGCTAATAAACCCATATGCTTTTTGCTCATCCCCACTCATTCGTTCCTCTTTTTTAACGAAGTGACCAACGAACTTTTTAACTAACTAACTGTGGAGTGGCTAACTGGATTGCAATCTGGCTTAGTGGTAGGAAACAAAGTTTAGCTGTGAGTGGGATGATGTCTTGCTGTAAGGATTAAGTGGTGGCCTAACTTGGGGATCAGTACTTAGACCATTATTAATTATAATTTAAGCTGGTATTCATTTGGTTTTCCTCGGAAGGACGACAGGCTGAGTCAACCCACCTGGTGTTAATTCAACGACACACAACAGTGGCTCAAACTCAAGACCCTAAGATCTCAAGCCAGCCACTTTAACCGTGAAGCCAACACCTGGCTGATAGTGGGGCGAAGAGTCATGTTTGTAAGACGTCGCAAAGTTTGTAGGTAACTTGATAGCAAAGCAGAGAGGGGTAGGAAACAATTAATCACTTCCTTATGCGTCGAAGTTCCTCACATACCTTATTTTTCAACACCAGCTGAATATTGTTTTCAGCCTATCAGGAGTCAGTATGGCCAGTAGTCCCACCCACTGGCAGGCAAGGGACTTTCCCTGAACAAAAATACCCGTCACACTTGCGTCACGAGATCGTTGCAGGTATAGTGTTCTTCCTTCACTTATGGCTTTACCGACATTTCAACGAAACTTTTTTCACTTTTTCATTAATTTCGTGTTCGTAAAAACAGCATATTGACGGCTGATGGTGTTTCTGGTCTTGTTAATTGTGAATGTTTATTTAGTCATTGATTTATCCATTTATTTCTTGATTTATCCATTTATTTCTTGATTTGAGAATGCCAAACCTGAATGTATAGGTGTACACTCATCGTCCCATTTGTGTTGAAAAATGTTTCAAAATTTGATATTCATTCTCATCACCACATTGTCGGCAGAGATGGCGAAACTACCTTTTGAGATGTGTAGTCTTGGTTCGATTCCCGACCCAAATCTAAACTGTCAGATTGGTGATTTGCATTCAGGTCGTTGTCCATCACAAAGTGTACCGTCGATCACCAAGGAGCTCGGACTTGAAGCATGGGATTGACTAATCTGATATATAGCAACACTGCTAACTACCCCATTTGCTCTGTTAATTTGTGTCAATGCAAAGGAGTCGCAAGTGGAGTTATTATAAAAACCGAGATTGTAATGTAAGTTATTTTACAAAGCTTGGGGCACATTTTAACCATTTCTCAAACGTATGGTGGTTGCCATCATTGAGAGAAGAAAAGGTGGTGGGATGGAAAGGATCCGTAGCGTGAGGGAGCGAAGCAACCGAGGGGATGTATTTGGGAGGGGGGTGCTCTGGGAGGGGTGTAGGTTTTGAAAGTGGAGGGAAGGTCTCAGAGGGAGTGGGTGGGTGTGGGAAGAGGTGTAGGTTTTGGAAGGGAGAGGGAATGTCTCAGAGGGAGTGGGTAGTTCTGGGAGGGGGGTGGCCTCGGAGGAGGTGTAGGATTTAGAAGGGGGAGGGGTGTAGGATTTGGAAGGGGGAGGGAGGATGTCAGAGGGAGTGGGTGAGTCTGGGAGGGGGTGGCCTAGGAGGGGGTGTAGGATTTATAAGGGGGAGGGTGTGTAAGATTTGGAAGGGGAAGGGGAGGGGTTGTAGAATTTGGGAGGGGAGAGAGTGTAGGGTTTGGAAGGGGGAGGGACGGTCTCAGAGGGAGTGGGTGGGGGGGGGGGGTGGCCTGGGAGGGGCATAAAATTTGGAAGGGGGAGGAGTTGTAGCATTTGTAAGGGGAGGGGTTGTAGGGTTTAGAAGGGGGAGGGAGGGTCTCAGAGGTAGTTGGTGAGTCTGGAAGGGGGTGTAGGATTTGGAAGGGGAGGGAGGCTCTCAGAGGGAGTGGGTGGGACTGGGAGGGGGTATAAGATTTGGAAGGGGGAGGGAATGTACGATTTGTATGGGGGAGCGTGTAGGATTTGGAAGGGGTGGGTTGCAGGATTTAGAAGGGGGAGGGGGTGTAGGAATTGGAAGTAGGAGGGTGTGTCTCAGAGGGAGTTGGTGAGTATGAGAGGAGGTGTAGGTTTTGGAAGGGGGAGAGAATGTCTCAGAGGGAGTGGGTGCGTCTGGGAGGTGGTGTGGCCTCGGAGGAGGTGTTGAACTTGGAAGGGGGAGGGATTTAGGATTTGTAAGGGGGAGGGAGGGTCTCAAAGGGAGTGGTTTGGTCTAGGAGGGGCAGGATCTGGCAGATCCAGGGATTTCAAGATGGAGAGGGGCCGGGGGGTTGGGGGAGGGGGAGGGTGGTATTCTCTGTGTGGGATTTCGGATATTTTCCATCAAATCACTTGCAGAAAGCATAGCTTGTTTACGGTAGTTCTGTGAATCGTGTGTCGCCATTACGCAGTCTCCATCAGTTGCTTTCAGTAGGTTGGTTAAGGGTGATCAGTTAGCACCCATGACTTGATTTCATCATTTTTAGGAGGGAACATAACACAGAACTCACTCACACATCCTACCTCCAGTACAGAAGTGTAACCAACCATTTGTAACAATTGAGCCACTCCATGTGAAAATTCAGCACATATGAACAATTTTGTCTCTTACGGTTGATCCGTGGAACACAAGGAATTTAAATTTTGTGGGCAGTGATGCTCGTTTTAGTACAGTTGGATCCCGCTTTTCGCGGGGATACATTCCTGGAAAATCCACTAATAGCGAAACCCATGAATAGCAGGGCATTGTTTCAATGGAAAAAGGTTGGATAGGTTCCTGAGTTGCGAAAATCCGCAAATAGAGAGGAACAAACCCTGAACGGCGAGGCAAAATCCGCGAATGGTGATGCAAATCCCGAGAATGTCAATGACAATCCGCAAAGCGAAGGTCGACGAAAGTCCCGGAAATGGCGAGACAAAACCCGTGAATGTCGACGAAAATCCACAAAGGTCGATGAAAATCTCGTGAATTTATGCTGCGGCATTGTTTCAATGGGGGAAAGGGGGGATGCGTTATAGGTTCCCGGCAGATCCTGATTCATAGAGGAAATTTTTTAAAGTTTAAAATATTTTCGACCGCAAATGCACATGATGACAGTTTCACAAAAAATGCTTACAAATAAAAACAAAATGACAGCACCAGGTACCATTTCCAATTTATTGAAGGAATGTGCTTACAGTTTATTAAAAGTGCTTAACCAGCATAATCATACCGTACCGTGAAAGTAAAAAACAAACAACACCATCGTGTACCGTTTAACATTTCTATTTTACAAAGATACACAACTTACAAATGATGATGATGGTGATGATGATGATGGTGATGAATTGAAATCCTATGAATTCCTTGAACTTTGAGGGCGACCCAAATGATGGTGCAGCAAAATCATGCACTAAGGGAAAGCCAGGAGTATGTGAGGACACTGGTGAGACTGCTGATACTGAGAGGAACACGGGGGAGGGTGCTGGTGATCTTGAGGTGGAGGGAGCAGGGCTGAAGAAATGGGTGATGGGGAGCTGCCTGATACATTACCCAACATTTCAATGCACCTCTTTGTACGGGAGCAGCGCATCATCCAAGGCCCTCTTGAACTTGAGGTACCTCTCCACAACTGGGTCAGCGTCTTGCACCCTGTCGACAATCGCCCGCGTGTCCTGCAGCAACTCACCCTGGAACTGGACTGTGAGGTTGGACCTCGGCACCTCTTCCTCATTTCTGCCTGCCTCTGCCTCCTCCTCCTCGGAAACCTTTGGAATGGCGTCCAACTCGTCCTCGATGAGCGGGTTTAGGGAACGGTTCAGCATCATGGTTTTCAGCATGAAGTCCCTCGTCTGCGTGTTGTCCTCGATCCATATTCTGAGGGTCTTCTCCATCCTTTCCATGTGGACATTCCAGACATGGGTGACCACCTTTGTACTCAATATAGTGCTCGCTGAAGCTTTCTCATGCATGGTCTTCTCCTTCTTCCGTATGTAGTGAATGGTGGATTCGTTGATGCCGTAACGCCTGCCAACAGAAGCACTCTCTCCTCTCGAAAGGCAGTTGAGCAGCTACATTTCTGGCTAAGGCTCATGACTTTCTTCTGCCTCTTGGTAGTTGACGCATCTCCGGTACTGGTCTTGCGCTTGGGAGCCATAATTGAATGATGAGCAGAGCGAGTCACAACCACAGGTCGAAGCAACGGGACGAGAACAATGATCGAGATCGAGGACACAATCTGTATATTATGTAGGATTGCGAGCATTGTGGGTATCTCCGGGAGCCCATTGTTTGTGGATGATGTTATCGGATGATGCTGTATCAAGCGTATCTGCTAATTTCAATAATAGATTCAATGAAGCATTTGCATTCTATAATTTGCAGAGGTTGACATGTTTGAGTCGCTGATGGAACATCCCCCGAAGCGTTTTCATTGTGTAACATCTCTGATGATGCTCTACCATAAATTGCAAACTGTAATTGATTTAACTAGGGCATGCCCGTACTATATCTATATCTAAAATTATATCCCCCCCCTCTATTTACATGAAATGGTTTGGTCCAAAGCGAACGGCTTGCGAGTGGTGACAATCCCCCCCCTCTATTTACATGCAATGGTGTGGTCCAAAGCGAACGGCTTCCGGAGTTTGGTAAAGAAATCGCCATCGCGTGCACAAACGCGCAGGAAAGCGAATGAATCGCAAATTCGTTTTTATTAGTTGTAAAACATAGTTTAACGCCAACATAGTTTGCAAACGTGAAATAAATGAATACGCTCTCAAATGTGCCATCCGAGGCAGAGTGTGCCCGCCACGTTCGGCACACGCGATCGTTCGCTGCTCTCTGATTGGTTGAATCGTTTTTTGGACATAGCTCGGTAAGTAATTGTCCGATTAATATGAAACCTTGAAAAGGCACATCCTCGGGTCCCCAGCAATATACCTGGCAAGTTAAAAGTATATCGGACCCGTGGTTGTCGAGAAACAGCGGTCACAGACAAACGTACAGACAGACAGACAGAGATTACTGGAATTATAGATAGATGAAGCGTTTGCATTGCATAATTCACCGAGGATGACTTGTTTACACATCTGGTGGGATATCCCGCGAAGTTGCTTATAGTGTGGCTAAAATTTGCGCCCGCCAAAGCCATGAAAATGCAAAGCACACAGCAGTGAATGTATGGTACTGTACTGTATAAGCAGGTCATGCTCACGGCTTGTATAAGATGTTTTTTTTTGGATACGTCCAGCTGCTTTATGCATGGCTGGTTAAAAAGATGCATTTTATAAATGTGTCAATGTAACGGCTGTACAGTACCATACTGTATAAGCAGGTTATGCTTGTGGCTCGTAGAATAAGTTTTTTTTTGTGTATGTCCAACTGCTTTATGCATGGCTGGTAAAAGATCGGTTTTATAAAAATGTGTACTGTATAAAATGTGTGTATACTGTAAATGTGTGTATACATTTTTTATAAAAGATGTGTCAACCTAACGGCTCGTGAATTTTTTTTGCACCCCTGAAAAACCGCGAATTCGCAGAACATGTTTACGAATAGGGGGGAAAAATCCGCGATTTCGTGGAACACAGCCTCGAAAAGAAAAAAAAAACGTGAATTTGCGGGACATTTTTCCACGAATAGAGAAACATGTCGCATTTTATCAACCGCAAATACACGGATTCCTGGAACCGCGAATAGCGGGGTCCGACGGTACTTGATTTTTCTCATCACCCGGAAGTGATTTGATGCGAACGATTCGATCCGCCATATTATCACTGGCATCACAAACGGGTGCAGGCTGAATACCGTCCAATGCAGGTACTGATTTGTTACTTGTTTCATCAGTTACTTTCAGAGACATCAGTATTGTCAAGTGGATCAGAAGAAGCGGTTGCTTCATTACCTTGTACTCGTACCCATGGTTTGGCCTCGGTTTCTGCTGCTGCTGCTGCAGGCCTACTCTGTGGTGGCTGTGCCTCATCCACAAACTTCACATACCATCCACAAACTGATTTACAAAAACAAGTGCATCCCGAGAATGTACATGCCAAGACGAGAAGGAGGGAGCGGCCTGATGGAACTCAACCAGGTGAACAGAGCAATGATTGTAGGACTAGCTGAGTATGTGAAATGCTCAACAGACTATCAGATGCAATTTGTAAACACGCATGAACACAACAAACCTGAAAAAGCATCCCTAACTCGCCATGCAAATAATTTCCAAAAACAGGTGTGAATAGAAGATGCCGCACAGGAAAATGAAACAGCAACAAATACAGCCCCAATAATAGCAAAAAAGACAAAATAAATAAACCAAAATAAATATCAAGAAATATACATCAACAACTGGGAGAATGACAAAAGAGCAGGGAAAATACAAAAAACAATTAGACAAAGTGGGGATAGACAAAGAAGGCTCATTGGAATGGCTAAGAAGAGGTCAGCTCAACTGGCACGGCGAATGAATCATAATAAATGCCCAAGATCGAGGACACTACACCAATGGATTTTAAAAGATGGCGGGACTGAGCCAGATGGACAAGTGTAGATTCTGCAAGACAGAAACAGAAAGTACTAGTCACCTGCTCTCGGGATGCAAAAAACTATTATCAGAACAACTTTACACACAACGGCACAACAAAGTATGCAAAGTGATTCATTGGCATAGCTGCAAAAATTTAAACATCCCAGTACCACAAAACTCATGGAAACACAATCATTGGCAAGGGCAATCATTGAAAACGAGGACGTCATGCTCACGTACAACCTGATGATTGCATCAAGTGTGAATGTAGAAAACAAAGCATTGTGTCTGGACATTGTACTCAGGAACAAAAAGGAAAAGACAGCATTGATGATGAGATACCAGCACCCAGCGATTTTGGCCTAAACAATGCAGAAATGAAGAAAATGACCAAATACCAGGACTTCAAAAATGAGGTCAAGAGATCTCAGAAGCTGAAGAACATCAAAATTGTACCTGTGATAATTGGAGCAACAGGAATGATAAAGAAGAACCTCACTGAGATTTAAAAAACCATCCCCGGGAATATTACCACATATTAAGTACAACCGGAGGCAATCCGGGTTCTGTGACGATCCTGAAAAGAGCCCTTGGAACAAAACTCTGAAATGAAAAAAACCGTGATCCCTTACCGAAGCAGAGGCCGTTTAATGGCCCTTTTAGACCCTTTAATTTTACGTACTTGGGAGATACCTGTGCTACGCACGGGTGGGAGGCCAGAAGCAAACAGGCAATGCAGATACGGCGAATGCTAAAGCATGAAACCAATAAATTCCACATTCCTGTAGCACCTTCAGTCGCACGTCAGACATGGACAGCAAGTTCGTGAAGGACTTCAATGAAAAACGTACCCATTCGCAAACAAACGGGTACGTTCATGTATGGAAACATCGATCGTGGGACTGTGGCGAATCTGCATATGGCGATCCGCGAAGTTCACGTTCAGAAAGTAGAAACCATCACGGCATATCGTCATTCACTTGAACTCGATATATCTTTTTTCATTCCAAACATAACTCCAATCACAAATTAATCACAAAATAAACTTTTAACAACATTGTTAATGTTTCCTTCATTGTAAAACCTTCCAAATCAACAGTTACACGGATTTTGAGTCGATAGGTGTCACGGCCTTGGCAAGATCGATGGAGACAGCGATCTGTTAGCATATTCACCACCCAAATAGCTATGTGGAATTCTCTCATGCAGAGATTAAATGTCGTTTGAACTTTGGCCAAGGTCATTATTTACTTTTAATGATGTTTATATACGAATGATATTTAATGATGTTTATATTGGTTTTGGGTCGTCCTTTCCGCATATCTCGTGGGATTGTAAGTTCAAGGATTCGTTCAAGGTTCGTGGGATTGTAAGTACTGTATGTAAGATTGTTGTTGTCCGAGTTCGATCGGTGCAGCTGTGCTGTGCAGCGATCGGTGCAGCCATTTGTGCGGCACCCGGAAAAACAACATCGTCACAATGAAAACAATGAACGTTATGCAAACGCGAATATTATGCGGGAGTCCAAACCTGAGAATGCTGGAGACTAACGCTGAAATTGGGAAAACGAAATAGCCTATTTAACTCCTGGAGATCCCAGGATTATCCACCCAAAATATCTCTGTGATTGGTTCAGCTGTTTTTGCGGTACCTTCGAACAGACAGACAGACAGACGGACGGACATTTGGTGAATTATAGTAAGATATTGAAGGAGCTGACGTAGTCGGAAGAATGGACGCGACAAAAAGCTGGAATTCGTCTGAGTTTCTTTATTGTCACAAAACAACTCGGGTACTCTGAAAAGCCCGTTTATCGGGCAGCAATATATATATATACACATTATCCCGGAGCGTTTGCCCGGGAAAGGCGAGAGGGGGCGTGGCCGGGCGTCCTGGCCGCGGCCTGGCAAGTCGAGGGCGGGCATGCCCGGGCATGCCCGGGCGTCCCGGACGCAGCCTGGCAAGTTGAGCGCGGGCCTGCCCGGGCATCCTGGACGAGCCCGGCATGGTGATCGCTCCGCGTCCTTGGTAGGTGCAAGGCGATTGTGTAAACCCAGCGGTAGCCGCTACACTCGTCCCCCCAGAATCGACTTGCACCGGCAGGGTCAATTTGAGGGGGGTCCTGATGACCCGGCCGAAGCGACCCCTGGCGGGTCGTGGGGGGGGGGGGGCGGGGGGGTCCGGTGTGGTGATGGGCGGTCGAGTGGGGGGCACTGTGGACGGGGGGGGCGGCCTCGCCGCGACGGAAGGGCCAACCGTGGCGGTTGGTCGATGTCCACGTGCGCCGGCTTGAGGCGGTCCACCGCAATCCGGTCCGACCTGCCGCCGATGTCGATGACGAATGACTTGTCGTCCCGTCGCAGGACCCGGAAGGGCCCGTCGTACGGCGGCCGGAGTGGCCCCCGATGTGCGTCATGACGCACAAAAACGTACTGCGCTGTGCGAAGCGCTGAGGGGACGTAGGACTGGGGGTCACCATGGTGGGATGTTGGCACGGGGGCAAACCGTCGGGCGGCCTCCTGGAGGTCCGAGCGCTGGTGAGCTGCGGACCAGGGACTGGTAGCGTCGGGCACGAATTCGCCCGGGACGCGTAACGCCTGGCCGTAGACAAGCTCGGGGGTGGATGCCCGGGGCCTTGGGGGCCGTGCGGAGGCCCAAAAGGACCCACGGCAGCCGGTCGGCCCAACCGCCGTCTTGAAGGCCGGCCATGAGCGCGGCCTTCATGGAGCGGTGGAATCGCTCGCACAACCCGTTGGCTTGGGGGTGGTAGGCCGTAGTACGGCGGAGCTTGACCCCCAGGTTGCGGGCGACCGCGCCCCACAGCTCGGAGGTGAACTGCGGTCCGCGGTCCGACGAGATTTCCGCCGGTGCGCCGAAGCAGACGACCCAGGTGGCGATGAAAGCCTGCGCCACGTCGGCGGTGGTGTTGGAGACAAGGGGAACGGCCTCTGGCCACCTGGTGGTCCTGTCCACCATGGTGAGCAGGTGTGTGAACCCCTGTGATAGGGGGAGGGGGCCCACCAGATCCACATTGACGTGTTCGAAACGTTGTTCGGGCACGGTGAAAGGTGCCAGCGGGGCCTGGGTGTGTCGGTGGACCTTGGCCTGTTGGCAGGCTGTACAGGTGCTGGTCCAATCGTGGACGTCCCGTCGAAGGCCGTGCCAGACGAATCGCGCCGACACCAGCTTCTGGGAAGCTTTCCGGCCCGGGTGGGAAAGGCCATGGAGGGAGGCGAAGATGCGGCGTTGCCAGGTAACGGGCACGATGGGGCGAGGCTGGCCTTGGGAGACGTCGCAGAGCAGGACAGTGTCCGCGAAGGGGATGGCGGCCAGGTGGAGGCCCGTGTCCGCCGCCCGAGGGCTTGCACCGTGGTGTCGGTGGTTTGGTCCGCCGCCATAAGCGCGAAGTCCACGCCGAGGTGGACCGCGTTCGCGCTGGCCCGAGAAAGACAGTCGGCCACGGCGTTGTTTTTGCCGGCGACGTGCCGGATGTCCGTGTTAAACTCCGACACGGTGGAGAGGTGGCGCTGTTGGCGGGCCGACCACGGCTCCGTGACCTTGGCCATTGCGTAAACCAACGGCTTGTGGTTGACGAACACCGTGAAGGGTCGGCCCTCCAGGAGGTGGCAGAAATGGCGAACGGCCAGGTGTAGACCGAGGAGCTCACGGTCAAACGTGCTATATTTGAGCTCGTTCGGCCGGAGCTGCCGGCTGAAAAAAGCGAGTGGCTGCCAAACCCCGTTCACCCATTGCTCATGTACGGCGCCCACCGCGTAGTCGGAGACATCCGTGGTGAGGGCGATGGGAGCGTTGAGCACCGGGTGAGCGAGCAGTGTTGCGTCGGCGAGGGCCTGCTTTGAGCTTTGGAAGGCCGCGTCCATTGCTGCGGACCAGACGATGTCCTGCTTGGCCGGCTTGCCCCGGAGGGCTTCGTAGAGGGGCCGCATGAGTTGAGCAGCGCGGGGCACGAAGCGGTGATAGAAATTCACCATTCCCAGGAATTCCTGCAGGGCCTTTATGGAGCGGGGACGCGGAAACGTGGTGATGGCCTCGACCTTGGTTGGCAGCGGCACGGCCCCGTTCTTGGTGATGTGGTGGCCGAAAAAATCAACGGCCGTCGTGCCGAAGTGTCATTTGGCCGGGTTGACGATGAGGCCATGCTCGCTGAGGCGCCCGAGCAGTGTTCGGAGGTGGAGGAGGTGCTCGGCCCGGGACGTGCTGGCGACGAGGATGTCGTCCAGGTAAACGAAGAGGAACGGCAGGTCACGCAGCACGCCATCCATCAAGCGCTGGAACGCCTGAGCCGCGTTCTTGAGGCCAAACGGTATCCGTAGGAATTAGAATAAGCCGAACGGCGTGATGACGGCCGTTTTAGGGATGTCGGCCGCCCTGACAGGTACCTGGTGATATCCCCGTATGAGATCGATTTTTGAAAAAATGACCCGTCCTGCCAGACGGGCGGAGAAGTCTTGGATGTGCGGGATCGGATACCTGTCGGGGGTGGTAGCGTCGTTAAGGCGGCGGTAGTCGCCACATGGGCGCCAGCCGCCCCCTGATTTTGGGACGATGTGTAGTGGCGAAGCCCACGCGTTATCGGAGCGCCGCACGATGCCGAGGTGTTCCAAAGCGTCGAACTCGGCTTTGGCCATGGCGAGCTTGACTGGGTCGAGGCGGCGGGCTCTGGCGTAGACCGGCGGGCCCGTGGTTGGTATGTGGTGCTGGATCCCATGTCGTACTGCGACAGCCAAAAACGTCGGCCGCGTGAGGGCCGGGAACTCCGTGAGCAGGCGAGCAAACTCGTTCGCCGCCGGGAGGGCGCATGCCAGCTCGGTCGGAGCGGAGCTGCTCAATGTGCATACCAGGGAGCTGAAGGTCTCGGCGTTGATGAGGCGACGCCGTTGGACGTCCACCAGCAGTCCATGTGCGCAGAGGAAGTCGGCGCCTAGCAGAGCCATGGGCACGTTTGCGGTTACAAACGTCCAAGCAAAGTGTTGGCCGCCGAAGCAGAGGGTGACGTTGCGCGGGCCGAAGGTGCAGATGGCCGATCCGTTGGCCGCCACCAAGGAGGGGCCGCAAACCGCGGACTGCCTGTCCTGATCGGAAGTGGGTATGACGCTCAGTTGGGCGCCGGTGTCGCACAGGAAGCGCCGTCCAGACGCTTTGTCCGTGATGAAAAGTAAGTTGCCCGTGTGGCCGGCGCTTATGGCTGGTAATGAACGCCGGCCCGGCCGTTTCCCGGCCTGCCGAAGGTGCACGGGGGTCGGCATGTCCGGGCCTTCTGTCCGAACCTGGCATGATAGTAACACCACGCTTGGTCAGGTGGAGGCCCCGGTCGTCGTGCTGGAGGTGATCGGCTCGGTGTTGCGGCCGCCAATTGCGTCGGCCGTTCGGTCGTCGACCGTGCCGGGTGCTCGGGCGCCATGGGCATTGCGTCGGATGGCAGTGGGCCCCAGGTCGCTGCTGCAATGCGTTGGCCTGCCGTGGAGATCTTGTCAGCTTCCCTGGCGAGGGCGCGGGGATCCGTGATCGTCGTGCTCGCCAGGGCGAGGCGTACCGGGCTAGGCAGCTGACGGAGGAACAGCTCCCGGAACAGGAATGCCGGAGAGTGCTCGCCGAGCAGCGAAAGCATGTAGTCCATTCGCTCGGACGGGCGCGTGTCGCCGAGCTCGGGCAGGTCGAGCAGGCGCCGTGCGCATTCCGCCGATGGAAGGGCGAAAGCGTCGAGGAGGAGCTTTTTAATCGCGCCGTATTTGTCTGCGGCTGGCGGGCTCTCGAGGAGGCTCAGGGCGCGGGCCGCGGTGGCTGAACCGAGCGCTGCTACCACATGGTGGAAGCGGGTGTCGTCGGCCGTGATGCCTCGCAGGGCGAACAGGGAGTCCGCCTGGGCGAACCAAACCGCCGCGTGAGCCTCCCAGAAGGTAGGCAGTTTAAGGGCAACTGCCGTGTCCATGTCGGTAGGTCACAAATGAAGGAGCTGTGCTCCCACGTAGTCGGAAGAATGGACGCGACAAAAAGCTGGAATTCGTCCGAGTTTCTTTATTGTCACAAAACAACTCGGGTACTCTGAAAAGCCCGTTTATCGGGCAGCAATATATATACACACATTATCCCGGAGCGTTTGCCCGGGAAAGGCGAGAGGGGGCGTGGCCGGGCATCCTGGCCGCGGCCTGGCAAGTCGAGGGCGGGCATGCCCGGGCATGCCCGGGCGTCCCGGACGCGGCCTGGCAAGTCGAGAGCGGGCGTGGCCGGGCGTGCCCGGGCATGCCCGGGCGTCCCGGCCAAGGCCTGGCAAGTTGAGCGCGGGCGTGCCCGGGCGTCCTGGACGAGCCCGGCATGGTGATCGCTCGGCGTCCTTGGTAGGTGCAAGGCGATTGTGTAAACCCAGCGGTAGCCGCTACAATATAATAATTCACATTCTTCAGACCCCTTGACACCCTATAGATCCTTTAAACCCATTAGACCTTTTAGATACCTTAGACCCTAACTACTATTGGAACATAAGCTTCAGATCCTTAGAACCCGTAAGACCCTTCTCGACCCCATATAGAACCTTTGACCTCTTAGACCACTTTCAGACCATTTGGACACCTTAAACCCTTTAGAAGCATGAGACTCCTTTCAAGACACTCCACACAAACATGAAAAGAGTCTTCTTGCAATATACAGGCCTCCTTTTTTTTTTTTTTTAAAGCAAGTAATGTGCAAACTCTCACCACCTGGAGGGTGGGTACTCTGTAGCTGCTAGCATTATTGAAACGTGCATTTCATACTTGTTTTCCACATTATTGTTGCTTCCACTTTCTGTTTAATTTTCACATTATTGTTGCTTTCACTTTTCTGTTTAATTTTCACATTATTGTTGCTTCCACTTTTTCTGTTTAATTTTCACATTATTGTTGCTTTCACTTTTCTGTTTAATTTTCACATTATTGTTGCTTTCACTTTTCTGTTTAATTTTCACATTATTGTTGCTTCCACTTTTCTGTTGTAATTTTTACATTATTGTTGCTTCCACTTTTCTGTTGTAATTCTCATATTATTGCTGCTTCCACTTTTCTGTTGTAATTTTCATGTTATTGTTGCATCTACTTTTCATCAGAATTGTTCACGATATAAAACATGCAAAACCCAAATCAAAATGCACAGTGGAGAGTACAGATGAGAGATAAACTTGACAGGAGGCCTCTCCTGACTCCTCAGTTCTTTCTTTTTCAGTTCCCTCTTCCTCGTAATCTGTAGCTGTTAAACACATTCCATTTGTTTGTAGAACCTGTCACAGGAGGATCGAGTAAAACAGCATTTGCCCGAGTACCACGATAGCAGTGTTTCCAAGTAGACCGCCATATTGTTAAGCGGTGCCGAGCGCTCCGTTCCGTTTGACTGCTTGCTGGAGCGCATTGAATCAAGCGGGAAGGAAGCCGCTTGCCAACGGAGGACACCCATTAGACTGGGTGTATCGTCATTGCCCATTAGACACCATTTAGACTGGATACACTGGTGTGTAGTAACGTCACGTGACATACAGTCATACTGTTGTGGAAGTACAGCTCATACATATGCTAATGAGGGACTGATGACGCGTTGCTGTGACGTCTGTATAATAAAGGGTACTGTTGCACATACTCAAAGCCTTAGAGTTACACATCTGTAAAAGCTACAGCAGTGTAGTGAGCGGCAGTGCGTACTGATCGTGATTTTTTTTTTTTTTACTTGAATCGACTTGCGATGTTATAGTTAAATATTCATTAAAACGTAATATGAGTTTTGCTTCTGAAAATGACAGTAGAGAGCCGTCAAGTTTGCTGTTTCAATTATATTTTTTACGTGGTGATGTTGATGCGTATAAATTATAATGTATATGAATATTGCCATCGTCAGAACACGAGTGACGTCATGTCTGATAAAATTCCCTCATTTACAAAGTACAGTATGGAGCAAATGTGAAGAGATTATTATTCCTTTCCTTTGGTATTTGCAGTATAAATACTTTAAAATGTGGATTAGTCATTTGTAGATTCGTAGGAAAACCCAAAAGGGGATTTGTAGGAAAAGAGGGTTTTTTCAGGAAGAAGCTTGCTCATCGTTATACGGAAGCGTCAGATTGTGAGAGCAGTTTGTCGGTGCTGTCGTGCTAGGGGCCATTACATCGCTTGGGAAAATGGCTTCCGCTGTTTTACTCGAGTCGTGTGGTGGAGACTTCGGGACGGGGAGAGCTCCAGACACGACATCTGCTTGTGACCCGGCCCAAGATGGCGAAATTACAGGTGTGTGCAGTGTTTGCCTTCCTGTCCGAGTACGTGGGCTTGGCCGCTCGATTGTTCGTCCAGAATTGCTCGGTGAGCTGCGCTCTTCCCGGTGAGGTGGATATTTTGGGCGAGTGGAGCTCCGATCTGATTTCCCCAAAGAACGTTGTTTCCCTTCGAGCAGAAGTGGGTACAAAGGGTCCAAGCCGTGAAACGTAGGGGATATCGCCCCTTTTCGGTGTTCTTCACCAGCTTTTTGTTTCTCCTTATTGACTTGACGGTCGCTCCTCCCACGTTGTGGTTGCCCATGGTCATGGCGGTGTCCAAGTCATCCACCAGCGCTGGCAAGTCATGGGTGTGCTCTTTGTTTTAGCTTCCCATTAACAAGCTGCTGGTGCAGGTGGTCCTCCGGTCGATGTTGTGAAACGTTTAATGCTTTGTTTATATCAACATTACTTTGTGTGTGTGAGTCCCCGTGTGTGTGTGTGTGTGTGTGTGTGTGTGTGTGTGTGTGTGTGTGTGTGTGTGTGTGTGTGTGTGTGTGTGTGTGTGTGTGTGTGTGTGTGTGTGTGTGTCGTCGTGTGTGTCGTGTGTCGTCGTCGTGTCGTCGTCGTGTGTGTGTGTGTGTGTGTGTGTGTGTGTGTGTGTGTGTGTGTGTGTGTGTGTGTGTGTGTGTGTGTGTCAGTGTCCATGCCAATCCTCTGCATTGTGAGGTGTTCAATCCTGATTGTTGTAGTTTTGTAATTTTTTCCTGTGTTGTTTTATTTGTATTATTTATTAACTACTAGATTTGCCATGGCCTCACGTATTGCGTTACGAAAAGCTGCTGAGTGAAAACAAAGATCTCAAACAAAAGCTGACATGTTGCACCAACTTGGGTAAGCAATTTATTTACCTAAAACATGTCTACCTTTTATGATGAATGAAATATGAAGATATGATGTTTGTTTTTTAAATGAAATGAGATTGAGTTTCAAAAAAAGAAATTTTGGAATGTTGGACATTCAGGAGAACAATTCCAGCACCTTCCTCGACCCCTTATTGAAAAAGCCTTTTAGAAACCCCCATGTACTCATTTGCTTTTGATTCATAGAATCCAAATTTAAGTTATACGAGTTGTTGAAGTCGTGGCCTTCAGAGCTTGTCTTCAAGGCATCATTCTTTCTTTTTTTAAGGAACCTTTCTTGGTGAATCGCAAGTGGAAGTGTTGAAACTGCAGAAGTTAGTGGATAACCTCAAGCAGGAAAATTCTCTTCTAAAGAAACCTCCTCGTGACGAACCCCCCCAGCAGAATCGAGAGTCTGTTTGTTCCACGACCAACGGTTAGTGTTGAAACACCAGTCTCTGCTTCATAAACGTTCCTGCGACTCGTCGCCCGTTTAACCACGTGCTTCCTGTTTCATTGCTGGGAAGGAGGGAAAGCCCCAAACCAAATGAGATTGTTTCGGATGTTGAATCATTGTACTCATTTGTTTAAAGTTTACTTGCTAAAAATTCCCCTGGGGATTGTCATCTTTTTGTCATTTGCTCTGATGTATGTGATGAGTAATAATTACACACCACCCCTACATGGCCAGACTCATTTGTTTTCGAGAGCAATAAGTTAGAAGAGCAACTGGAGCCTTGCGCGTTTGAAAAGAAGACTTCTGTACCTCAAAGTATGGTGTGTGTTGCCTTTTTCATTTATTGGTTCTTCTTGTATTCTATTTTCATAACACTTGGATATTTGGTTTCCGCGTGGATGTCGGCCCGAGTCACTGGCACGCTGTGATTTTTTTAATGTTACTTTTCTTTGGGGTGTACCATTTGCTGATTAAAAAAAAAGCAATTCTGAAGTGGCACTTGCCCATTAAATTTGTGAATGACCAGGGAACCATTGGGCCAGTCACTGCCACCCCGAGTTTCCCAAGCCGATGGCCTTGCCAGCACGTATCGTCTTTGTGGATGTGGTTCGGTGAATTGAGATTTAATTCCCTTGCCTTGGTTTGTAGACGGTACCTTACCGTTTGATAGCTTGACCCCTCCCCCCAAACAGTTCCTCATGCCGACCATTTACTTCCCCATTTCTGGTGACCTCAAACCCTGACAGGTAGTGCAGCAGTTGTTTGACGACATATCCATGGACGGTGGGAACCTAATGCAGCAGATGCAGCGTGTTGAGGATTCCCTGAGCCACTGTGCTACACAGTTTAAAAAATCATCTCCCAATGCAGCTGGTGCCACAGTCACAACGGGATCCACAGAGGGAAGCCAAGGACGAGTTCAGCATGACATCGTTACTCGATTCGGGATCTTGGCTATGGAATTCCATCGTCTTGCAAGCAGCGTGCACAAGAGTGAAGAGCGAACTGCCGGCTTGCAGGTCAGTCCAAGCATGAAGCTTTTCTGGCCTTCCTCTATATGAGTCGGTTAAACTACTGTTTTGAGTGAAATTGCCATCGGTTCAATGCAGCACAATTTACAACCTCCCGTGCAAGCAATGATCCTTCACTGGGATTGTACCGCTCCATTTGATTGAGATGTGAATCACTTAAGGGGTAGGCTTCATTTGAGCATTGATGGAGCAGTTGCGAACAAATAACGATGATTCCTGTGAATGCGTCTTGATTTCCAACCAACCTTTTGTTTTTCTCCATGTCTGTGGTGTCGTACAGACCCTTTGTGAGCGCTTGGTGAAAGAAAATGGAGAGCTGAGAGAGAGGCTTGAGAAAGGGATGGTCCCACAAGTTTGTGGAAAAGCACCACAGTCAAGGTGAGTTGGTTGTGGAGGGATTTGGGTAGATACATGTGAAATGAACAAAATATTTGAGCTTTATCAGTTGAATATAATGCCTGTAATTAGGATAGTGTGAGGTTGTTGCATTATCCTACGAGTTCCTTCCGGTACAGTTTCCTGTTTATTTATATATATATATATATGTATATATATGTATATATATATATATATATATATATATATATATATATATTGTTTGTTTGTTTGTTTGTTTGTTTGTTTTTAGGGAGTTCAAACTGAATTTTAAATATTTTTTAACGTTGTTGTCTATTACATGGTTGTATTATTTGCGCTCGTCGTATTATTATGCCAAGTCGTATTATTTGAATGTGGATTTTTGTTCACTCCTAATCTAAACGATGCGGCCCTAATTGATGTAACTGCAGGTCATATATCCCACATGCTAACTTGCCTATTCTTTTATTGTTCCGTGTCCTGTGTGCAACCCGTCAGCATGTTTTGCACATTTTTCTTCAAAAGGAACGGGTTTTTTTATTTATCGAGAATCTTTCTGGCCGATTGTCCAGTTAGACGAGGTGTTGCTGATAAATTCTTTTGTTTCGAGGGTCACAAGTAACCAAAATCCCTTTTTCCTCTGACGTTCTTGTCTATTGATGAGCAACCAAAGCTAATCAGATCCAACTCTCAAACAATTCCAAGGGCCTCAATATCTTCCTTTACCACAATTGCAAGTAAAAAAAAAACTCGAATGGTACTCAGTAGAGTGCTTACCTCCTTCAAGCTGAACAGTTTACACTTTGTATCCCACTGATAGGCCGAATCTGGATCTGGTCATAACTCGTCCACAACTTTTTGAAGTGCAGTTTTTGGTCCCATCTCTCAATGGTGAAGAATCACTTAAAATTATCGCGTCCGGAATGGAATCTTCACCACAATCTAATCGGATTCTTCTTTGTCACACAACCCAACCTGTTCACCAAATTTCGTCCGAATCTGTCCATAACTTTTTGAGGCATCCTGTTCACAGACAAACAGACAGGGGCAAAAATATAACCTCCGTTCACCTTTGGTGGTGGAGGTAATGATAATATTTTACGAATTTTAAAACTCTATATTACATTATCTAAAAGTAAATAATGGAATGATGAATTGAACATGTCACTACGAAAGAAAAAAAACATTTCAAGTCACATACTACCTCCTCACTGTGGCTTGTGATTTCTGGATGACCAGAAACAGTATAATGCATAAAATGTGATGTGGGCTGCAAGCCGCCCGTGGTATGAGGGTCATCCACCACCATTGTTGTTGGTTTATGTTTTTCGTTTGTTGTTTTTGGTGTGCCACAGCAGGCAATCAGAAGACAGCAGACAAGGTTGGCATGGTTACACAGACAGAAACGAGGATGATGTTGATCGTGCAGACTTTATGTTCAACAACCGGGCAGAAATGAAGGGTGCCGTTGGATTTGTAAAGGTGTGCAACTCATCAGCCGGATTGTTGCACTGCGAGATGATGAATGACCAAAGCCTGAGAATTATATTTTGTTTGTAAACTGCGTTTCTTTAAAAGTTTTAGACTTTCTCATGTTATTTTTTGAAACTTAATTTCTTCACAAAAGTGCTGCTGTGATTCCCCCTTCCCCTACCCTGTTTGTTTTTTGTTTCCCCACATAGTTTTTCCTTGTTGAACCATTGATCCACTCTTTGCTCAGTAATATTAGAAGAGTTGGAAAACGCCCATGGTGTTTTATTTGTTTCACCTTTGATCTCATAAAAGGGTGTTCTTCTTTGAGTAATTTCCACGATTACAAATTACTTTTTAAGAAGCTAAGCCATGAATCATTTTATCCAATAATTCACAAATTGTCATTGGCATTGGCAGAGTGATAACATGAAGTGGAAGTATGGGGGGTGGAGGGAGAGGGGTGTTGGGGATTATACTGCCGGCAGTCCTTGTGTGTTTGTGGCCAAGCCCTGTTATGTGAATATAATTGTTGTTTGCAGTCCCTCGTTGGAAGTGGAGTCTCTTGGTTTGATTGATTTCTTTGTTTCCAGGTAATGGACAAACAGATGCAAAAGGGGCACACAGAAGAATCCTTGAAGTTACTTTGTCAGAAAGTTAAAACTTTGGAAAAGCAGCGGAAAGAGGTATGGATTACTTAGGCCTTAGGGGATCGCATTCCTCAAAATTGCAGTCTTCCCATTCTTTTTTTACCTGCACCATATAGTTTTTAATTTTTTATAAAATGGGAAGAAGATTGAGGAAATGGAATAGTGACCTTTGGCAAAAAGAGTTCCTTCTTAAAAATGTGTACAATCTATAGTATTTTATGGATGAAAAAATTATAATAAAAAAACAAATTGATTTCATATATGTTATGAAGATAGTTGCTGTTTTGCATTACCTGTAACACCTCTGGAAACCTATTTCCTGTCTCCAATCACAGGGCATCTTCAATGCCCTTGCTTATGAAAATGATATGTATTGCACTCTGCTTCAACATTCAATTTCTCTTTTGATTAATGATTACACCTTCTTGTGCGTTCGCCGAAAGGAAAGTTTGGCAAACTTATTTTCATGAACTGCCAGCCAGGCCTATTCGACTGTAGCTGATTTGGGCAGGAATTTGGAATTGTTCAATGTACAACCAATAACTCTCATGGTCTTCATGAAGGATACCGTGGAATGTTTACCTCCACCAACAAATGTTTTAGACGGGACGTCCGTTCAATGTCCATCCTTGGGACGGCACACTCAACGATGCCTCACCCTGCTTGCGAAGTACCAGGATGTCAATTTATAGCTGGGTCAAGATTCAAACTCAGGCTAGATGGCTCAGAGGTGAGAGATCTGCAATGATTATTATAAGTATTGATATGGGACAGAAACATTAAAGGGTATGGTGCTTGATAATTCACAAGCATTTGCGTTGTAAATTGTTTGATGGCACTTTGCATGCAAACAGCTAGCCTGTATTGATACTGTGGCCTAACATTTAGAAAGCTCCTGCCCACTTGTCTCTTTTAAATTCCCAAACATAAATGCTTTTTTATACGGTACCTTCAGAAGTATTCACACCCCTTGACGCTTTCACATTTTGTTGTGTTACAGCCTGAATTTAAAATGAGATTTTTGTCATTGATCTACACATATCTACACATACCCCTCTCTTTGCGGGTCCCATGACAATCTTCACCATTTTACCCTATTTTCTGCATCTCCCCTTGTTAACCCCCTTGCCCGCATTTCTTCTTCCACCACCTTTAGCCAGGTCTTTCTCGGTCTTTCTCGGTCTTTCTCGGTCTTCCCCATCCTCTACTTCCTTCTACATTCATTTCCATCACTCTTCTCAACCAGTCACTTTCATCTTTCCTCAACACATGACCAAACCATCTCAACCTGTTTCTCTTCACAGCATCAATCACAGGCTCTATTCCCATCATCTTTCGCAATTCATCATTTGTCTTCCTCTCTCTCACCTGGTGTTGAAACCTGGTGTTGGCTTAGCGGTTAGGGTGCCGGCTTGGGATCCTAGGATCCTGGGTTCGAATCCCGGTCGATTGCTGAATTAACACCAGGGGGGTTGACTCAGCCTGTCATCCTTCCGAGGTCGGCAAATTGAGTACCAGCTTGCTGGGATGAATGATCCCGGTGTGTACCCCGAGTTAGAATAGGTACACTGTATCCCTGCACGTCGTAAGAGATGACTGAGGGTTGGCGTCAGGAAGGGCATCCGGCCATAAAAACATTGCCTCAAAAAGGGAACCATGATTGTCATGGGGCCCGCAAGGCTAACCCCCACTCTAGTGGGGAAAATGTCCTTAAAACGATCATTCATTCATTCATTCTCTCAACGATACTCAGCACATCCACCGAACCATTCGCATTTCAACCCTTTCCAGCCTTCTTTGCTGGGTTGTATTATACAACGTCAATATATATTTGTGGTTTAGACTCGAGAGCAAGATTTATTGACATGCCTTTGGTCTGACATTAATTTGGTTCTGATATTCTCAGAACTGACGGACTGTTCTGACTCTTTCCAAAGAGTGATGGAAATGAATGTAGAAGGAAGTAGAGGACGGGGAAGACTGAGAAAGACTTGGCTAAAGATGGTCGAAGAAGAAATGCGGGCAAGGGGGTTAACAAGGGGAGATGCAGAAAATAGGGCAAAATGGAGAACATTGTCATGGGAACCGCAAGGCTAACCCCCGCTCTTGCAGGGAAGATGGACTTAAAATGCCTGTTGTTGTTGTATGTTGTATATTCTCAATTTCATTCTCAATTTCATTCAATTTCAATTTCATTTTCATTCTGCCATCATTTTGATCAAGACACTGGGGGAAACGTGTTTGGAGGTGGTAAGGAAGCGAGGAGTGGGTGGAGGTGATGACATCATGTTATGTACTACTCCATTAACTTGTGATACTGGAGAGCAGAGGAAAAGAACGAACACATTGATCCTCTTGATTTTTTTTCAAGAAGTGTGTTCATATCTAATTTCATACAAATTCACAGAACAATATTGTGATAGGTTGGTCTGGAGGAAGTGCACTCGTCTTTGACCTGTCTAGTTTCAGTTCATTTCTCAACCTGACCATAAACTGCTACCCTGGTGCTCAAGCTCGGCAGACAGGACATAAAACCACGTGTCACGTAATCCGTGCAACAACGCTTTTCGAAAATGGTAGGCCATTAAATTTATATCCTGGCCAAATCATCCACTAATATGCAGGAGAATTCCACCAGAACAACAACCCCATCTGAGTAATGATGCTTCCAGTGCTGGCAGCTGAAAGTTTGAGCAGTGAAGGTTTTTATTTCTCCCCAAACCCTCTCACCCCTCCTCTCCTCCCACCCTTCATATAAACACAAAGGATGGCTGGGTACACCTGCTGGTTTCAAAGACTTTGTCTGAGTTATTTTTCCATAAACAACTGTCTTGTGATTTGACGAATGTGAGCTGTTCAGAAAGTTCTACAAACTACATGCTATCGACCAATAATGCCAAAAAAGGATAGTGAGGTATATAACGCTCTTTCTGACCACTGGCACTCACTCACTCACTCATAAAATTACAGTACCTTATGTGTGTGTGAGAAAGCTGAAATTTTGCGTACTGATGCAACTCAAAGCCAATATTCCAGGAAAATCACAAAACCATCAGAAAATTTCCATAAACAAAACTAGAGTGAAGTTGATGGCTCACCATCACAAATTCCCATGCTTCCCTACTTTGAATTTTGAGGTAAAAAAAAATCCCCTCCCCCCCCCCCCCCCCCCCCTCATTTTGACCCTTGTGATTCTAAATTCCTACTCCTCTGGGTTATGAATCGGGGATCAAATCCAAAAAAGGTACGTATTTCATGCGTCCCCCGATGTTTATTTAATATCCAAAGTTACATCAAAAACCTTTTAAAATGTGCCTGTAATTGCATTTTTTGAAGTATTTGACCTTTTGACCTTACTCCAGGAGGTGCACCATCGACTCCACTCCAGTTGTATATTTAAAAAAAAAAGTTTTTGCACGTCTCCGCCGATTGTATCTTATTCAGATAACTTTTTTGAAAGGCCTTTGTAATAATTTTCAGCCGTATGTGCCCAATCAAGTGGGAAAGATTTTCTCAGTTAGTTAGAACATCGGCAAAGGATGTAGAATGATGGGTTCTGGAACATTTATCAAATGAAGGTATTTTGGCATCTGTTTGATGTTGGGAATTGGAGGTTGAGTCTGGAATTTGGAAGTGTCGTACAGAAAGCTTCAGTGATGTTTTTGGCTTGATTGTCCTTCAATCCATTCTAATGAATGATAAGTGCAGCCTGAAAGTTATGCTGTCTTGATGATGACACAGAATGAAATTGATAAGAATTTGCTTGAGATATTGTATGATTCTCATCCTCAATACCTGAGTGAAAAGCTGGATCGTTTGTGTTGCACACGGACGATGGGTTTGTAATGGTCATTGCTCTCGTGCATTAATGAAGGATAGCACTGACCTTGTACAGAATCTGTTGTACAATGATAAATGAATGACCACCCATCACTTCTTCACTCGAAAAAGATATATTGTGCTTCTCTGGAAATTATCTTGACACGGCATATCTGGACGCCTATCGAGCTCGCCATGTCCACGATGGGAATGTTAACGTTGGCACACAAATCTGCGTGCACCTGGAAACAAAAATGAAAACCTGATGGGACTGGAGAAATGTACGTCAGAGACTTTATATATTTGGAATTAAATGTGTTCATGCACAAGCATCCCAATATGAATACGCAGTTTATTCTTTATTCATTCAAAAGGTTGATATCATATATTCATTAGCATGAGGTGGAGCTGCTATTCCTTCGAGATTATAGTTTTATGTAGTGGTCATCGTTGCATCGAAGCTAATTGTGCAATTTCTCCCTGCCCTGGTATTGTGATTGGGATTGCATTAATTGTGAAATTCCAGAGGAACACGTTCAAATGACAACTTTGTATTTTTGCTGGGTTTTTATTTCCAGCTGCTGGATGTAAACAAGCAGTGGGATGAACAGTTCCGGACAATGAAGATTAAATATGAGAGCAAGGTGAGTGGCTTGAGCTTCTTTCTTTTTATTTATTTCTTTGAAACCATTTGTAAAAATAGTCTTTCTACTAGGCCTGGGCGACGATGGAAAAACCTATATCATGATAATGGACCTCATTATCACAATTATCGCCATAATATAAATAATGTAATTAACACCTCGGCTTGAGAACCATGTAGCATACAATAACAATCCACATAGGGACAAGCTGAATAGCCATAGTTACGTGTGTTCGGTCATACTCTTTATTTCATAATTCTCTTTGCAATTTGCTTAAAGTCAGACCTCATGTTGCCTGGATGAAATCGCTTTGCTCCGTTTGTTGAGTGACTGGACGAGCATTTTGCAAAGCGGTCGATACGGAACGTCAGGGTTGGCAAGTGATAGCAAACTGCATGCTAACAGACCACACCAAGCAAGCTTCATGCCAACACAACATATCAGGCAAGCTTCATGCTAACAGTACACACCAAGCAAACTGCATGCTAACAGAACACACCAAGCAAGCTTCATGCCAACACAACATATCAGGCAAGCTTCATGCCAACAGAACACAACAAGCAAGCTTCATGCCAACACGACATATCAGGCAAGCTTCATGCTAACAGTACACACCAAGCAAGCTTCATGCTAACAGACCACACCAAGCAAACTGCATGCTAACAGAACACACCAAGCAAGCTTCATGCCAACACAACATATCAAGCATGCTTCATGCCAACAGAACACAACAAGCAAGCTTCATGCCAACGCAACATATCAGGCAAGCTTCATGCTAATATAACACACCAAGCAAGCTTCATGCTAACAGTACACACCAAGCAAGCTTCATGCTAACAGAACACACCAAGCAAACTTCATGCTAACAGAACACACCAAGCAAGCTTCATGCTAACAGAACACACCAAGCAAGCTTCATGCTAACAGAACACACCAAGCAAGCTTCATGCTAACAGAACACACCAAGCAAGCTTCATGCTAACAGAACACACCAAGCAAGCTTCATGCTAACAGAACACACCAAGCAAGCTTCATGCTAACAGAACACACCAAGCAAGCTTCATGCTAACAGAACACACCAAGCAAGCTTCATGCTAACAGAACACACCAAGCAAGCTGCTTGCTAATTGGGACATATTGTCCCTAATTGGGACATTGGGACATATTGGGACATTGGGACATATTGGGACATTGGGACATTTGTGAAGAAAGACATACATGATTATCTTCAGTCATTATTTAAAATAACAAATGCCTTTGATGTGGAACTCCACGAATAATAAATGCCAAGCAATCCCATGTCATGGCAAAAATGGGATAAACAAATAAATAAACAAGACGTCATGCAGAGCACTACACTTGAAAAATCCTCCCCTCACCCCCAAAAAAGTTGTCATGGATACATCAAATTGTCCATTTCGTCAAGATAAAAATTGACGATCTTGGATTGGAGGATCTTGTTTATCCCATCAAGAATTGGAGATCTAGCGAGATCCTGCCGGCGACGGCACAGTTTTTCGAAGCTGTACACGTTCTCCACATTTTCGAAGTTAAGTAATTGTTCACAATTGTATTTTTGTCGAAACTGTATTTATCTTTCGGTGTGTGTACCTTTTGTGTGTCCCAAGGAAGATTCTTGGTGTTAATCTTTCATACCTGTATAAAAAATCGTCGGTTATTTTGTGCCGCATTTTTTGTGGCCGAGTACCTTGTTTCCTACCTTGAGGCTTTGTTTTCTCTCAGCGGTCGATTGTGGTCCATTTACTTTCGTTCTCAGCTTTTCCCAGTCTTTTCACCCCATACTTCCTTGTTTAAAATCTTAACCGAAAAAAAACAACCAAAAAAAAAAAACATTTCCTTCTTTGTTCTTATTCGTTCGTTTGTTCTTCGACCACGTGTTTCACCCTCATTTCCCCAGATAGTTTTCACTGTTCAATTTAATAATGTTTAAACTTTCCTCTGAAGTGCTATATTCTGTCATATATTATAACACTTTTTTCTTCTTCTTCTTCTTCTTTAAAAGATTGCTTTTGACTTGTTCACCAAATCTATTCATTCCAAAAAGAAATTCCATCTCTTACAGTTCCTCTTTCCTAAATTCCCGAAACTCACCTGCACTCCACTCTCCTCCATTGTCCTTATATTAAACGTATCTCTGACTCGAAGGTCACAAGAAACTCATTTTGCAATAAATGTTCGTTTCCCATTAATCGTACAACACTTTCTAAAATCCAAACTCACCCCTCCCCTCCAAATCTTCCCCATCACCCATCCCTTTCAAATCTCCCCCCTTGCCCCTTCCCTCCTAAACTCCCCCCGGCTTCCTCCCCTCCTAGACTCCCCCTCACCCTTCTCCTCCTGAACTCTCCCCTCACCCCTCCCCTCCAAATCTCCCCCATCTCCCATCCCTTTCAAATCACCCCCCTCCCCCTTCCCTCCTAAACTCCCCCCTAACCCCGCCCCCTCATAAACTCCCCCCTTGCCCCTCCCCTTCAAATATCCCCACCCTCATTTTTTCTCCATTTCCCCCCTCTCCCTCCTCCTCAAAGCGTCCTCCCTGCTTCTTCCCCCTTCCAACTCTCACCTCCATCTCCCCCAACCTTCTTCCTCGCTCTTCCCCCCCCCCCCCCCCCCCTCAAATAACATCTCACTGTGCCTCACCCAATCACCATCAAACCTTTTGTCTGCCCCATCCTTCCCTTTCTCCAAGCTATTCTGAAATCTCTGACACACTTTCAACAGCTCTCCCTACCTCTTCTTCCTCTTCCACATCTTACCCTGTCGGCGAATGGCAGGCAGGCAGGCAGACAGACAAACAAACAAACAAGAAGATGTCGTGCAGAGCACAATACTTGCAAAATCCACCTCTACAATTTGGTGTGATGGATACATCAGGTTTCCCAGGTTTCCAAAAGGTTGCCACTGATCCATCAAATTGTCCATTTCATCAAGATTAAAATTTATGATCTTGATCAAAGCTCGGGTCAATGGGATTAAAAGTGACAATTTTTCAGATGAAAATTGGTGATTTTGGAAATTTGGCCTACAGTCGACCTTTGACCTTTTGACCTTCAATAGTTGGTTTCCCAAATCAGCGATTCCACTCTAATTGCTGTTTCATTTTCAATAGGATGAAAATTGACGGTTTTTCAGATGAAAATTAATGATTTTGGAAGTTTGACCTTGAATTGACCTATGACCTTTTGACCCCAAAATAGTTGGTTTCCCAATTTAGTGACTCAATATACAAATGCTGTTCAATTTTCAACCGTCAATCGGATGGAAAATGGTGTTTTTAGGTACTTGACCTCCAGATGACCTTTGACCTCAAAATCAATCGGCTTCTCAATTGTGACTACCAACAACAAAACCAAAACCAAATAGAAACACACAATAACACATACACAACAAAATACGCAGCGAAAATTTGACAAAGAAACGAACGGGAAAACATTCAAACGTTGATGCCATGGAGAGATCGAAGCAAGCCCCGTCGCTCGAGGGACCAGAAGCAGCAGCTATCGTGATAATTAATTTCCATTATCGTTATCACGATAGCAAATCTAAATCGCGATTATCGCCCAGTACTACTTTCTATCCATGTGTACTTCCTAAGTATCAGAGCGGTGAACATTTATTGGTACAGATTTTTCATCAGGAAAACGGGCATGTACGTGGTGGCAGGAAAATTATCACCACTCTGCAGTCTGACAGATCACCACTCAAAATGCTCAATGTATAATTGTATTAAAAAATATATTTTGCATCAGCAAGAGTTGATGGTAGAAAGATGAGATTCAAAGAGCTATTGCAAAACTTTAGGTGCATTAAAAGTGAGTGAATGAATGAATGATCGTTTTAAGGCCATTTTCCCCGCCAGAGCGTGGATTAGCCTTGCGGGCCCAATGACAATCATGGTTCCCTGTTTGAGGCAATGTTTTTACGGCCGGATGCCCTTCCTGACGCCAACCCTTGGTCGCCTCTTACGATGCGCAGGGATACGGTGTACCTATTCTAAGCCGGGGTACACACCGGGATCATTCATCCCAGCAAGCTGGTACTCAATTTGCCGACCTCGGAAGGATGACAGGCTGAGTCAACCCCCCTGGCGTTAATTTAGCGATCGACCGGGATTCGAACCCAGGATCCTAGGATCCCAAGCCGGCACCCTAACCGCTAAGAGCTATGGTAGGTGCAACTTTTTTTTTTACGGCGTAGCCCACAGGGCAAAGCTGTCTCGAACAGTGTTTGTCCGTCCTGTATGATTGTATGTATGTTTGTATGTCCCCTCAAACATATACCAATCAGAGCTGAGGATCTGGTCACATGACAAGGTGATGTAATTACGTCTGATGTCATTACGGCAGGATGTTAAAATGACCATCAAATATCGAAAGCATCGGCGTTACGGCTCTGCCAAGAAAACGGTACGTCTTACTGAAACGTAGTGTATCGTTTCAGTCGTATCGTTTTCGTAATAGAAATAATAATAATAATATAGTAAATATGACAATAACACTTTAATCCCAATGTCGTGAATACAAAGTAATGAAATTGAAGCGGTGTATGGTTCATGATTCGATGATGAACGGTGTACGGACTAACAACCGCGGAAGTAAGGAATTCGCCTCGGTTTCTTGATAACATGTTATTAACCAAACCCTTGTGAGGTATATAGATTACAGTAGATCTTCCCTCAGTTCTGTAAGTAAAACTTACCTGACGGATGTCTGGATTCCTCCAAATTTCTTTGTTTAATGTTATAAACAGCAATAGTGACTTTAAAAAAAGCTAATGATATGTTTGTGGTTTATAATATTTTACAAGCCCGGCTAGACTTTCGGTCTTGTTTTATTATTATTATTTGTATAACTCGGTGAATGAACAGGTAAGTGGGAGGTGTCTGGGATAAAATTCCTTATCTCATTGGTAGATCACAGAGCTGCGTGCCCGGTTAGAATCCACCAAGAGATGGGCATTGGAATCGAGTGGAAACCAGGAGCGCCGTGAGCGCGAGTTCGACAGAACTCTGCTCACAGCCAGAGATCGGATTGGGCGGGACGAGGTGATTTTTAAAATTTATTTATCTATTTTTGTTTATTGCTTTTTTTGGTTTGATCATTGCCCTCTTTAGTATTAGTATTATTATTATTATTATTATTATAATTATTATACTACATGTTACTGTTGCTGCTACATTGCTTTCTCGATGATGACCAGATCTTCAATCTTCGTGGAATTGTTCATTTCCCCCGAAAAAATGTGTAGATTTTGATTAAATTTAACACAAGCCAATTAAGGGTGAAGTATTATGAAAGAATATTTACCTCTGCCACCAAAGGTGGATGTAGGTTATGTTTTCACCCCTGTCTGTCCGTTTGTGAACAAAAAATGACTGAATGAATGATCGTTTTAAGGCCATTTTCCCCGCTAGAACGGGGGTTGGCCTTGCGGCCCCATGACAATCATGGTTCCCTGTTTGAGGCAATGATTTTATGGCCGGATACCCTTCCTGACGCCAACCCTTGGTCACGCTCTTACGATGCGCAGGGATACGGTGTACATATTCTGAATCCGGGTACACACCGTGATCATTCATCCCAGCAAGCTGGTACTCAATTTGCCGACCTCGGAAGGATGACAGGCTGAGTCAACCCCCCTGGCGTTAATTCAGCGATCGACCGGGATTCGAACCCAGGATCCTAGGATCCCAAGCCGGCACCCTAACCGCTAAGCCAACACCCCAACATTTATCACTACTTCAAATACATAAAATTAGAATCAGGTGCACCAGCTCAGGTGCAAATGATTAGAACATCGTTAGAGAGGATCTTGGAGGAACCTGTCTTAGTGTCTTATTTAAACCTCAGACATTTAGTTTGGTTTGCTCTTTGTTGTTGAAGTGTGCGGCATCACCATGCCTAGAGCAAAAGAGCTCTCTGAGGCCTTCAGAAAGAAGGTTATAGATGCCTACGAGTCTGAGAAGGAATTTAAAAAGATCTCCAAACAATTTGAAATCAATCATTCGACTGTCCGGAAGATCATTTACAAGTGGAGAAGATTCCAAACAACTGCCAACTTGTTCAGGCCAGGCTGCCCCAGCAAGTTCAGCCCGAGAGCAGACCGCAAGATGCTGAAAGAAGTCTCCAATAACCCCAGAATGTCATCACGGGACCTACAGGTAGCTCTTGCCACTGTTGATGTCAAAATGCACGAGTCTACCATTAGAAAGAGGCTGCACAAATTTGATCTACATGGGAGGTGTGCCAGGAGGAAACCTTTGCTGTCCAGAAAGAACATCAGGGCAAGACTAAAGTTTGCCAATGAACACCTAGGCAAAGACCAGCACTTCTGGAACAATGTGCTCTGGACAGATGAGTCAAAGGTAGAGCTATTTGGCCACAGTACCAGAAGACTTGTTTGGCGAAAACCAAAGACAGCATTTGACCACAAGAACCTGATACCAATTGTAAAGCATGGTGGTGGAAATATTATGGTTTGGGGCAGCTTTGCTGCATCAGGGCGGGCCTGGACAGCTCACCATCATATAATCCACTGTGAATTCCTCATTGTACCAGAGGGTGCTTGAGGATAATGTGAGGCCATCTGTCGGAAAGTTGAAGCTCAACCGAAGGTGGACCTTGCAACATGACAATGACCCTAAACATACCAGTAAATCCACCAAAGAATGGCTGAAAAGAAAGAAATGGAGGGTTCTGGAATGGCCAAGTCAAAGCCCGGATCTAAATCCCATCGAGATGTTGTGGGGGGATTTGAAAGGAGCTGTGCATGCAAGAAACCCCTCAAACATCGCACAGCTGAAAGAATTCTGCATGGAGGAATGGGCAAAAATTTCTCCCAGTCGATGTCTGAGACTGGTGGACAGTTATAAGAAACGCCTACTTGAGGTTGTTTCTGCCAAAGGGGGCAGGCAATACCACCTATTAGAGCCAAGGGTGTACTTACTTTTTCCACAGAAGGAAATGGCATCTCTGTTAATTTTTTGTTGAATAAATTATTGCAAAGTCAATTTTTCATTGTTTTTTGTTAAATTAGATCACTTTTATCTATAGATACTGTTGAAATGAAGATCAAATATTGATATGTCCACATATGCTAAAAAGATTTTTAAAAACACCATGCGGTGTACTTACTTTTTCCACATGCGAAATTTGCATTTATGTTTATTTAAATTATACAATGGACTACAAAATGTAAATGTTTCATGATATTTGTGATATTATATCACCTTTATCTATCAATATTGTTGAAATGAAGATCAAATATATATGTTGAAATGTTACACATTTATTTACGTTACGTTACGTTACGTTACACATTACACATTTTCAATGTTGAAATATTGCACATTTATTTAGATTTTCGAGTCCAGGCATCAAACTTTTATTTTCAGAGTCCTGTACCAGGAGGAATGGAAACATGACTTCATCATGAATAAAGATCATCCTCATTAGTTTAAGAATCAAAATAATTAGTGCTAATTACACCTTTAATTAGACTAATGAGTACAAACGTGAAATATGTCTCACAAATAAAAGCTGACCATACATCTAACAAGAATCAGCTACTTAAGAACGAAAATAAATCGGACTAAAGGTCTTAATCGTGTTAAAGTAGTTGGCCGTGGCTGTAATGAAATGTATCAAGTGGTAAGCATGTTCGGCAAAATGTCTGCAAACATTTCAGTGAAACTGCAGCAAATGGATACATGAATGTTTGAACGACATCGGAAATTTTGTCGAGTCACTCATCTTCATCAACCGATGACAGAGACAGGTGATCGATCATCACTGTCGCAATCACTGTCATTCACCATTTCATCATCGAGCTTGAACTTCTCAGCGAGCTGCGGACCCTCAAACCAGACAATATCGTAGGAACCATCTAATAGCTCTCAACCCTCTTCTGGAGATTTATCCATTTGTTGTTCATCAGCATGTGCCCACATCCTTGCCATAAATGCTGATTGCTGCACATGGAGAAGGAACCCTGCTCTGCATGGTGAAAAACTGCAGGCAGCGTTCCCCTTCAATTTGCCAAGTGGATTTTTGGGTTTCTTGGATGGGTGATAGGCCTTGTTGAATGCAAGAAACCGAGCGTGACTCAATGAGGTCTCTTTCCTGAAACTGTACATGCTACACATGAATGTCTCGATGGCATCCAGTGTAGTTTTGATTTTCTTCTCACATGCCAAAGAGAAGATTGTCATGGGGACCGCAAGGCTAACCCCCACTCTAGCAGGGAAAATGGCCTTAAAATGCATGTTGTTGTTGTTGTATGCCAAAGTAGCGAACGCCTCCTTGAACGCCTCCTATCTAAATTGTGGAGATGCAGAGGGGGCCCTTCATCACCATATAACAAGTCAAAACAAGAAAAAGAGCAATCGGAGATTGCAAACCCTCGTCAGGATGTATTTTCAGTGGTTTTAAGGCTTTTGTGTTAAAACAAATATGGCGGCCGAACCACGTGACCGATGACGTCATCATTTTTGTTTTCTCCACCAGTTTATGCCGACATGGCGCGAAAGAAATTTCATCTTGATTGGATGAAGTTTTGTACTTGTCGAATTATGATGTCATAATGGAGGCACCTATGACGTCATCATTAACATATTTCACTCCCCATGGAGAGTTCTTTACAATGAGCCATGTCTCAATTTTTTCCTATTCAGCGCTTTCGGAGATATAGAGGTGCAAAGTTTTTCGGTTTTTCAAAGATGGCGGTCGAACCACGTGCCATATGACGTCATAATTATCATTTAAAAATTATACAGGTGGAGTTGCACCTATGGTGAAAATTTCCTGTCAATCGGACCAACGATTGCAGAGAAAATCATATTTATTCTGTACGGACAAACAAACAAACAGACAAACAAACAAACAGACAAACAAATGGACTCAAATGCAATACCCTCTCCTCCAGCGAGGGTAATAAGGATTTAATATGGATGATGTGTCATGCAATGTGGTCTGGATTCAATGCTCAGTATTACACTAACCATTTACCATGACGAGTGGTCCATTACATGCCAAATTTACAACAGCCACCAACAATTTTAGACGTCGAGACGCCCCGTATTGCACAGCCGTGTGCTAAATAATGCAATCAATGATGTGCAATTGTGTCTTGTGATCTCAACATTGCAAAGCTAGCTTTGCAAATTCCGTCTGCAAAGTCACAGGTGTGCGATGATATTTTCATTATGTTTGGTGCTTTCCACATGCAGATGGCTTTCTTCAAAGCAATCGGAAAGTTTGTTGGTGCTTCTGGAGGACCGAAAATTCTGACAATGCGGCATATTAGCAGCTGGGTCTCTGCATGGTCTTCAATCTGGCACTCACGTTGGTAGATGCAGACTGTTGCATGAGCTCCTAGCCCTTGCTTTTCAAGTCCTCCATTTTCGTTCCTTTCTGACAATGACCGAATTGGATGAATAAGTCGTGGTAGCACTACAGATCTTTTTTTCTGGTAATGATGAGACAGTTGGAGGTGATGGACAATCCAATAGTGGGTGAGGTTCTCTGAGAGTATGGTGAGTACACGAATAAAACGCAGATGAGTGAACACTGAAAGACTGCGCAATTCTGGGTAATGGATGTCTACTACATCAAAGACTACCATATGTTTGATGCATCCGGATTAACAACATCGACCTATTCGTGGATGATTTGTCAAGGATCGTTGGACTGTTCTTTGTTGCCAACCATGTGAACTTTGCACGATGGATGAGCTAATCTGCGTGATATGGACAACACCCATCCTGGTGTTCATGCTATCCTCGAGAGGAGAGCTTTCACCATGAGAAGGAGCAAAAATGACTTTTCTCAATTCCCCGTTGATCTCACACTTTATAACAAAAAATAAATGCTGACGTCGCATCGAGATTGACTGGAATTTCAGCAGTCACAAACAATTTCAATGCACACTTGCGATGGATGCTAAAAAAGTCACTTAGGGCATCAATGGTCACCACCCTGAATGAAATCTCAGACATGAATACAGTCGACGCTGAATTGTGCCCAGCAATGATTAGAAAAGACGATGGCGACTTGGAAAAGAGAATCTGCGCCATTGAAAATCATGCAATCCATTCAGAGAAACTCTCACAGGTGTGCTGTGCAATATCCAGACAGGTAAAGCATCCAGTGTGGCTGTAAAGCAGTACATCCTTTATTTCCACCAAAAGGGGGAGAAGCAGTACACTGCATTCACACCGGCCTGCATACAAGATACTGCTCGCTTTGAGTAACCAATCAAGAGAAAACAAAATCTTCAACTTTGAACGTGATGATGTCAAAAACAGACGAGCACCAAATAAGAAAGTCGTCGAGTTGAAATGCACACACGACTTACTGGGCCGGCTCGTCATCTTGGCACGGAAACAGAAAATTGATCTCCAGCACATGCTATCCTTCCCGTTTATTCCTGAGCCATTGTCCATGTGCACATATGGAACCACTAAAACGAGTACCCATCCCAAATGATGGGAAAGGCTAGCAAAAGTATCCCCTCCTCTCTCTCTCTCTCTCCCTCTCCTTCACCCCCTGCCCCGTCCCTCCTCCCCACTCTCTCTCCCCACTCCGTTGTTCCTCCCTCATATCCCGCTCCCTCCCCCACTCCCCTCTCCCTCCCCTCACACCCCACTTCCTCTCTCCCCCTACTCTCCTCTCCTCTCCACATGTCCATGCTCTATCCTTTTTAAATGACTAATTTCCTTTTCAGGTTTTTTTCGCTTTCACAATTCACTTTTAGTTGTTGCTTATACTGTATTTGATATTTGATGTACCATACTCGTTACTGAGCATTGGTGCCGCCAAAGCAGCTTCCTGAGCAAGGGTTGTACTGAGTGGTTTGCCGTTGCCTTCCCAGTAGTAGTTTGGGAAGGAATTTGTAATTTGTTCAGGATGCCGGCGATAGCTCTCCCACTCTTCATGAAGGACACCGTGGGGTTCTTTAACGTCCATCAAGTTTGGTGCACTGAATGCACACTGTTTTTAGTTTGGTGCACTGATTTTAACCTAATTCTGTTTTGAAAGCTACTTCATCAAGAAATGAGAGATAACTTTTATCTCCAACTTTGGCAAAGTCTCCCATCGCTCATTCTTCTTTCTGTGATGGAGGTGTTGCCATTTGTCCTGTACTGCATGCAATGTTTTAACGAGTTAGTAACCATCCACACTTGCATCCCATTGTCCCAGCAGCAGGAACGACAGCGACTTGAAAGTGAGTTGTGTGAGGCTCGTGCAGAGGCAGAACTTCAGAATCGCAAATTGGAGCAGATGGACAGAGAGGTCCGCCGACTCAACAAGGTATGCCTAAACAACCAATAGCTGTGCACATGATGTTCAAAAATTTTCCACGTTTTTTTGGCACTTGCATTTGTAAATGCATCAAGAGTGATAAAGTAACCGTACGTGCATGATGCTCAAAGCTCAGTTGGCTTGATCTGTCTTTACTTGCTTGCAGGCTTCTCTTGCAAGATTGTCAAACGGGTGTCACATGTTGTCCTGCCCTAACACTTGTTCAGGAAAATGCTGTCACTATTTGTGACATAGAATGGTGGATAAGAAGGATAATTCTATGTGTGACATTCCCATGAAATGCACTTCCCTCCATAATGGCTCCTTTTCATTCTGAATTACTCATCGACGAGCCAATTTTTAATGCATGAACAGAACACTTGAGCTTTGTGAATTTTGTTTTTGTTATCTACAAATCTATTATAGCCACATTAGTATCGAAAGTGCAAACACTTTTGCAAATGAATGAAAATGCACCCTGACAAGTTGCAAATATTTTATTTTCGTACACGGGTGTGAGATGGTGCAGAAGATCCCGCTGATTGTGCATGCGATTATATATACAGTACTGTATTGGTGTAAATCCCATCAGAAATTACGGGGCCAAGAGCATCCTCCCATCACCAGCTCAGCACAGTTGTAAAGAATATAACTCACAGGCTTGTAGATTTACTTTTGTTTCATGAAGAAAAGTGTGATTATTTTAGAAATACGTTTATTATAAAAGTGATAACGGAATTTAAAATGACATGCCTGCTAGAGCGGGGGTTAGCCTTGCGGGCCCCATGACAATCATGGTTCCCTGTTTGAGGCAATGTTTTTATGGCCAGATGCCCTTCCTGACGCCAACCCTTGGTCACGCTCTTCTGATGCGCAGGGGGAGGGAGTAACCAGGAAGAGATATTAAGGAATCAGAGACATCATGAAGGAGGAAAGTTTCTGTTAAGCAGATCAAGTCTGGATTGTCAGAAGCAACCTGAATGGAGAGATCAATCAGGTTTGAGCGAAGGCCCCGGATGTTTGAGGGTCCATACCGTTAATGAGGAGAGAGCGGGAGCATCGGGTGCAGGACAGGGGAGGGGAGGGGTAGGGTCAGATGAAGGATGAGAGGGGGATGTTGGGAGAGCAGTTGATCGTGTGTCAGAGATTACAGAATAGTTACAAGAGAGGGAAGGATGAGGAGGACGAAAGGTTTGATGGTGATGGGATGAGGCACAGTGAGGGGTTGTTTGTGGGGGGGGGGGGGGGGCAGAGGAAAGTAGAAGGTTGGGGGAGGTGGAGGTATGAGATGGAAGGGAGACGAAGTGGGGAGGAGGCAGCTTTAAGGAGGAGGTGGGAGGGGGGAGAATTTGGGAGGGATGGTTTGGGGGGAGGGGTTGGGGGGGAGTTTTGAATGGGAGGGGCAAGGGGGGAGTTTAGGATGGGAGGGGCAAGGGGAGAGATTTGGGAGGGGAGGGGCAAAGGGGGGAGTTTAGAAAGTGGATGATTAATGAAAGACGAACATTTCTAACAATTTGGGTTCATTGTGATTTTCAAGTTAGCGATCCATTTAAGAACGATGGAGGAGGGGTTGAATGAATGTAAATTTAGAGTATGTAGTGATTTAGAATTGTAAGAGATTGATTATATTTTTTAATCTGTCAAAGAGAACCATGACAATTACAATGAGTTGGAGAGGAAATTGAAAAAAGCCTTTTAAATAGGAAGAAAAACAGCGTGTTGTAATATACCACTGAATAAAACACTGCAGTGGAAAGTTTAAACATATTTAAACAGAACCGTGAAGAACAATCTGATATTCACAAAAATACCAACGGGGAGAGGGAGCCGAGAGGGACAACCACGAGTCATGTGAACAGGGCAAAAGGTGGAAGGCAAGGAGATAATGGAGGCGGGGCGAGACAGCGCACGTGGGCAGAATCACATGATGGGCCAACTTCACACGTGGAGAATGGGAAATAAATGTTTTTGTTTTTTTTGTTTTGTTTTGGGGGGGGGGGGGGGAAGAAGAGGGTGGTTAAAAAACGTTAGACAAAGAGTAGATGTACGGGGACGTTTGGGGGAGAAAGGGAAATCTAAAAACCTAGCAAAAACAGCGAAGGAAGAAACAAACTTCGACGGGGGACAGGGGAAGCCTGAGGCAAGGCCGCAACACGCGAGTAGAAGGTTGGGGGAGGTGCGAGATCTCGAATTATTGTTATTTAGAAGCTTTGTTATTTAGAAGTATGGTGATAAAATGTGCAACATGTTTGTGATGCCCATCAAATATATTTTAATGGTTTGTATACTGCGGTGGGAGTTTTAAGTGGTGAAAGAAGCAATCTAACCATCAAGTTGCTATTTATTGATGGAGTTCAGAGTGGGCACTGGAGTCTAAGTTATGGGGAGGGAGCATAATATTCTGCATTTTCAGGCTTTGGCTGATGCATTGGCTCACGGTCCTGGTGCAATCCCTGTAGCAAGCCGGAAGGACCAGGCTCATTTTCCTGAATGTGAAGGCCGTGAAGATTTGTTAACTCAAGTTGCAGTATTAAAAGAACAGGTGAGTTTGGACATCATTTTCCTGTCTCGATGCCATGGTTTGTTGAACAGCTTTGTCTCAGAGATTGGAAGGTTAACATACTATTTTCACATAGACGGAAGAGTTACAGATTAACAAATTGAATGAGAAAAGTGATTGCAGGTAGGGATGAGGGATGTCATATGTGATAATTGGGTATTTAAACTTTTAAGGAAAAAAGGAAGATTTTGATTTGATGAGCACAGGGAAGCACTTCTATAGATGGGTGACCAAGGAGTGACGATCATTTGAAAGCTTGGCATTTCAGAAATTGACTTGAAGTGGGACAATCAGTTGTGTGTAACATGCAAGAGCGGGGCAGGGATGAATGGCTGGGAAGAATGAGCTATATTGCTAGATATAAGGGAGTTGCATGCCTCGGGATCCATATATGTCTATTGTAATACAGAAATTTTCTTTTTATGCCTCCGCTGCCAAAGTCACTGGAGGCATTATGTTTTCGGGTTGTCTGTCTGGCTGTCCGTCGGTCCATCCATGATAACTTGAGAACTGCTGAAGGGATCTGAGTCAAACTTGGTGCAGGTATGCATAATGAGGTAAAGATGAACTGATTAAATTTTTGGGTTATGAGGTCAAAGGTCAGAGGTCATGTGAGGTGAAAATCCTGTTACCGCGTTAACTTGTGAACCAGTGATGGGATTCTGACCAAATTATGTACAAGTATGTCGTATGATGCAACGATGAACTGATTTGATTTTGTGTTCAACAGGTCAAATGTCAGATGTCCCATCGGGTAAAAATTCTGTTACCGAGCTAACTTGTGAACCAGTCGTGGGATTTTGAACAAATTTGGTATAAGTATATATGATGCAAAGACGAACTGATTGGATTATGGCATCAAGAGGTCAGAGGTCATGTTAGGTTACAATTATTTCGTTACCACGATAACCTAAGAACTGCTGAAGAGATCTAAGTCAAATTTGGTGCAGGTAAGTATAATGACGTAAACATGAACTGATTAGATTTTGGGGTCAAGAGTTCAAAGGTCAGAGGTCATGTTAAGTAAAAATTATGTTGTTGCACCATCTTGTGAACTAGTGATGGGATTTTGAACAAATTTTGCACGAAATGTCAGGCTATCCAAAATTATCAACTTTTAATCCTTGCATTTATGGACAACAGGTAAAGATCTATGAAGAGGATTTCCGCAAAGAACGAGCAGATCGAGAGCGCATGAACACCCAGAATGAAGAGATTAGGCTGGAAGACCTGAAACTCAAAGAGAAAATGAATTTGACGAGTGCCAAGGTGAGGTGATTTGACGAGATTGGGCTATCCTTTGATTGTGTGGGAAATCCTTTTTTTGCAGATGGTGTGAGAAAGCCTTTCCATAAGCCCAGCTAATACATCGGATGATTTGTTTTACCACCTGGCGTGGTTTAGCAGGAAGGAACAACCAATCGACTTCCAGTACTTTTCCCTAAACCTGGTGGCAGTTTTGATGAAAAAGGAAGATTTTGACATTTTGTACAGGTTATCTTCGTTCAGCGAAGCACGCATCATTGGGACAGTCAACCTACATATGGTTCCTTACTGTTTTTTTCCCCAGACTTTCAGCGACCTCCTCGTTTACCACCCACTGGCTATAAGCTAATCATGTGGAAATCCATTTGGATTACCTTCGCGACGATTTAATATCTTGCAACACGTCTACCTGCCGAGGCTTCTGGCATATATTAATGATTTTCCAGTTTTGCCTTGTGGACTTGTTTGTTTTGGTATTTTTTTTTCATGGAGTTTGCAGATTCTTGCAGTTCGTACATTGTATTTTCTACAGAAGGAACTCAACTTTGTTTTGAATGTGAATATTGTGGTTAAAGAACTTGTGACTATTTTTCACCTGACTGTAAGGTGCCCAACAAGTTAATGTGAGGTGGGTTTAGCAAGCGGACCCACCACTCAGCTGGCATCCGTTTTCCAGTTTGCTTCCTTCAGTCATCGTACGCAGAACAAAATGTGAATTCTGTAGTATCCCAAATTTAATACAAAAGTAAATTTCTAATTGACTCAAATCATCATAGATCAATTGTGTTGTTATTACTTGTGCCACCAAAGATGGACGGAGGTTATGCTTTCACTCCTGTCTGACTGTGTGTGTTTCTGTATAAGTGAGCAGGATATCTCAAAAAGTTGTGGACGGATTCAGACAAACTTTGGTGGACAGGTTGTGTGTGTGACATGGACAAAAGGATTCGATTTTGGTGAAGATCTGAATTCAGATCCTGAATTTTTAAAGTAATTCTTTACCATGGAGTGATAGGGCTAAAAACCATATACTGCACTGTATAGCAGGGTATCCCAAAAAGTTTTGGATGGTGGTCGATACTTGGTTGACAGGTTGGGTGTGTGACAAGGAAGAATTGTTTTCATTTTGGTGAAGGTCCAAATTCTGATGCGAATTTTTTTAAATTTTGTAAGTAATTCTTCACCATTGAGAGATGAGGCCAAAAACGATATATAGCACGGTGTTTCAAAAAGTTGTGAATGAGTTATGGCAAAACATGGTGGATAAGTTGGTTACATATCAAGAACAATCAGATTAGATTTTGGTTCAGGTGCGGAAACAGATCCGGCCTATCAGCAGGATACAAAATGTAAACTGTTCAGCCTGGCAGAGGTATGCGCTCCATCGAGTGCTATTCTCCTTTTTGTTGTTTTAAAAGTGGATCATTTTCTTGCATGAAGTTAGACTGTATAATAGACTGATAATGACTGCCTTAAGCCTGTGTCTTGCTTGCCTTGCACTGCACTGTACTGCTTTATCGTTTGCATCCTCGTCCTCTTTAACACCGATCTGAATTCAAATATATGAATGAGGATATTGCAAAGAGGTGGGGGAGCCTTTAACCCTCGGTTAAAGAAAACCAGTTAATTGCTTATAGGTTAAGGTTATAACTTCAAATATAAAATAGCTTTTACAAGTACATAATATATATATGTATGTATGTATGTATGTATGTATGTATTGTTACGTGGTCCCCTCGGTGAATACCTGGTCTCGGTGACCCCCGGACCGTGAGAGGAACTTCGCCAGAAAGCTGTATTAAATATGCGCTTTCGCCACGCAATCCATATGAATTTCACCCCAGGAGACAACTGACGTTCAAGGATATATTTCAATGGGAATGACCATACAATTGCAATGACACAACCACGGAGATTTTCCCCGAGCAATCAACCATATACAACCATCAACAATTCCCAATTCACAAGCACTTTCCTATGAGTAAGATGGCCATCTTATATACGTGTGTCCCGGTGAGTACTCACGACACCCTTTTGGTCTCGGTCCCGCACAATGTCTCTGGGCCCCTCCTGACCAAGATGATGGTCGCCGTCACCGCACTCGGGCGGTAGAACGAACCCCGGGTGGACGTGTTTCCACCGGGCAGGTATCGTACCAGGCACCGTGGCTGCAGCCCCTCGTGGCCACGCGAGGCGGATACGGTAAAACAAGCCAAACCCCACGCCGCTTGCAAGGCGGGTTAGGCCCCAACTTGCGACCCGCACGCGTCTATTTGGACGGTGCCGCGAACGAGGCCAGACGCGGGTTCGATGCACGGCCCCACGTCAACTTGACGTCTCCACCGGGCCGGTACACGTTCCGGTAATTCCTCTCGCCAGACAGGCTTCGGAACGCCGCTGTTTCACGCAGCGCAAGGTCGATCCCACCCTTTGTCGGAGCGGGGCGAGGAAGAATAATACTCGTCCTTTTTTCCTTGTGTCTTTTCTTCTTCCGTTTCCGGTCACTTCCGTTTCCGGCCACTCCCTCAGAAGGGCTCCTGACCCTCCAACCACAACAACTACACAACAACTTAATATACTACACACGGATAAGCAAAGACCTGAATGGTAATTCACATACATTCATATAAATATGTAACAGTATGTATATGTATATGTATATGTATGCATGTATGTATATGTATGTATGTATGTATATGTATGTATGTATGTATATATGTATATATGTATATATATATATATATACTGTTACGGATCTCCGACGTCGGCTCTCCCCTTATAAAGGGGGGGGGTTAATCCCCTTGCATTTTATCTGGCCGACGCGATCCTGAAGTTATCACGTCCTTCCTGGGCAGCGTTGGGTCGGGTTTGTTAGGCCTAGGGATTCGCTACTACCTAAGTACCAACGCTGACCGAGAACGAGGAGATAACTCCCGCCCGAATCACAGATATTGATGGAATATTGCCGAGCGGATAGCAATCCGTGATCCGAGCTGTTAACCAAGACTAGACCAGATTCTAAGCGGTTCCGAATCGCACCACGGGTACCCAATGGAGAAAAGACTAGGACAATCGGATAAAGAGGAAACCAGAAAGAACAGGGTATTTTATTAACAATTTGTACAATTAAAGAGAAGAGGAAAAGAAAGGAATGTACAGGAAGAGGAAGGAAAAGTACACAGGGCAGCCTTAGACGGTCTTACTCTATTCCTTGGACACGGGCCCGATCGCTCTCAGATTCGGTCTCAGACTCCAGACTCACACGGGGATGCAGATGGTAGGGTGGAAGGTCCGGCGATGGTGTCCAGGCTCCAGTCCGGCTCCGGTCCAGCAGACGAAACCCGGCAGGCAGCTCTCCACGTAGTGTAACGCGAGCGGACAATTATAATGACGGGGGAAGGTAAGCTTGGGCTATCGGCGTACGTAATTCGTGTACCGGTGCTTTTGTACTGGCGCTACCGGTCTTACTCGCCCCAAGCGCCCCTCCCCAATGTCCTGCACGCTGCGGTTCTTGGCAATGCGTGCCGCGCGCTCGCTCTTAGTACAGCGGGTTGCCACAGCGGGTCCTTTGTAATACCAATGCTTGGCTTCAGTCTTCGGTAATGAGCGCTGCTCCGTAAGTTCTTATCACACTGCACCTTCCTCGCGAGTCCGTTATAATCGCATTGGTCCTTCCAAGTCCTTCAAATCGCAGCAGTCCTTTCGAGGGCTTTGCGTGCGCGCTTTTATAACCAAGCCAGCGAACGCTCTCGGAGCCCAAAACCACGCCCTGTCAGGCGATCTCACTCCAGCCCTGGTTGGCTGGTTATGGCTTACCGGCCCCGCCCTGATGGCTGGTTGATGTGGCCACACCCCCACTTCGCGCTCCTCCCTCTCTCTCAGGCCTACCTCGTGGCCTTTGCCTAGTTCCAGTTAATCAACAACCAAAGAACAGCGGCGCTGCTGGTGGCCAAAGTGCAACTGCGGCTAACAAACCAGCATGGAGCAGCAAACGCTGTTGCAGCGCAAGCCTAAAGGCAGCGAACGCTGCTGGCAAGGCAACTGCAAAAGCCAACCAGCGAAACAAAAGGAAAAGTCTCCTCAGAGGTGGAAGTTGGGGGTGAAGGCTGGAATGATAGCTGGATGGATGGATGGATGGATGGATGGATGTTGGGGAACCTAGGTTATTTAATTTACACAACGCAGATGCAACTATTGGAAATGGCCTTAATCTAAACACATACTAAGAAATAACTAACGGTTTAAGGTGACCTACGTGTTGCATGTGGCTTATCTATGGGGTGCTACCTTTACCTTTATTAAACAATGTTATTTACAAAAGTGTGGGTTCTCAAAACCACAACAATATATATATATATATATATATATATATATATATATATATATATATATATATATATATATATATATATATATATATATATATATATATATATATATATATATATATAATATTTATATATATATATATATAATATATATATAATATTTATATATATATATATATATATTTATATATAATATTGTTATGAATTTGGTAGAGCAATATCTAGAGCTAGGTAGATCTGAATAGGTAGGTATTCGGCTGTCGTGACAGGGACTCTACATGTAATAAGTTCTTGATGTTTAGGCGTTTGTCGGGGTAAGATGTATGATTGTGGATCTACCTGGAGGTCCGAGTGTTAAATAGTGAGGGATTAAAGGTAACGCCCCTGTGAGTCTCACCTGGTAGTCAAACCTTTGTCCATTATGGCACTGCAAACCACATAAATATTAGTTAGGTCCTTAGCGCAACATTAAATAATTCCCTTTCCCTGACATTGACTTCGTAATAAATAGACAGGAAACCAGGCCAAAAACACCGCCACGGTTGGCCGCCGCCGTTCGCACCTCAAAGGCCCACCAACCTCGCGTGTTACGTGTTACAAAACGACCGCGGGGGGGTCGCGGACGGGAGATGTCAGGAGTCGCATGCCGCAGAGGGCGTGACCTGGGCGAGTTGGGAGGCTGTGATTGGCTGAGGAGTGCGCCAATGTGACGTCATCGGCCACCAATATATGCGACGGTCGGACGCCATTTCAGAGAGTTGAGTTCGTGGCAGTCCAGAGAGTACACAGGAAGTTCGTTGGAGCACACAGTCGACGCGGAGACACAGTTGGTGGAAAAAGCTCCCCGAAGACAGTTGGGGGAAAAGCTCCCCGAAGGCAGTTGGTGGAGAGTTCGTTAGAACAACAAGCACACAGAGCACGCGGCAGTTCGCAGCAGTTCGTTGCAAGTCGAGCCCTCCGTTGAACCATTGGTGCACGGGCCTTGTGGAGATCGTCCTCGTGTGAAGCTGCTGGCCACGCGTCGGACGCGTGGTGCTTGGAGCGGGGCCTCGTGGAGCTTGGAGCGAAGGACCTGGTGGTGTGCGATCGGGCCAAAAGGAGCGGTGTTGGACGGCCGCCACGCCAGACGACGAAAGACAGATAAGCCGCATCCGCGTACATTTGAACGACGTGACGTGTTATTTTTGTATTCATAATCTCCCTCGTATCGTGTTTGCTGTCAGTCGTGTGGGGACGTCCCGATTTAGAGTTATTAGATTTACCGGCGCGGCTTTTTCACTGTATTACTATTCGATAATAAATCCTTATATTATTTTCTGTATATATATCTGAACGCAGTTTTCCTGGGTGTTTGATTTTAATAGATAAGGTTGCGGAGCCTTCGCTGTGTCCCGCCATTCCGCGCGTTTGTGTTGAACTTGAGTCCGCCATTGAGTGTTCGCCTCGGGAGTTAAAGTCTCGCAAATCGGCCATCCGTAACTGTGGTGTTAATCACAGTTGCGTAACAATATATATTTATATATAATATATATATATATATAATATATATATATATATATAATATATATATATATAATATATATATATATATAATATATATATATATATAATATATATATATATATAATATATATATATATATAATATATATATATATATATATATATATATATAGCTATATTATAATAGCCGTAGATAATTCTGTCTGTCTGTCTGTTGGGCGTCTGTCCGGGGTATGGCTTACTCGGTTTGCAGAGTAGCTCCACCCATAGCTCCACCCATTCTGGGAGTGGCTGCATATAATTTTAAACAAATATCCACCATTTTATTAACTCACATAGCTTTGCATTTCCACACTCGCATTTTATTAACCCACCTGTTTTGTAGGCCCGTGGTGTCTTGCTCTCTCTCCCAGTTTTATTTCAAATCAAATTCAATATATCATTTCATTTTTCACAGTCGCTAACATAGTTTTAGACTCCGTTGAAAAAAAACGGGAAGAAAATCCAATGAAAGTTGCCGTTTATAGAACGAAATGAATTCTCAAACGCCTGTAACTTCAAGGCCATCGAGTCTCTCTCACGCCTTTATCTCCAATCTAACTCACCATATGATTTCATTTTTATCGATGGTTTTGGACTCGGTGTCAGCAATAATTGAGAACATTCCACACACGCGGGAAAATGCAGAGATATATTTTTAAAAATCGCGTCATGGTGTATTTTCGCGTCGGCAACGTGTCACACGTTGACACCGCCCAAAAATCGCGTCACACCGCCCAACATGACACCGACGGCAACGTGTCGATATATATTAAAAATTCGCTTTTGCTTTTCCGTTAAGATATATTACTTTTTCGTTTGATGACAGTCGTCACAAAAACGTCAACAATGATGCCGACATATATTTCTTCGTTTTTATTTCATTCAACATTATTAGCCGGAAGTAAAATATGTTTCAGGAAATTACCGAGAGATATTTCTTCGTTTTTTTATTAGTTATGTGCGCATACACTTTAAATAGGTTTATTTGAAATCTTTAATTTTCCACAATATAATTTACTTGCCATTTATCATTTGATGATTACGAGACAAATTCCTCTTGAGGATCGTGACAATTCATGCACTGCGTGGAAACTTCTATTTCCAAAATGAATGAGACGATCGATGAAGAACGCAGACTTGAACAGGATGCAGCAAGAAAGCGAATGAGACGGGCGAACGAGTCCATCGACGAACGTCAATGCAAACTTGCGGGGTCACCCATGGGAATCCCACGGGCATGGATGTGTGTGACATTTCGACATATTGAGTTAGATGCTGCACATTCATTTTTACAAAATGGTTACTGGCAAGTCATCAGATCCAGAAATGGTGTAATGAACACAATTTATTTACGCGCAAGCAAGAAAGCAAGACGGCCCGATTTCCGATTCCGACAGGCCGACGGGCGAGACGGGCCGATTTGGAGCAAGAAAAAGAATGAGACGGGAGAAAAACGAGAGAAATGAGACGGGGAAAGCCGATTGGAGAGGCGAGTGAGGAGCGATTGGAGAGGAGAGTGAGGAGCGATTGGAGAGGCGAGTGAGGAGCGATTGGAGAGGCGAGTGAGGAGCGATTGGAGAGGCGAGTGAGGAGCGATTGGAGAGGCGAGTGAGGAGCGATTGGAGAGGCGAGTGAGGAGCGATTGGAGAGGCGAGTGAGGAGCGATTGGAGAGGCGAGTGAGGGATTGGAGAGGAGAGGAATGTGAGGGATTGGAGAGGAGAGGAGTGCTAGGTGGAGAGAGGAGAGTGTCAGGTGGAGAGAGAGGAGAGTGTCAGGTGGAGAGAGGAGAGTGTCAGGTGGAGAGGAGTGAGGGGTCACATATTATGTGAAATAAATAAATTGTGTTCATTACACCATTTCTGGATCTGATGACTTGCCAGTAACCATTTTGTAAAATTGAATGTGCAGCATCTAACTCAATATGTCGAAATGTCACACACGTCCATGCCCGTGGGATTCCCACGGGTGACCCCACTATATTTCTTCGTTTTTATTTCATTCAACATTATTATCCGGAAGTAAAGGTTCACATGTTCATTTCACGTGTGCAAAAACAAACTCCATTTCACGTGTGCATGGACATGAAACACAGATGGGAAATTGCTTAGAGATATTTCGTTCGAAGCAATTATACACCGCCCAAATAAAATATTTCACCGATACACCGAGCGAATTTCAGCGAATTTCAGGAAATTACCCAGAGATATTTCTTCGTTTTTATTTCATTAGTTACTAGCAGAAGTACTCAGCGTTGCCGGGCGGGGGAGGGGGGAAGGGCATGTATACTTTAAACGTGTGTGTGTGTGTGTGTGTGTGTGTGTGTGTGTGTGTGTGTGTGTGTGTGTGTGTGTGTGTGTGTGTGTGTGTGTGTGTGTGTATATATATATATATATATATATATATATATATATATATATATATATATATATTGTAACGAATTTGAGAAGTGTAACGGTTTTGGAGAAGTGTAACAATTTTGGAGAAAGTGTAACGAATGTGAAAAGTATGGTTTTGTTGTGTGTAACACCCTCGTAATGTAAATAATGGTCGCAGCCGTCCTCCTAGTTAATTCCATGAAACTTACACACAGGCCACGATATATCTTTTTAAATAGTTTATTTCCTTATTCTATGTAGGCTAAATATGTGTTTCCCACTAGATTGACTGCATTGTATCAAACGAAATAAGCGTAGGCCCCTTTCAATTTCCCCAAACATCTCCGCTCTCCAAAGTTCCTTTCAAAAGCGGTGCGAGTGGTGTTCAATCCCGCAAGCCGCCATTGGCCATGTGCTCATCTCGGAGAAGAGGGGGGTAGGAGCCGCCAACTCACAGGCGTGGCACGTCGTCATGATCAAAGGAGGAATCGGACAGCCCTAACAGACCAACCAGCACCGCGGTTAGCGACCCGGTAGGCGTGCCCTCGCAGCCGGCGGCTTGATTCCGCCCCGAGTAATAAAAGCGACTGGAAGGGACTGCTTCGAGAGATGACATGAGAGATGAGAGGAGAGATGAGCTGTGAGCTGTGAGATGAGAGATGAGAGACGCTCCAAACCAAAAAGGAGAGGTACTTGGAGATGCAACAAGCTTTGGAGAGACGCGCTGAGAGGAGGGAGACGGCTCCACCAGAAGGAGAGGAGCAGGTGTGACCGAGCCAGCGCGTGACGTCCACAGCATCAGCAGCGTCGACGCGACTGAGGGTTTTCCCGCCAAAAACGCGAAGAATTGGGAGCTGCTACCTCCAGCCCTGCCGGTTGCAGGGACCTGACCCTGCCTCCCTCTCCAGCAACCCACCTCCGCCATTCCTGCCTGCAATTTCCCCCGTGTAAGTGTGAACGTCGTCTGTCCTAATCGTTGTCCTGGGGTTAAGTAAATTGAATAGTATAAGCTAACGATTCACTGTGTGACTGCTTCTTCCATCCATTGCTTGTAAATAACTTTGGTCGCTCCTTCTTTTTGCTTGTGTGTGTATAATAAATCTGTTCTTCCTCCGTACTCTGTCTTCTTCTCTTTTCCTTCTCTTTCGGTCGCTTTAGAGGTTTCCCGATTGAATATCTGTGGTGCGATCTGGTCAACGTTGGGGGAGTCGGGCCAATTGGGGATCCTGTAACGGTCGCGGTTGGACCATCCGCTCGGCCCAAAGTAACATCTAAACCGCAACCGTAACAATATATATATATATATATATATATATATATATATATATATATATATAATACACAAAATACACATATATATATATATACGTATATATATATATATACATATACAGTGGAAGCTTGACTTACGAGTGCCCCAACTTACGAGTTTTTCGAGATACGAGCCGTCGCTCCGGCGGTTTATTGCTTTGAGATGCGAGCCGAGATCCGAGTTACGAGCTTTCGCCACCCGGTCACGTGGTTATCTTGCCGTTCAAGTACAGTATCTCTGTCGTATAGCGCTGCATTTTAGTTTTCGCATTTCGGTTATTTTGAGTTTACGCCGCCAGGTGGGTTCTGGTCACGTGGTTATCTTGCCGTGCACGTACAGTACGTATCTCTGTCGTATAGCGCTGCATTTTTTTTTCCGCATTTTGGTTATTTCGAGTTCACGCCGCCAGGTGGGTTCTGGTCACGTGGTTATCTTGCCATGCACGTACAGTACGTATCTCTGTCGTATAGCGCTGCATTTTTTTTTTCGCATTTTGGTTATTTCGAGTTCACGCCGCAAGGTGGGTTCTGGTCACGTGGTTATCTTGCCGTGCACGTACAGTACGTATCTCTGTCGTATAGCGCTGCATTTTTTTTCTTCGCATTTTGGTTATTTCGAGTTCACGCCGCCAGGTGGGTTCTGGTCACGTGGTTATCTTGCCGTGCACGTACAGTACGTATCTCTGTCGTGTAGCGCTGCATTTTTTTTTTCGCATTTTGGTTATTTCGAGTTCACGCCGCCAGGTGGGTTCTGGTCACGTGGTTATCTTGCCGTGCAAGTACAGTATCTCTGTCGTATAGCGCTGCATTTTTTTTTCGCATTTTGGTTATTTCGAGTTCACGCCGCCAGGTGGGTTCTGGTCACGTGGTTATCTTGCCGTGCAAGTACAGTACGTATCTCTGTCGTACAGCGCTGCATTTTTTTTTTCGCATTTTGGTTATTTCGGAAAATTTCTTAGTTTTAACCATGGGGCCTAAGAAAGTGAGTGGCAAGTGCAGTGATGAGAAGAAGAAGAGGATGATGTGCTTGGATATAAAACACGCAATCGTCGAAAAACATGAGCGAGGTGTCGAGGAGGACGTATATAACGGCAGAGGAGAAGAGCATGCCAGGCCACAACTTGTTCAGAATGCCGGCGATAGCTCGCCTTCTCTTTGTGGAAAACACGGTGAGATCCTTAACATCCAACAACTAATGGGACGCAAACGGGGCGCCCAGTTTAGCGGTACACACATTGATGAATCACCCTGCCTGTGAAACACCGACATGACAGGTTATAGCTGGGTCGGGATTCAAACCCAGGCTGGACAGTTTAGAGTCAAGTGTGTGTACCTCCAGTCCAGGCCATCCTGCCAACTTGTATGCTGCATACAGGTGAAATATAAAGCGCGAGATATTTTTATATATACTGTATATTTTAAAAAAAATTGGTGTGGTTTTTGGCGGGCTGGAACGGATTAATAGCATTTCAATGCATTTCAATGGGGAAATTTGATTTGAGATACGAGCAATTTGAGTTACGAGCTCGGTCACGGAACGAATTAAACTCGTAAGTCAAGGTTCCACTGTGTATATATATATATATATATATATATATATATGATACACAAAATACACATATATATATATATACGTATATCGTATATATATGATAGGTGACCCCACTATATGTGTGTCGATGTACATTTGTCTGTACGTGTGTGTGTGTGTGTGTGTGTGTGTGTGTGTGTGTGTGTGTGTGTGTGTGTGTGTGTGTGTGTGTGTGTGTGTGTGTGTGTGTGTGTGTGTGTGTGTGTGTGTGTGTGTGTGTGTGTGTGTGTGTGTGTGTGTGTGTGTGTGTGTGTTATTGTGAAACTGCATGTGCAGGTGCAGCATCTAACTCAATATGTTGAAATGTCACACACGTCCATGCCCGTGGGATTCCCACGGGTGACCCCACTAGTATATATATATAATATGTGTGTGCGTGTATGTATGTATCAGTAATGTCCGGCTTCCTTCTTGTAACTACAGTGCAGTAACTGGTCTTTATTTGGATTATGCTCGTACCATATCCTGATGCTGTGTGAACTTTGCTTCCCCGCTGATGGACCTCTGGTAGCTTTTACTCGTTGCTGCATTTGGGTCTTGGGGTGATTGCTGGATCTTGTCTTGTCTGGGTTCTTCCTTACTAGGGCATGCCCGTACTATATCTATATCTAAAATTATATCCCCCCCCTCTATTTACATGAAATGGTTTGGTCCAAAGCGAACGGCTTGCGAGTGGTGACAATCCCCCCCCTCTATTTACATGCAATGGTTTGGTCCAAAGCGAACGGCTTCCGGAGTTTGGTAAAGCAATCGCCATCGCGTGCACAAACGCGCAGGAAAGCGAATGAATCGCAAATTCGTTTTTATTAGTTTTAAAACTTAGTTTAACGCCAACATAGTTTGCAAACGTGAAATAAATGAATACGCTCTCAAATGTGCCATCCGAGGCAGAGTGTGTCCGCCACGTTCGGCACACGCGATAGTTCGCTGCTCTCTGATTGGTTGAATCGTTTTTTGGACATAGCTCGGTAAGTAATTGTCCGATTAATATGAAACCTTGAAAAGGCACATCCTCGGGTCCCCAGCAATATACCTGGCAAGTTTAAAGTATATCGGACCCGTGGTTGTCGAGAAACAGCGGTCACAGACAAACAGACGTACAGACGTACAAACGTACAAACGTACAGACAGAGATTACTGGAATTATAGATAGATATCCATGATGTTTGTCCTTTTGATCATTATTATTACTAGGGCATGCCCGTACTATATCTATATCTAAAATTATATCCCCCCCCCTCTATTTACATGAAATGGTTTGGTCCAAAGCGAACGGCTTGCGGAGTTTGGTAAAGAAATCGCCATAGCGTGCACAAACGCGCAGGAAAGCGAAAGAATCGCAAATTAGTTTTAATTAGTTTTAAAACATAGTTTAACGCCAACATAGCGGCAACATAGTTTGCCAACGTGAAATAAATGAATACGCTCTCAAATGTGCCGTCCGAGGCAGAGTCTGTTCGCCACGTTCGGCACACGTGATAGCTCGCTGCTCTCTGATTGGTTGAATCGTTTTTTGGACATAGCTCGGTAACTACTTGTCCGATTAATATGAAACCTTGAAAAGGCACATCCTCGGGTCCCCAGCAATATACCTGGCAAGTTTAAAGTATATCGGACCCGTGGTTGTCGAGAAACAGCGGTCACAGACATACAGACATACATACATACACACAGAGATTACTGGAATTATAGATAGATGATTGTTATTTTCATTTATTTATTTATTTTCCTATCATACCTCTCTTTATTCTTACTTCCCCTTTTAATTACTTTGCCCCCCCCCCCCCCCCAGCCCCTCTTACCTGCATCCTATTTTTCTCTTCACTTTTAGGGCATGAGCTGCCCGCCCTCGTGTTCACGAAAAACGACCAGTTGCTGACTTTTATCCGGTTTTAAGATTAGGTTAATGGCTGTCACTCCCTGATCCACTGGGCATTGTCGGTGTAGGTGGGAGAACCTTTTAGTTCTATACCAGGTAACGCCTGCCTTAAGCAAGGCAACCCCTCGCCAATAGGTATCCTCGTCAGCCTGTTTCTTCTGTCTGGTCTGAGCCAACCGGACTATTACTAGTCAAAAACCGAAAAGAGTGACAATAATGTCAGGCTTACGAAAAACGAAAAAGCATACAGCGTCAGAATGAATCGGTATGTGTTGTCAAGTACTTGTAAAGCTGTTTTTAAAAAGTGTAATTCCTCCAGATGTTTGTGTTGTAAAGTTTTTAGACCTTGTGAAACTTTTATCTGTCATGTGACAGGTAAGACTTTTGTTGTTGACTGTGAATGTTTGTTGGGATGTAAATCGAAGTGCGTTATTTATCTTCCTACTTGTGGAGATTGTGGATTGCAATATGTTGGTAAAACTTCTCAATGTTTACATCAGCGCTTGAATGGACATCGGTCTAGTGTATCGTCCGGTATTACGACATATTTATATAATCATGACGATGAGGTTGGGCATGATTTTAGTCATTGTTCTATTCAGGTTATAGATTCAGTTCATGTTAATGATTTTGATAATATAGAGGAGTGTGATGTTGAGCTAGAGCGCAAAGAAGACTTTTGGATTAGGACCCAATGTGTGATCTATCCTTTGGGCCTTCATTTTCGAGTACAAGGTACTGGGTCAGCTTCTCTCAGCAATGTTTCCAGTAATGAGTATTTTGCTAATCCAATCAGAAGGACACCCAGAAGTCATTGGCGTCATAGTCGGGGTCGTATAGTTCCAAAAATGGCAATTTCAGAGATAATTGATAAACTTAAAGGTTTTTATGAAGGAAATATTTTTTATGATTTTTATGTTCTGCTGAGGTCATGTTCCAAACAAGTCTTTGCTTATATTCTCCGGAGTTTGGCAGGTTTATATGATGTGTCTTTTTTGGTTGAAGCTTTTTGTAGCAGTGTTCTTACAAAGAAGTCTCCTCCCAAAGTTGATAGGCTACACGACATTTTAGTTTGTGATTTTTGTAGTAAACAGGTAGATAAGCTTCGACTTCATTCTATTTTTAGGGATAATAGTTTTGAGAATTTATTACCCAATAAAGTTTGGGAGTGAGCCCCATTAAAGGTTTATTTCACCTTCACGAAGACCATAGGACGATCCTTATTCAATTGCAGTAAATTTCTTAAAACTCTTAGTTCAGATATGGTAAAGGACATTTTGGAGACTGACTGTGCATGTTCATCTTCCCCTTTTTTGTATGATCCTTGTGGACACGTAGTTTCTGGGGATGTGAATATCATTAGTAATAGTGAAATTGGGGATGTGATGAAAATGGAAGCCAAATATAGGGAACCAGTAACTCGACCTTGGCGCTGTATTAGGTCTTCAATCGTAGATTCCGTCTCTAATTTTGTTAACAAAATGTGCGCCAAGTTGAAGTTATCTGTAAACAGTTTCAATGCATGGTTTAACAGAGTTGTGGAAGTCCTGGAAAATAGGATTAAGTTTTTTAGTAGTCGGGGCTTGCTTTCACTGGGTTGGTCTAAACCAGTGTTAAACAAGCCGAGTGTTCGTAAACACATTCAGGATCTGGATGATAGCAGCCTTATCCACTGGAGCTATGATGTATCTAATAATTTTGTTGTGGTTTGTAAGAATTTTGATGTGGAGGTTTTATTAAGAGAGTTAGGCATCAATACGGTTACTTTCACCAGTACAGGAAATTGCACATATGTTCCTTGTCATAAGTTGCTCCAGGATATTATCTCTGAGCATAAGGAAATTGAAATTAACAATTTAAGTATCAATTGTAAAGATGTGAATCTTTGTATTCCTTGGTTTCTCTGGATCCCCAAACTTCATAAGAACTCATACAAGTATAGGTTTATAGCTGGTGCCAGGCAATGTACCACCAAACAGTTATCGGTTATAGTTAACTCAGGCTTACAAGTTGTTGGGGAACAGTTCAGGAAATATTGTTTTGCAATTGAGAAGAATTCTGGTGTTAACACTTTCTGGAGCATTAATTCTACTTTGGAGTTATTGGATAGGATTAGATGCCTCAATATCAAGTCAGTTGAGGTTTTTGATTTTTCAACTTTATATACAAATTTTGGATTCATCACTAGTAAGGGATTCACTCTTCAAAGTAATTGACAATGTTTTTATCCCATTTAATAAGTTTTTATGTGTCAGTTTTGATAGAACATCCTTTTCTAAAAATAAATATTCAAGTTTTCATTGTTTTGATAAGCAGAAGTTTAAGGATGCTGTTAATTTTATTTAATTTAATACTTTTGTGTCCTTTTGTGGGATAACCTTTCAACAGGTTAAAGGTATTCCCATGGGTGGGAATTGCAGCCACCTACTAGCGGACATTTTTCTTATTTTCTGTGAATTTTCATTCATGCAAAAACTGATGTTCAAAGAGAACAAATTCGGACTTGTTAAAATATCGTCTCATACGTGTCGTTACATAGATGATATTTGTGTGGTTAACTATAACTCTTTTGATCGGCTGCTTTACAAGATTTATCCAGATAGTCTGATTGCAAACAAGAATGGTAATGATTGCACTGTTGATTGTACTATTAGTTAGATGATTGTACTGTTAGTTAGAGTTGGACAGAATTTCTTTAGTAGAAGTGTATATCATAAAGTTGATGATTTCAGTTTTCCTGTAGTCTTGTATACCTTTCCAGGTAGCAATGTACCAATTAAAATGGGTTACAATGTCTTCTCATCTCAGTTGCTTAGATTTGCAAGAATTTGTTCAGTGAAGAATGATTTTGTGGAACGTGCTGAGAAGGTATTTTCCATCATGTTAAATAGAGGATATTTGGCTGATTGTTTGATTAGGTCTTGTGAGAATGTCTTTAGATTCCATCATCACCTTTTGTTTAAGTTTGGTTGGTTTTTATGTAAACAAGTTCCTATTGCATTGCATTTGATATAAGTATTAAATAATGAGGCATTTAGGTAAAAATAATATGTATAAAATGAATAATATAAGTTATAATTTTATATAAGTTAGCATTAATGTGATTGGTTGGTGGTTTCTGGGATACGTAGTGCAGCATAGTGGAATCGGTTGTGGATTACAGTTTGAATATTTGAATGGCAGTTTGAGTCAATGAGTGGATGCAGGTGCTGTGTAATGGACATGTCTGTCAGGTGGAGTATTTATCGCTTAGTATATTGTTATATAAAGTAATTTATGATTAAATTATTAGTTTGTGTTAATATTTCAAATAAAAGTGGTAATTAGATAAGTTTGAATAAGGATATTGCAATATTGCATTGCTGTGTTGACTAACTGTCTGGACACAACTTTGAGGTTGTGGGTCCATTGATGTTGAGTAATCTACTGATATGGACCTGCAGTCAGGGTTGTGGATCTGCCGTTTAGAGAGGTTCTCGGCTAAAAGGATCGAAACCTCGATGAAAAACGGTTCCCAGCTGATGACCCGGGCAGTTGGAAAACCAGTCATTTGCTTATAGATTAAGGTTATAACTTCAAATATAAAATAGCTTTCACAAGTACTTTCAAGTACATAATATATCTATGTGCGTGTGCGTGTATTGTTAATGCCCGGCTTCCTTCTTGTAACTACAGTGCAGTAACTGGTCTTTATTTTGATTATTCCTAATGCTTATCTACTGTTGTGCTTCTATTAAGTTGATAATCTTTACCCTTTCGTACATAATGATTTCATACAGAAATGAGGTCAGCAGGCTTTTGTGTAATATGTTATGGTAATGTATCTGTATTAGAAATATTAAATGAAGAAATAGTCATGAATTATTCCGTTACTTTTGATTATACATTTTATTTATCCGCTCAATTGCAGTTGATCAATATTGAAGAAATTTTGGCGAAAGAGAAACAGGAGAAAGAACACTTGCAACGGTTGATGAAAACTCACAGACCTGTAAGGCAGTTTCCAGGTTTTCATCTTTCTGTTTTATTACTTTTGTGAAAATGTTTTTACATTTTGATCCTGTTTGTTGATATTTCCTCACGATTGTCTTCCCTTTGAAGAATTTTAGCACCTGTGAGGAATATGGTTTAATGTGTTGCTTTGCATGCTGATAAACAGGACAAGAGTGATCACGTATATGGTTACATCTTTTTACCCTCGCCTGAGGAGAGGGTATTGCATTTGAGTTCGTTTGTCTGTCTGCCTATTTGTTACTTGGCAAAAAAATTTTTTTTTTTTTTATTTCTTTATTTTGCAAGTATGTTGATCACTCCGGTTTGTGTGTTTGTGTGTTTGTTTGTTTGTTTGCTTGTTTGTGTGTTTGTTTGTTGGTTTGTTTGTGTGTTTGTCTGTCCGCTCACTTATACTTGCCTACAGCTCAATTTTAAACCGATTATCACGAAACTTCACCAAATGGTAGAGTTTGTGGTCCACAAAATCCTATATATTTTTGAGGTCAAAAGGTCAACATAGGTCAAAGGTCAACCCCTTTTTTCCAAATTTCTAAAATCCTCAATTTTCATCTGATTGACTTGAAATTTGAATAGGATTTTCATAGCAGCTAACTGAATTCAATCACCAACTATTTTTGAGATCAGCATAGGCCAAAGGTCAACCACTTTTTTTTCGAATTTTTAAAATCTTCAATTTTAATCTGATTCACTTGAAATTTGAATAGGATTTTCATAGCAAACTGAATTCAACCACCAACTATTTTTGAGGTCAAAAGGATGCTCTGCCGAGTGCCATTCTACTTTGTTCTGTTTTGCCACGTGTCGCTCTATGAGTGATTTTTCATCTGTCTGTTTGTTTGTCCCCACAGAATAAATCTGATTTTCTCTGCAACCGTTGGTCCCATTGACAGGAATTTTCCACCCTAGGTGCACGTCCTCCTGCAGAATTTTTTTAATGCTAATTATGACGTCAATGGTCACGTGGTGCAGGCGCCATCTTGGAAAACCAAAAAACGTTGCACCTCTATATCTCCGAAAGTGCTGCAGAGAAAATTGTAAAGAACTCTCCATGGGGAATACCATATGTTAATGATGATGTCACAGGTTCTTCCATTATGACGTCATAATTCGACAAGTACAAAACTTCATCTGATTAAGATGAAATTTCTTGAGCGTCATCTATTGATAAATTGGTGGAGGAAAAAAATTGATGACGTCATCAGTCACGCGGTTCAGCGACCATGTTTTTTTATACAAAAGCCTTAAAAATAACTAAAAACATGTCCCGGCAAGGGTCTGCAATCTCTGATTGCTCTTTCTTGTTTGTAATTATTATTGCTAGTGGGCACTCCATGTTTTAGAGTACAGGAGAAAGAATGTGAGATGAGAGCACAGCCAATATGCTCCGCTACAGTCTTGGAAATGCACTTTATGATTCTTGTCATTTTTATAAGAAATGTTGTTGATCACAACCTGTCATACATACTCCATATAAACTATTCTATAAAAAGAGCCGTGCGTGCAACTACCACCCATTGGTTGGACAGTTTGCCTGACGGGTGGGGGAGAGGAGTTGAGTGGGGGTGAGGCTTTTTTTGTTGAGTTGTCAGAAGTGAGTGCTTGTGGCTGTGTATGCATGTGTGCATGTGTCACTGTTTGGGGGTGGTTTGAGGGGAGGGGGGATTCACCCTTTGGGTAATAAAGATTATTATTATTATTATTTTTTCACTCTGTGGATTGTGACCAAACCTGTCTTAGCAGCCTGAGCGACGGCAGGAGGGGGAGCGATGTGGTCCACTGTTAACACAAGGAAATTACCGACAGGAGGGTGATTGGGGAGATCGCTTCAGAGGCATTGAAGCAATGCGCTACCCACCCCGTGATAAGGTAACTCGTGTGACATGATTGCCAAATTGTTTTGCTGGTTATTGTCTCGTTGTATAGTTGTATACAAATTTTCTACCTGCATGTTTCACCATCTAATTCTTTGTTGTCTTTATTTTCACTACAGCACTGGGACTACCGTTCAAGGCCGCCTCCACCATACCATCCAAATCTTGATGACATCGAGCATGACTAAATTTTGGTATGTTTGTTGGCATTGCGAAATTATTTGATTGATTTTTTTGTGGGGTGTGTTGTGATTTAGCTTCAAAAATTATTCAAGCCCTATTGTTTTAATTTATTTATTGTTTCTTTTTACTGTGAAATATAATGCATCACAGCTCTGCGGTATTTCACAACACACAAAACAGCAGATGAGCAAGCACAACATTCGACGCATTACTTGAGGCATCATTATCCTGCACACGCAAAGCAAAAAGCAGTGTTAAGCAATTGGGTGATGTCTGTCTGTCATCAGTTTATGATCGAGGAACAACTTATTTCAATTGATTGTTATATTTTGAACACAAATTGGAACATGAATCGGAAGACAAGTTTGCCGTTTTTGTTGATAAACTTGCCGTTTTTCCATGCTTTGGCTTTCAATTTGATTTGTCTCGATTCAAACAAAATTGAGAATCATTCCAAACAGGAAACATTGCTTTTGAGGATGTCATAAAGTACACAAACAACAGGCATGATAAACTAATGTAACATGTTAGATAGGGTAGGGTAATAGCCACTGGAGAAAACGGCAGTAAAACCCGAAATAAATTTATTTATACGCCTATGAACCTCTTTGAAACCTTAATTTTAATTGAATTATATACTTGAACTCTGTAGAACACAAATTGCCCGTCGTAATACTTCCACAAACCTCCAGTTTTGCAGTACTTGGACCTGTTCTATAGGGTGGTGCATAAGGGTGGTTGGTGTATTAGACTGCTTTAATAGCACGAAACTTCCGGATTTATTTCTTGTTTTTCTTCTCGGGGGAATTGGAATCTGTTGAGGCAGTTCCTAGATGGGCTAACTTCATCCTTAGCCATGCTTTGCTCGTGTAGTTTTGACCCTCAGCAGCAATCAATAATCGTGTACCATCATGCTTGAAAGTGCAGCTAATACAATACTATTGGCTGATGTTTATTTTTTTAAATTTATTTTTTGATAAGTTGAGCAAGGGATCATGGATTAGCTTTGGTATTTTGAGGCACAGCACTAATACATCAATTGGAAAAATAACACCATAATCAAAAGGAGAACTAATAAAGGTATCGGGGGTGGAAAGATAGAGGGAGGAGCATGGGAGCGGATCTCCCTTTTGGCACACGAATAGAAGGTAACCTCTTCATGGGTCACCTCCATCAATCCAAAATTTGGAAGATTGTGCAAACTTAACTATGTTGTATTTTGAAGGATTTTGCCTGGTATCCTGGTGGATAATTAACTTTTTTTATTTATTTATAAATCTTCACCTGAATTACTGGTTTGAATTTTGATATTTGGGTTTTCAAAGACTGCCATTGTGTGATGCCTGGAGGAAACCTCCCAAATTGAATGTACATTCAAACAGTTTCTTTGTGTCTATGAACAACAAAAGTTGATTGATTAGCATCGGTCACTGATTTGGGATCATACCTTATGGTTTGGTAACATCAGCTTGTATGCACAGCCAAAGGTTGCAATCTTAGTTGCCATCCATTACTTTTGTCAAAGGTATTATTTGTCATTTAAACCCACGTCTATTTAGTCTCACCCTGTTGACACTGTGAAAACCTTTCACCCTTTGGTGTTCCACACTCCTCTTAGCCACCATGTTTGTTGAGAAAAAGAAAAGGTACAATATTAAGTGCAGCATTGATGTTGGTCAAAATGGGACCTGATATATTCTTTAATACGTATCTATGGACCTATTGAGTCTTCGATCTTTAACATGGCATTTCTAAACATTTCTGTGCATTTTTTTTCACACCTGTTTGTTTGTTTCTCTGTGTCTGACTGAGCAGGATATATCAACAAGTTATGGACGCATTCGGCCAAATTTTGGTAGTAGTCGGGTCAATGTAAGGTTTGACCCCAAAAAAATTTATAATAAAGGTTTTTTTGTTTTAGGTGTATCATTAGGTTGTACTAGACCCCTGAAAAAAAGTTTACCAAAATTTGACTCCGGGAAAGTGGTTAATTAGCATATTTTCAAAATGGCACCCCCCCCAAATTTTCAATGTACAGGAAACTTTTTTATAATTCAAATTAGACCCTATAAATGTATTACAAATAGATAGAAACATGGTTGGTTTACATAATGAACACATCAGAAAACTTCTATGACGTCATTATGACGTCAATGATGACGACAATGAATAATACATGCATTTTTATCAACTTTTTTCAACAAATACACACTTTGTGAAAAAAAATTTTTGAAAATTTGATCTGCCTATACAATACAGTATTTTCTGAAAGGTCTGTGAATAATACATGGTTATTGGTAGTGACGTCATGACACCATGCAACCTAGGAACAAATCCCTGCATCACCGTATGACCATATGAAGGGAAATATCATGTCAGCTGGTTGTCCTTACAGAAATAGGCAATGAAATCAAACTCGTCCATAACACACTGAATGTCAGAAACCACTAAGAGCCTTTAAGTTATGACTGTCACATACCATTAGTCATCATCGTCACTGTCTTCTGTGTCATCTTGATCCATTGGACGAACGTTGTTTGGGTTTTCACAGGATTCAAGTTGGCATTCTCCACAAGCAGAGGTGCAAGGTAAACCGTACCTCCTACATGTACAGCGCTGTGTTGTGCAAGCGGTCGTGCAATTGCAATGCACAATCTTTAACAAATTGTCCGGCGCAGGGTTTTTTGCGGTCATAACTGGTGCGAATTGATTGTCCTCAATTTTCCAACCCCAGTCAGTGGCATCCAAATTGCTCTCAAGTCCTAGCCATGTCATTATTTGATAGTACGCACGCAGGGAATGGAATTTTGTCGCAGATGCAGTTGGTGGGAGTCTAGCAGGCGCAACAAAGGATGATGCTGAAACCACTTTCTTTTTAAACACCGAATGTCGCAAAGAAGCAAGATAATCCGTTTGCTTTCCGGAAAACAGTAAAACCATCGACTGGTTACCATGCTGTTCTATTGTATCCGCTGTCTGGCCAGGTTTGGTAAAAGCAAGTGCACAGGATTTTAACTGTTCATCCCCTTTGGCAACTTTCTCAAAGAATGTTTTCTTTCCCATCCCGAAAACCCGCGATGTGTGCCAATAGCACCGAGCACGTTCATCAACGTATGGAAACTTCCTAACATCAACGTAATGTTCTTCAGGTGGCTCCACTCTGGTGAATTGTAGATTATTTCCGAGGCCTTAAAGAACAAGGGTTGGTCGAATGTCACGATTGGCGCAATCTTGTGTTTCGCTGCTAGGTCACAAATGAAACTAAGTGTGGAGAGTATGCAAGTTGGCTCACTTGGATACATGTCGATCATTGGTAGGAATGTGACAGATGATTTTCCAGGGTGGTCAGATACGCTATGAACTATGTTCATCATTCCCTGCCAGTTGGGTGTGTCCATGTGGAAACAGAATGAGAGCTCCCATAGAATGTCTACAACTGGGACAGGACAGTGAAGTTCTGGAAGTTTTTCAAACATAATGTTACGACGTGCAAATGTGGAGAAGCGATAATCAATGATATCAACCCGTGACATTTCTTTCACATTCAATTTGGAAACGTTTTTCCTATTGACAACATGGGTTGTCACCTGTCCTGGTGTTGTTGCTGCCACCATTCCCATTCCATGGAAGGTTCCTTTTCCATCCAGAGTTATGATATTGTGGTCAACATTATCAGCAGCGAATAATACTGTACCAGATGATCCTTTCCCAAGTAACTCTGGTGCAACCACATCAGCAGCATTTTGCAAGAATCTCTGCACCTCCCCATAAGAAGAGCTAAACCCCATCACAGACAAGGTGTCAATGAGAAATCGTGACTTATAGACATGGTGTAGCTGAGTAGCAAGTCCTATTTGAAGTGGCACTACAAGTGCCCGCGGGCGAACACCTTGTATTATTGACTGCCCGATAGCAGCAACTTTTTCATCTTTATCTGTCCCCACAAACAGTTTATTCAACATGGTACGCAGTGAAATCGGCAAGTAATCTAATGTAGTGTCTAGTTTGAGGCTCTGCGAAGAAGGATATCGATCAGTGACTGATGGGATTTCAGTCTTGATATCGCACTTCAGGAGCTTGGCAGCTGTAGCAATGATTGCACGTTTCTGACTTTCGGAATCACCATCTTTTGAAGTCTCGAAATAGGTACGAAGTATTTTTGCAGTTTTCCCCCTCATCGTCACTATATCCTGAAGCCCTTCTACTTCCGCTATGCATATAGAATCATTGTAGCGTTCTATCAGTTTTTGCTTCAAATATTGACTTCCATATGGCACAGTCTTCTTCAAGTAAGTATTCACCCATTTTGCTCACAAGTTCAGATATCGTAATTTGTTCTTCATCATTGCTTTCCAAATATTCACAAACTGTCACAAATGCTTGTCGCTGGTCCTCGTTTGTGGGCCGCCCGATGTGTTTTGGTTTTTGCACTGCCTCTGATCGAAACTGGTCTGGCATTTCCTGCCCCAATCGAAAGTAGGTATTGCAGCGTTTATGGTAAACACAGTCAGAAGCTTGCAAATTTGTACCAAGATATTCAATTCGACCCTGAACAATATGCGCCCAATCATCGTGTCTTTCTTTGCAATGTTTAACTATCGTCTGAGGGAAACAGTCAGTGAGAATCTTACCGGCACTTTCATCATGTCCATGAGTACCCTTAGAAATTTCATGGCCACAGAAGAGGCAGTCCTTTTTAGGGTCATATGGCCCTAAGCTAATACGGCGGCTCTTCTTCTTTACAGGTGATGATGATTCAGAAGAACGTTTTAAAGCCTGTTTGATTGCTTTTTCATTTGTCCACGAGGATCGACATTTCTTGTGTACTCGTTGGTTTGGTCTTGCGACAACATCATCACAACCCCTTTCTTGGCTTGATTTGTTGATTTTTTCAACACCCTTCCTTGAAAGTTTGGAAACATCAGTGTCCTTGGCGTCTTCCAAACTCGCTTTGCAAATTGGGCAGACGTCTTCGTCAAGCTCTCCGTTATCCAGTTTCAAATCCTGAAACAAAAAATATTTATTTAAGTCTTGGTAGTAAGGAAAAACAGTAATGATTCATGATATCATATGACGTAATTGAGACAGCAACGTCATTATGATGTCACAATGACGTCATAGAAATTTTCTGATGTGTTCATTAGGTAAAGCAACCATGTTTCTATCTATTTGTAATACATTTATAGGGTCTAAATTGAACAAGAAATTTTTTTTCTGTACATTGAAAATTTTGGGGGTGCCATTTTGAAAATATGCTAATTAACCACTTTCCCGGAGTCAAATTTTGGTAAACTTTTTTTCAGGGGTCTAGTACAACCTAATGATACACCTAAAACAAAAAAACCTTTATTATAAATTTTTTTGGGGTTAGGCCCTTATTTTTCATATATTGACCCGTCTATAGACTGGTTGAGTGTGTGACAAGGACGAATTGATTCGATTTTTGTGAAGATTCACATACAAGAGGTTTTTTTAATTTTAAAGTGATTCTTCTCCATTGAGGTGGGGCTAAAATGGATATAAAGCATGATGTCTCAAAAAGTGGTGGATGAGTTGTGACAACATGCTGGATGAGTTGGGTAGGTGACGAGAACAAGCCGATTATATACTGGATAAGGTCCAGATGCAAATCCGGCCTATCGGTAGAATACAAAACGTAAACTGTTCAGCCTGGCGGAGATATTCGCTCCTCCGATTGTCGTTCCAGTTTATTTTCTGGAATTTCTAGTCTTTACCATCAAACATTATCTGTCCTCCATAGACCGACCTTGTACGCTTCTTCAGGTCAGCTTATAACGTCTGGGTCTTTATACTTTCTTTTTACAGCATAGCCCGTTGGGCAGTGCCATCTGGAACATTTGTTTGTCCGTCCGGCTGTATGTATGCATGTCCCTCACAAACGTTCACCAATCAGAGCTGAGCATCTGGTCACATGACAGGGGGGCAGAAGATCCTCCACTCAGCAGATCCAAGCCTGGCTACTCCGTTGTCAGACTGTCGATCTTCTTTCTTCCTCCATCAGCTGTCAGCAGTGTTCTTCCTTGTCCCGTCGCCTCCACTGAAGCAATGTTGTGACACCAGCTCCTCAGAGATATGTGTTTGCGGAAACTTGGAAATGTACATAATGATGATTGAAAGACTGTTGATCGAGGTATGCTAACTGTCATGGGAAGCATGGAGAACCTGACGTTTCCGACTTTAACAATTAGTCGAAGCAGGCTTGACAGACGACTCCTGAAACGTCAGCATCTCCTTTCTTCCAAAGGCAGTTAACAAGCTCCTTTCATAACGTTTGGTCGATTCAACCCATCATCTGAAGCCTTCATGAAGACCAGTTTTCTATTACGCGATGATTTAAATTGACTTGTGCATGTCTATTTGCTTGAGCAAGGAGGAGGAATATTCACAAGGTTGGTATTGCACACCATTCTGAAATCATTTGTCAATTTCAGAAGGGTTTTGAAGTCGACTTATTTAAAAAAAAAAAAAAAAAAACTTTTACATATACTTTTACAAATAAACATACATACATACATATATATATATATATATATATATATATATATCTATATATATATATATATATATATATATATATATATATATATATATATATATCATACACACACACACACACACACACACACACACACACACACACACACTAGCGTCGTTACTGAGGAACGGGCTTATTTTAGCTGAGGATAATGACTGTACCTGAAATGCTGTGTTGTCATGATTTACACCAATCATAATACAAACAATTATTTTGCACAAATGTATTTGTTGTGTTTGTAATATTACATTTTTATAGGCAATTTAGGTTGAATGTTTTTTTTTCAAGAAAGAACCCCTCATCACATACCTAGGGGAGGGGTAGGTGCAGACTGGAAGTTTGGGACGATTACACCTCACCACCACGTAATTCAAAACACCTCACCACCAAGTAATTCAAAACACCTCACCACCATGAAATTGAAAACACCTCACAGCCATAAAACACGTAATAAAAACACCTCACCACCACGAAATTAAAAACACCTCACAGCCATAAAACAAGTAATAAAAACACCTCACAACCATGTAATTCAAAACACCTCATCACCAACTAATTCAAAACACCTCACCACCACATAATTGAAAACACCTCACCACTACGTAATTATAAATACCTCACCACCACGTAATTCAAAACACCTCACCACCACGTAATTCAAAACACCTCACCACCATGTGATTTAAAAACATCTCACCACCATGTGATTTAAAAACACCTCACCACCATGTGATTTAAAAACACCTCACCACCATGTGATTTAAAAACACCTCACCACCACATAATTCAAAATACCTCACCACCACGTGATTCAAAACCACCACAACGTTATTAAAAACACTTCACAACCACGGAAACAAAAGTTTGAGGGAGTCGTTAAGTGACAACACAGACACTGCCCAGATGTGTAGATATATAGATTGCCGTTTTGTCATGGTTTAAACCAATCATAATTCAAACAATTATTTTGCACAAATGTATTTGTAATATACGTGATATCACATTTTATAAACAATTGAAGTTGAAAACTTAAGTTGGGGAAAAAACTTTTTCCTGAAAAAATTCCAAAAATAAAAATAAAAAAAATTGGAAAATTTTTCAAAAAAAAAGTACCCTTTGGACATACCGACGGGAGAGATATGTGCATACCAAAAGTTTGGTACGATTTCACAAAAGTTTGAGAAAATAGTTCAGTGCAAAGACAAGACAACACACAACACAACACAGACACTGCACAGATATGTATGTATATATATATATATATATATGAAGATTTCCCTTAGGCAGGTCGTCTATTGGATTGTTTATTTTGTTTTCTGAGTCTGTGGTTCTGATTGTGCATTGTAACTGTGTGTGCAGGCTTTTAAACAGATTGAAAAGATGGAATGAAGAGTGGCCATCTTTAAATTCCGAAGGAAATGGATTCAGTACCTTATTTAATACAATTTGTTATTTCCTGCTAAACGTTATATCTCATTGAATCAACCCTATTGGAATCGAACAATACATGTACGTTCTAACCCGTTAATTTTAAGTTTCTCTTGTTCGCAATAGGCTTGTTTCTCTCTGCAGAGTTGATTTGTGCTGAATTATTTTTCAACACATTCAGGCTCTAGCGACTGGGCGTTAAACACCGGCGTATGATTGTGTGGAAAACTGCTTTCCCATATCTTTTCAGTCATGGTGTGACGTTTATTTTCATCTGTCTGTTTCTATAACACTTCTTTAACAAAACCCGACATGTAATCAATGTTCATGACTTACGTATGATTAAGTAGGTGGGTACTGCAGTCATGGGTTGCTCTCAATTTGATTAGGTCGGCTTGATTAGATGAGGTAGGCCTGGGTTGTTTTTATCCCAACTGGAGATGACTCTCAATTTAACCATTTTAAAAATAATAATAATTAAACTTGTGTTTTGCACTGACAACATTGTAGGTTGTGGTGAAAGCAGGAGAGAATGTAATTATGAATTGCTATAATTTGACAAAAGTTTAATTGTTAACAGGAATTCAAACATTGTGCCATCCGCTAGCTGTGTTGCTTGATTTCCCCATACTCTCTTACTGTCACCCTCTATTTTGTCATTACTATGACATCTTCACTACCTGTTTTTAAGTGAATCTAAACACGTGTTACAAAACAAACACTGAAGAGAAGCAACATTGACCGCAACCTCTTTTGCTTCTTCACTCAACATAGGCAGCAGATACAAAATGTTTAACCATAAAAAAAAAAAAATCTTTGCTTCGAAATACTAATTTTACATTTGTATTGAAGGTTATATTTGAAGGGGTCGCAGGATTGCATAGACTGTAGAGGTACGTGCACTCCGTTCTAAGCTGTCTCACCAGGATTCGAATCTACGTCCAGCTATAAACCATCATCGCAGTGTTTCGCAAGCAGAGTAATTCATTATTGTGTACATGGTCCACTGGAATGACTTTATGCCTGGGTCTCTCATCTACCACTATTAGTTATAGCCTGGCCAGCCGGTCTATGAAAGGCTTCAGCCAATAACATTCCCCAGCCAACTCTATGACGTGGTAGGAATAGTTTAGGCCTTTAATTAGTAGTAGTAGTAGTGCATTAACTACTTAAAGTGTATTGAGCCCCCCCCCCTCCCCCCCCCCCCCCCCAGGGCACCCTCTCATTGACTGGATTTGCATGGAGTAGGGTATGGTATATATTTGCATAGGTTCAAATGAGCAACTCTGCGAGATCTCTCGATTTCCATTGTTTTTAGATGTTATTTTTTCAACATAGAAAAAAATTAACCAATTTGGAGCTTTTTAAAATCAATTGATCAAAACGTTGAGCTCCACGTATGGGCAGCTGAAGGAAGTATGACTAAAACCTTCATAATGGCCGCTCGAGATACAACTTCGTTTTTTGAATCTTGCTTCCTTTTTGAAAAATGTTAAAAAGACAGAGGGTGGGGGAGGTGTCAAATATTTCTCTTTGAAGTTTGACTTCAAGTTTTGTTTTTCCCAGGAACCAAACACTTGGTGGCTAATTGGATGGAAATTAGGGGGCGATGAGTGTTGCATCATTTGAAAGAGCATGAAAAAATGTGTCGATTAAGCCTAACTTCGTTTTTTCCTTTGTTTTTGAAATTCCGATTTCTAGGGCTAGGGCTTAAGGGCCCCACCTTAAGTAGTTAAAGGTTGTATCTAGCAAGGTATTTCAAGAATTAGGTGTGTTGTGAATTTGCATAAATTAGACCTTAAATACAAGAACCACCTTTAGAGGCCATTTTTCCCCGCAGAGCAGGGGTTGGCCTTTTTTGGGCACCGTGGTCCCCTTTTTGAAGCAATGTTTTATGGCCGGATGCCCTTCCTGCCGCCAACCCTGTTGGTCGCCTCTTGTGACACACAGGGAATTACCAGTGAACTGGTACTCAATTTGCCGACCTCGGAAGGATGACAGGCTGAGTCAACCCCCCTGGTGTTAATTCAGCGATCGACCGGGATTCAAACCCAGGATCCTAGGATCCCAAGCCGGCACCCTAACCGCTAAGCCAACACCAGGCTCTGTGTGCAACACTCAGGACAGTGTGTCAAATTGAATGAAGCAGAGTAATCATAATTTTTGTTGACGAGAAAGTGATCGATATCAATATTGCTTCTTTGTTTTGACAATATAATCAACTCGCTTGTCAAAATGTTCAAACTTTTTCAAGCAAAATGTTATGACTAAATGCCTAAATGTACTACAAATTGGTGCTGCATTGACACACTCAAGGTGGTGTGACATGTGGATTCAATTTCGAAGGCAGTTTATCGAAATACCTAAACTATCTTCAAAGATCAGTTGCATCGCTTCGGAAAAAGTACGTACAAAATTTAATAAATCGAACACTTTTAATCCAAGAACTGAAGTGAAACAAATAAGGTTTGTTTTTGCTATTATTGTGGCCAAATTTGTCTGAAATGATGACACTTCAATATGTCACATTTACAATTACCATAGTTTACAATTACTATTATTTGTTGTATCTTTGTTTCTGTCAGAAGAGTTGATTGATAAATACAATTTGCTGGCTTTTTGGAAGGTTGGCTTGAACGAGGTGGGGTTGAGGAAGATCGGAGACAAAAGGGTATAAGGTGCCCAAGAGGATGCTGCATGATTTTGCAGGGTTGTTGTTCAAATTATTGTCCTTTTCATGTTGTAAAACTGTCTGCATACGATTATAAAATATCAAATTATATATAATAAGCATACACTCAGTAGATCATTATTAATATCTAATTAGTAGATCATTATTTAGTAGATTATTCGATAATATCTAAGCTCTCAATAGAGAGCATACCTCCACCTGGTTGGCCATATCACTCAATGGTGAAGAATCACTAAAAAAATTATACTAGCTGGATACAGATCTGGATCTTCACCAAAATTGAATTGATTCTTCCTTGTCACACACACAACCTGTCCAACAAGTTTCGTCCAAAGCCGTGCAAAACTTTTTGAGATATCCTGCTATATGTTGGTTTTATCCCTATCTACCAATGGTGAAGAATCACTTTAAAAATTCTAGTAGCCGGATCCGAATCTTCACCAAAATCTAAACATTTCGTCCTCGTCACATATGCTACATCTCTGCCAAATTTCGTCCAAACCCGTCCACAACTTTTTGAGATATTTTGTTCACAAACGGACAGACAGGGGTGAAAACATAACCTCCATCCACCTTTGGTGGTGGAGGTAATGTCTGTAAGACCAAATCCCTGAGTTTTGCTACACCTACCTTAAAGAGTGAGACTACAGAGTGATTGAAAAGTCGCAACTTTTTTTTTAAAGGCTGTTCTTGTGGTAGGTACTAAGTCTCATAGACGATTTAATTAAATTATGTCTTGTAATTTTTTTAAATGTCATACGTACTGAGGTTATGTTATTCACCCGTCTGTGAACAAGATCTTTCAAGAAGTTATGGACGGAGAGACGAAACTTGGTGGACAGTTTGGGTGTGTGACAAGACCGAATTGACTCGATTTTGGTGAAGATCTGAATATGGATTTGGATACGATAATTATTTAATTTTCAAGTGATTCTTCACCATTGAGAGATCGGGTGAAAAGCGACATATAACATGATATTTGAAAAAGTTGTGGACGAGTTATGACTAAACTTGGTGGACAAGGTGGTTAGGTGACGAGAACAATCCGATTAGATTTTGGTTCAGGTCCGAATCCAGATCTGGCCTATCAGTGGGATAGAAATCATAAACTGTTCAGCCTGGCAGAGGGATGTGCTCTACCGAGTGCCTTTCTAGTTGTTTCTGAGTTGTTGTTTTTTCTGATTTGTTTTCACTATGTAATGGCTGGGCAATTAGGTATCAGTGATAGAGCAAAGCTCCAGCCAGATATGAAGTATGGAAGTCAGTGACAGCTGCTCACTGATAATGAACTGAATGAGAAAGGAATGCAGCACTGAATCCAAAAACCAATGAAAAGTTGTCACCAAAAACTGATGACAACGGAATCTGTGGCTGATAGTCGTCCACTTATATGAGCCGTAGATCCCCGTTGTGTCATCAGTTTTTGGTGACAACTTTTAATAGTTTTCGGATTCAGTGCTGCATTCCTTCCTCGTTCAGTTCACCACCATCATTGAACAACAGTCACTGACCTCCATACTTCATATCTGGCTGGAATTTTTGCTTTATCGCTGATACTCATTTTCCCAGACATTACATATCTGAAACAAAAACAAAACGGAAACAAAATAAAACGGAAACAAAAACTGTAGTGCATGATATAAAATGGTATAAAATTTTATACCAGACATAATTTGTTTAAATCGTCTATGTGGCTTCGTACCATAAGAACAGCCTTTTACAAATAGGAAGTGACTTTTCAATCACCCTGTATATTCGCTATTGACATTACTCTTATTATTATTACGAGCACCTATTTACTTGTTGAACTTCACTCTATTCTGTTGAATGTGTTCATCTTTCAATTCATTACCTCTGCCACCAAAGGTGGACGGAGGTTATGTATTCACCCCTCTTAGTCTGTTTGTGTGTCTGTGAGCACGATATCTCAAAAAGTTGTCGACGGATTCAGACTAGATTTGGTGGACAGCTTGGGAGTGTGACAAAGACAAATTGATTCGATTTTGGTGAAGATCTGGAAGCCGAATTTTGAGAAGTTTTTAATTATTCAAGTGATTCTTTTTTGAGATATTGTGCTGCATATCCTTTTCGGGCCAATCTCTCAATTTTGATCAATCACTTAATAAATTAAAAAATCCTCACATCCAGATCCATATCTTCCCCAAAATCGAATCAATTTGTCCTTGTCGCACACCAAACCTGCTCACCAAGTTTTGTTCGAATCAGTCCACAACGTTTTGAGATATCCTGCTCACAAACAGACGAACTGGAGTGAATACATAACCTCCGTCCACCTTCAGTGGCAGAGGTAATGACGAGAGACTAATTGTAGATGTGAAGGTAGGTGGACAAAACACGATGTAAGATGACCTTGGCATTGTTTTGATAGGTAGTACAGTACATATCGTTAATGTTATCCACCATTATTTGTGTGTGGTGTAAGAATAAATGTGCTTTGTTTGTCCCTTGTCTTTGTGGTTGGGCAATGGTGATGGGAGTCGAAGTGTAGCATGTGGTGTGGCTACCTTGAATGACAATGTAGCCGTTGAGGTTTGTAGTTAATATCCATCTAAAGCATTATTAAACTATTAATTATCATAAGAACTACAGGTGATTTTGTTTTTATTCCTTATGCGACACGTGATTGTTAGCAAACTTATTTAAGTAACATTTATCATGATAAAGTAACATTTTGAGGTAGTATGGTTTTTTTTTTTAATCGTCATCATGTGCAAAGATGGGAGTGAGGTAGGAATGAATGGTGACCATGAGAGTTTGGTGATTTATACATATATATACTTTTTAAAACCAAAATATCTGAATACCGTCAAAATGAATTAGTCTGTGTTCCCTAATATTATTGAATGCTGTTTTTTTTTCAAGCACCCTTCCGCTTGCAGTTGATTACATTTTGCCGCGTGATCCTGGCACTCACTGAATTCTTTGTTCAAACTTGGGCCTTGGGTTTCTCCCTCCGTGTAAGTGAGACGTCTGATTCAAACGTTATTTGGGCATTGCTGTAAAAGAGTTTGCTGCATCTGGGTTTTGCAAAATAATTTGCTGGGTTCTCCTTTGTTTGTGGAAATGGAATGATGAAGCTCATTTGCATCTTACTTTGATGAAATATTTGGGGGATGTGCTTTTTGCATTGTATATCTGTTTTAAACATAATATGGCAGACAATATGTTTAATGGTGTGTAACAATGATTTCGGAAAATAAAATATATCACAAATCATACTTTTTCTGTCATTTTTATTGCTAAAGAACAACCACCACTGTTACAACTATTGGGGACGCCTCTTTGCAGTGCTTGTACCCCCCAATGCAAGTCACAGACCAATCTTCAACATTCTTCTCTGCTGCCGAGATTTTGTCAGTGCAGTGCAGTGCGGTCATGGTCAAGGTGGAGATCGGTCTCCATGGACTGGCCTCTGTCATGGCTCTGACCTTGTGAAGGCGGGAGTACACCATCTTGATGTGGGGGATCTCTGGGTCGCTCCTCTGAGATCGATCAGCTTTGTCTGCCTCGTGCTTGTTCAAGAGAACTGTATGGGGCTATATAACAACAACAAACACCACTATCTCGGCGTTACTTTGGGGGACTTCAACTGCTTACTCTCCCCCCAAATATATATTTTAAGGCTCAGGAGAATATGAAATGACCAAGAGGCCAGATACCCCCAAATGGGCCCAGGTCTTACACATGTCACAATCTTCAATAAATAATCTCACTCCCTATGGTAGAGTTTCAGGATCTGTGCAATGGTCACACCTGTTACCTTTTGATACAAGGTGAATTCCTTTGGTACCGACCTTGCATTGGCCTTACTGAATCTTGTGAGAATTAATGATTTTTTTTCTAAGGTTCCAAAGTGACATTCAATTCTTCTGCAATTTCACATATATAGTGATCTAGCGATTCTCCAAAATGACCTTTTGTAACATTTCACAATACGAGACTTTCAAAATAACGTAATCTGCCTCAGAAAGCTCGGACCTGGGGGGGGGGGGGGGGGGGGCTCAGGCCAGCCGACGTATATCGTGTGTGCGAGATAAGGATTGTCATCGAAATTACTTGGAAACATACCTGCGAGAAACGAGTGTGCCTCTGCACAACAAAAGAGTTGGAGATCTTCCTGAACTTGGCCAAAAGGCTGATAGCTTGCAGCTCCCCATACTGCAAGCTCCCAATGCTGCATGGAAGGTTCGTCGATGGGCATGTGGTCTACCCAAACCTTCGACCATCACTGTCAATGAGGGGACTTTGAACCTTGCAGGATTACCTCATGAACATGGCAGGCTTCGCGATTTATTTATGGAGTCTGCAATCGGAAAGACGATGCCGTCATTACCAACATTGAGGCAGACTCCTCAGAGGGAGACACCGTATCTTGTTTAGTTGCTTCTTAACAGCAAATGGAAGGTCAATTCTGAGGCTTGTCAATGCTCAGGTGCGTTTGAAATGATGATATTTACAATTAATCATGTTTCGGAGGAGGGTGTGGGTGATGTGAGTGTGAGCTATATGGGCCCTTATAAATATATATTTTTGGTTTGGTTCCCGGGTCACGAGATTTTTTTACTCTATTTTTGCATGTATTGGTAAAAGGAGAAGTCTGTGTGCGACTGTGCGTGGTATATCCACTGCTGCCGTTTGCTTGTACCATCAGGCAATGATAACACAACATTTCTCATTCACGGATATTCTGGTATTTCCTTGAGTCTGATTTGCATTCAGGAACAGAAAGATTCTGGTTAACCATTCTGAAATTGCCATTCTTTTGTCTAAATGCTAAAAATTATGTTGAAAAGATTATCTGAATTAGAGATTTTGTGCTAGTAATGGCAGGTTAAACGTGCCTGGTGAGCCAAACGGAGTCACTGAAAACACACACACACACACACACACACACACCACATGCACAAAAGGCCTCATTCAGTATTCATACAGCATTTTGAAAGTTGAGTGTAGCTGAATGACAAAATAGTCATTTTTCCATGTGAAAATAACATCACCAAATACCACAAGTTCCAAGAAAGCAAGGTATGAGGGAATGCGGTGCTGTCTCTAGAGGTTTTTTTTGCAGTCGAGGATTTTGCCAACCGTCTACCTTGTTCCTTGTTGAACATTTTAATTTAAGTCCTGGGTCTTTATGGCAGAGAATCCTGCACAGCATTCAAATATATCACATCAGTTGAAGGGGACATGAAGAGCTGAGAGAAACTTCAAATCAACTTGTGAACAGCACAACACTGAGCTGTTCATCTCACTCTCACTCTCACTTTTACTTTTCTGTTGGCGTTCCCCTGCCTCCTTCTGCCTCGTTTCCATGCACAACTTAACCCGGGTTGAAAACCATGCTACCCCTGATACTGCATTGCCATGTAATTTAGCAATCTTGATTTGGACTGTCAACGGGAGTTTTCCTGCATTTTATTCTGACTCTTTCCCAAAGTGTGTGGATGTGCCCTGGTCAATCAGGTGATGAGTGGACTGTGGTTGTATACATTTGAAGACGCCATTTTGGCCGATGGCAATCCGAATTATTCTTTGGTGCCTTTTTAATGCACTAACGAAGCAGAAGCGAAGAAAGAGGTTGCACAAAAGGTGAAGACTATAAGATGCGAGTTTATCGTTAGTAGATGATTTGCATTCAAGGTTTGAAATTGCTCAGACATTGCATTTCTGTTCCTGTTTTCTTCTGCATTTGTTCCTCTTTTTCTCTCGCTTGTGCAACCAACTTCCCCAGTCTCTTAAGTCACATTCTTCCCTCTTTCAAGGCTCTTGTTCACCACCCCATTCCCAAGCACTCCCTTTTTCCAGGTTGTGATTTTACCACAACCCTCCCCCCTCCCCTCCCCCCCCTCTCTCTTCCTCGCCTATTTTTGTTTGTTATTTGTTGTTGATTGGCTTGTACCTTTTCTCTTTCGTTCCCGCTGTCCCCTTCTTTTTCTTGCTGTTTCATTCAGCTTGGTCATCCCTATTTGTCCTTTCCCACTCCCCTTGATCTCACTCTCACTTGTTGGTGTTGGTGTTGGTCTGTTGATTGATCTGTTGTTGATCTGTTGATCTGTTGGTGTTCCCCTTTTCTATTATGTTGCCTTCCATTTTGCTCTCGCTCTTCCATGAGCCTCTATCATGTATCCAGAAAAAAAATCTGTTGTTGTCTAGCAGTGCACTTTAGACCATGAACTACACTGCTGAGTCTTGGTGGGTTTTCCATTTTAAGAAAATGGCCACAGCATGGAAATGTGAGCTTTTCTTTCAGATGGATGGATAATCATCTGTGGACTGTGCGAAATGAGTACAGAGCAAAATGAGAATGCTAATTGATCCGTCCGAGTTCCCACGTCACGAGAGATGTAAATGGCAGCAGCTTTCTGCACATGCAGAATGTGACATATGGAAGGGGACTACGTCAGTCTTAAGCAGGATGTGCCATTTGAGAGGTGAGCAAATTAATCACTTGCACACGGGAGGCTCGCAAATGAACCACGTGCACACGGGAGGCTCACAAATGAACCACTTACACACAGGAGGCTCACAAATGAACCACTTACACACGGGAGGCTCGCAAATGAATCACTTGCACAGGGAGGCTCGCAAATTAACCACTTGCACACGGAAGGCTCGCAAATGAATCACTTGCACACGGGAGGTTTGTAAATTAACAAATTAACCACTTACACACGGGATGCTTGCAAATTAATCACTTACACACGGGAGGATTGCAAATTAACCACTTGCACATGGGAGGCTCACAAATTAATCGCTTACACATGGGAGGCTTGCAAATTAATCACATACATGGGAGGCTTGCAAGTTAATCACTTACACATGGGAGACTCGCAAATGAATCATTTACACACGGGAGGCTCGCAAAATAATTAGTTACACACTGGAGGCTCGCAAATTAATCACTTGCACACAAGAGGCTCACAAATTAATCACATACACATGGGAGACTCGCAAATTAATCACTTACATATGGGAGGCTCGCAAATTAATCACTTACACAATGTACATTAAACAGAATATTTTCTTCCGATTCATGTGACTCAGCCTGTCATCCTTCCGAGGTCGGCAAATTGAGTACCAGTTCACTGGTAATTCCCTGTGTGTCGCAAGAGTCGACTAACAGGGTTAGTGGCAGGAAGGGCATCCGGCCGTAAAACATTGCTTCAAAAAGGGGACCATGGTGTCCGAAAAAGACCAACCCCTGCTCTGCAAGGAAAAATGGCCTCTAAAGGTGGTTCTTCATGTTCATAATATAACATACAATATAAATAAGCTATTCCTTGATCATAAACTGATAAGACGGACATGAACCAATTGCTTAACCCTGGCCTTTTGCTTTGGTAATGACCCCTGGCAATAACTAATACTATTTCCGAGGAATTAAGATCACTTCATGAGGTGTTCAAAAGGCCCGGAAATTATAGAAAACCGAATACGTAACCCCCTTGAAGATAACCTGAACATGCGCTGAACATCTTACTATAATTCACCAAATGTCCGTCCGTCCATCTGTCTGTCTGTCTGTTCGAAGGTACCGCAAAATCGGCTGAACCGATCTCAACGATATTTTGGGTGGGTAATCCTGGGATCTCCAGGAGTAAAATAGGCTATTTAGTTTTTCCAATTTCAGCTTTGGTCTCCAGCATTTTCAGGTTTGGACTCCCGCATAACATTCACATTCGCATAACGTTCATTGTGACAATGTTTCCATTGTGACGATGTTGTTTTCCCGGGTGCCGCATAAACGGCTGCGCCGATCACTGCATGGCTGCACCGATCAGACTCGGTGCCCTCGGACAAAGACCTTTTCTAAGGACACGGGTTGAATCCCTGCTTGAGAGAATTCCAACCACCTCCCCGCCATCACGGCCGTCTCTCCAACTCACAATCCCATGATATATGATCCACCACGCGGTAACCCGGGTTGTCCCGTGATTTTTACTCATTTTACATAATTAATTAATCTATTTTAGGGGGAGTGTAACCCGGGTTCGTGTGATAGGAAAATCCTTTGTGATTAATGAATCTATTTTAGGGGGAGTGTAACCCGGGTTCGTGTGATAGGAAAATCCTTTGTGCACAAAGGATTTTCCTATCACACGAACCCGGGTTACACTCCCTCTAAAATAGATTAATTAATTATGTAAAATGAGTAAAAATCACGGGGCAACCCGGGTTACCGCGTGGTGGATCATATGCGGAAAGGACGACCCAAAACCAATATAAACATCATTAAACATCATTCGTATATAAACATCATTAAAAGTGTCCATCGCTGTCTCCATCCAAAATAGGGCAGAAAATAGGGCAAAATGGAGAAGTTGTCATGGGGACCGCAAGGCTAACCCCCGCTCTTGCAGGGAAATTGGCCTTAAAATGCCTGTTGTTGTTGTTTGCTGTCTCCCTCGATCTTGCCAAGGCCTTGACACCTATCGGCTCAAAATCCTTTTAACTGTTGATTTGGTAGTTTTTACAATGAAGGAAACACATATCGGGAGTACATACGACACCGGGAGGACTAACTGCACACGTCTTCAGTATGAATGAATGAATGATCATTTTAAGGCCATTTTCCCCGCTAGAGCGGGGGTTAGCCTTGCGGGCCCCATGACAATCATGGTTCCCTGTTTGAGGCAATGTTTTTATGGCCGGATGCCCTTCCTGACGCCAACCCTTTGTCGCCTCTTACGATGCGCAGGGATACGGTGTACCTATTCTACCCGGGGTACACACCGGGAACACGTCTTCAGTATCAAGCTTAAATCTCTCATGGCGGATCTGAAGAGTGGAATGCTTGGAGAAGTGGTGGGCTACTTCGGCATGAAGGAGGATCAGAAACGTGGACTCCCACACTGCCACATCCTGCTGATACTTGCTCCCGCGTGGCGTTATTTTCCCGGGTGCCGCACAAACGGCTGCACCGATCGAGATTTAACGGATGTTTATATCAATCGTTTAAAAGAAGAAAAAAAACCTTCAATTTCTGATATTTAGCCTTTTCATTTGGGCCTAATTGAAGACCCGCCCGTAGGGCGGGTACCGTTGCTAGTTAAAGTAATTTGGGAAGAGTTGCCTGCCAGGCTTAGTGGTCACAAATAGATAATCGGGTTTAAATTCTCATTTTAACAGGTTTAAGGGACCTCAGCATGTGTTAGGGATGCTCATCAGTGGTTGTCCATGCACAATACTACAGAAGTGCGGAGGAGGTGACGGGCTGATGGAAATGCTGAAATAGTCGTTTGACTGGGATTCGTCAGGGCAGAGAATTACATAAAGTTGATAACTGGCAGCTTTCATTCCCCAGGAGTACTCACAATTCTCACCTTAAGATACTGTGAATTATTCAGCATTGTTTGGTGGACGTTAAAGATCCCACCGTGTCCTTCATAAAGAGTAGGTGAGCTCTCACCGGCACCCTGAACAAATTACAAATTCCTGCCCGAACCTATAGGGGTCACTGCATCAGCGACACAGCCATGCCCTTGGCTAGTGATGTTACTCTCAGCCTCAGCCTTATGCTGCATCGGAAAGAAGAAGAAGAAGAAGAACACTTTCCCAAGTTTACACAGCTACAATCATTTTAGGATGTTTGTAATCTATATTTAGAAGGTGTTCAATGGTTTGGTTTTAAGGGGACCAGTACATTGACGTGTACACTCCGTGAACGAACATGATGTCAGGGTGAGCCAAAGTTAAATTGTTATGCGAAAGCAACTGAGGCTGTTTGAAATGAGTGTGCAAATTGGCAACAACGTCGGTCTACAAATGATCACACACAAGTTTACATTGGCATGAACAGCTTTAAAAACGTGTGTTACCATTCTTCAGCATTCGTTGGTGTTATCACCACTGATCCCAATGCAAAATTTCACACGATTTGTCAACAACACAATCAGACAATCCAGCTCTTACTGTGGGATATTTCACCATTCATCAACCAGTGCCACTTCAAGCTTAATTATTATTATCTCACCCTGGAACGTAGTTCCCGGGAGCTTATGGGACCCGGGAGCTTATCGGACGGCGCATCGTCAGTCCGTAAACGCAATTGCAACTTTTCCGAAACTGCTGATGTGATTGTGACCAAACTTGGCACAAATGATATTTAATATGTTACAACTAAAGACTTAAAGGCTTGCAGTTTGTTTACCTTATTTCTGAACTAGCGTGGTGAGGTGAGCTACCACACTCACGACAGAGGCACAGGCTTGTTCTGACTGAGGATAATGACTTAATGTAAGTTTTTGTGCTGTCATGATTTCTAACAATCATAATACAAACATTTATTTTATACAAATGTATTTGTAATGTTGGTGATATTATTTATTTGTAATTTATTTGCAATCAAAAAAAGTCTAAGTGGTGTAAAGCTCTAAATGGTCAAGGATTGAAGCTGTCTAATTGGTCTGAAGGGTGTAAAGGTCTGAATAGTGTTAACCTTGAAGGGGTTGAAATGGACTTCAGGAGTGTAAAGGTCTAAAGTGTATAAAAGGTTGGAAGGGATCTAAAGGTGTCTAAAGTATTGTGAGCGTCTGTAATGTAAAAGTGGTCTTATAGGTCGTGGGAGTCTTGAGGTCTAATGGGTCTTCAGGGTATTTTAGGTCTTTAAGGTTATTTTGGGTCTTCAGGGTATTTTGGGTCTTTAAGGGTCTTCGGGGTATTTTGGGTCTTCAGGGTATTTTGAGTTTTTTGGGTCTTCAAGCGTCTTTCAGGTATTTTGTATATTTTAGGTCTTCGTGGTCTTTTGGGTCTTCGGGATCTTTGGCTCTTTGTGGTCTTTTTGGTCTTTAAGGGTCTTTGGGGATCTTGGTTGTTTTAGAGGTCTTAATGGACTTAAAGGGTCTTCAAAGGTTTAAGGGGTTTCAGCAGTCAGAGTCGAAAGGTACATTCCAATACTGCGTAATTAATAGACATGTTACATGGCTTCAGCACCTCCCTGCCTCATGGTTTCACAGACAGAGAGATGGATGGATGGACCATGTTTTTCTGTTATATATATATTGTTGCGGATATGGGATTTGCATCCATCCATATCCGCTTGTAAATATTCCCCTATTTCCTCAATACTTCCCAACTCTCCCCAATCCCCCATTCCCTAGTCCCATTTTCTGTAAACAACACTCTATAGACCGGACCTCCCCCTATTTCCCCCATTAAATGTCGAATCCAGGTCCACCGCATCTCAGGTAGACAACGATAGGACATCTTGCTAGTTATTCTTAGTCTATGTCAGTTAAGGTTTCGTTTCCATTAATTCTGACCCTTCGTTGCACCAGAATGTGATTGTATGGCACCGTTAGGAAGTTTAGGACCTCCCAATACCTCCCCGCAGCTCTTCCTCACAGTTCTCAACAACAACAACAACAACAACAACAACGAGCGCATGGAGTGCGCGTCCTCACTCCGGCTTGGTAGGAGTGGTGGGATGACACCAGGCCTTCCCAACGAGCCGCCATCGGACATGTGCTTGACGGGGTTACCAAACAGGGGTAGAACATGGCTCCCTGTCGGCTCCTCGTCAAGGGCGGAGCCCGGTAGCCCCCGCACCCAATGGAAGCGGCGGACCGGCCCCAGTTGGGGCGGAACCAACCAGCCGAGGGCGTGTCACTCCCCGCTGAGCATGCGCAGTGAGAGAGAGGTGACGTCAGATGCGCGCTGAGCTTGGAGCAAGCAAGACCACCTCCGAGCGCTGTGAGACCTCCCTGCATCTTTGAACCGTGCTTTATCCTGTCCCCGAGCCAAGGTGCACCTTGTGCCAGCGACCTACCTGTCCATTCCTGCCATCAATCCCCGTGTGAGTCTACCTTGTCCGTTTGTCCGTGGTCTGTCTGGGAATAGATAAGACTGTATTTAAGTGCCCATCTCTTCTGTGTCTTTACCTCACTCTGCCTTGTAATCTACCCCTTTTCTCCACCACTGTAATTATACCCTCCTCCGGAGGTCTTGAGAACTGTACCCCCCTTGCGTCGTTTCATCTTTCCCAGTCGTCGTGTCCTTTCTATCATTGATTTGGCATAGCGCAATTTGGCCAACGTCTGGGTGAATCGGGTGAGTCGGGAAGAAACGGGGAACAACTGTTCGGCCACGGTTACCTCCGCTCGGTAAATAACATCCAATCCGCGGACCGTAACAATATATATATATATATATATATATATATATATATATATATATATACATACATACATACATACATACATACATACATACATACATACATATATATATATATATATATATATATATATATATAGATATATATATATATATATATATATTGTTACGTCCCGCGGATAAGGATGTTGGTTAGCCGAGCGGATGGCACCGCGGCCTAACAGTTACCCCGATTAACCCGATCCCCGAACGTTGGCCGGATCGCGCCACAGATATTCAATAGGGAAAAGACTAAGGCGACACGGATGTGAAGAAGAAGAAGACAAAAAGGTTGGAAATACGAATATAATTTATTTCTATTTACACCCAAAAAAACCAAGGAGAAGGAAAGATAAGAAAATAATATACAGAAGATTTTAGAGACACAGTGCAACGCTAGCTTATACGAGCTTAATTAACTACCCAGGGACAAAACAAACAGAACAAACTCACATACACAAGAGGACGGAAAGGCAGGAGGTGGATGGCTGGAGGGAGAGGAAAGTCCAAGGGGTCCTGCAACACGATCGGCGCGTTTAGCAGCCGCCGTTCCTTCGCGGCCCTGCTCAAAACCGCCGTCCAGGCCCCAAGCGGCTGTTGAGTGTTGTTGCTGCTGTGGCCGCCGCTGCTGCTGCTGCTGCTGCTGTGGACGTCGCGTGCTTTGCCAGGACTACAACAGGCTTTGTGCTTCCCTGGATGATGATCTCCTTAATGTTCTCTATGTTCTTTTGCTCACATGCCAGCCTCGGACTCTGCTCGGAAAAGCACCAGCTCCTGAACAAACATCGGCCCACTTGATCAGCCGTTGCTGTGTACAAAGCTTCCTTGGGTGATCTCAATGTACTCTCGCAGTTGGTTCTCTTACAGTTGGTTCTCTCTGGATGATCTTTTTACACAACTCAGCAACTACTCCACTCTACAACGTCCTTGTGCGCGCGCTTTTATAGCGCCTCCGGCGATCAAGCCGCCGGCCTTTAGGACACGCCCATCGGTGTGCTCACCTCGGCCCTGGTTGGTCGCGCGACCCTCTGGCTCCGCCCTTGATGACGACGGGCGGGCACGCCTTTCCTCCCCGACCCGAGCACATGTTCAATGGTGGTTTTGGAGGGGATGTAATTGGCAATCGAGGCTTGGCAATGATGAAAGGCAATGAAAGTTTTGGGAGTGGGAATGGGGAATGAAAGGAATCTACTCTATTTCACTTGGTGCAATGGAGTGTCATCTTAATGGAAGACAAGGCCTTACCCTAATACACATAATAAAGATCTAACTATCAACCAGGGGGAAATCTATGATTGGCTAACGTGTATGCTTTATGGAATTAACTACGGGAACGCCCTTTGACCTTTACACAACACTGGAGGCAGGAGGGTCCAGACTTAAGCAATAATTCACAACAATTTACTACAATACAACACAATAAAAAAAATACAATCTTCATATCCGCAACACTGCACCCTCCTCCTCTTAGGCACGTCCCGGTCCTATAAGTTTAGCTTAGTGTGACACGTAGGTGTAGTTCCCTCTACTTTTAACCTGACCCTGAGTGCGACAATTTTAAAACATAAATACATATGTCCCGCTGCTCCATTGCACCCTACCTAACAGACTTACGCCCACAGCTAACCAAATTGCAGAATGGTCTTCAAACTATACACTGACGGTGGGGAGCATTATTTACAATGGCTCTACTTTATTTACAAAACGCAACCTAGGACCTGTGATTGTTCTTTCTGGGGGGGAGACAGTCTGCTCTGCATCAATGCACCATGAAAGCACCCATAAACGCACCAATACACCCTCAAGCACCAATCGGTGCAGTCACCACAGTTCATCAAAATAAAAACAACAACCCCTAACCCTGCTGGTGGTCTCTTGCTCTTCGGCTCCCTCTGCTGGCTATTTGCTTTCTTCCAGATGTTGTCATTTTCTTTCATTTTCTTACTGGCGGCCTATTTGAACATAAAATGAAATGCACCCAACGTGTCCATTTTTATTTATTTATAGCCCACAGGGGCCGACTAGTGTGGTTCACCTGTGGGGCATCGGTGCCCTGTGGCCAAGGTCCGCCAGCAAGATTTCGGGCCTTCATGGCCGGTTCCAGCAGAGGGGCCATGCCCCAACCCATGGGGTCCATAAGTGGTGCTCGGCCACAGACATGTGGTCCATAATGTGGTGCATCGATGCAGACAGCTGGTTCTGGGAGTTCCGGGCGCACAATGGCGGACTCACGCACGCTCCCCTCGGCACCCAGTGGCGCACAGGTCCTCATGTGGGAGACAAAGGGGGGGAAAGACAGATGAGCGAGGGGTAAGGTCACAAGGGTACACATCAATCAAGGCAATGCAAGGCGAAGTGCGTACGGAGAGCGAAGTGAGAAAACTCGTCCCTACTGTACGTCACCCCCCCCCTGTCACCTACTCTACCCTTGCCCTTACCCCATATTTACAAAATCTACACATTTACAAATTCGTCACTACTGTCACGTCTTCCCCATATTTCCCTTATACCAAATTCGTCTCCACAATCCCTCTATCCAAAATTTGCCATCACCCAATTCATCATCCATCCTCATAAGGAGGAAGAGATGGAACAACAAAGCACAATGTCACACCCACGTCATGATGCGTCTCACATTCCAAACATTTGCATCAAAAATAATAAAAGCAACCTGGCATGGTGTGGAGGTACGTCATCCCAGGTGAGTGGATGTAGATGGTGCGAGGAGACTTCAATCCTAACTATCCTCTAAATGACTTTAATACACTTTACACTACCCGGGGTCTTTCCCTGCCAATCCGTTGGCCATCTTACACTATGGGTTCTAAACACCAATTCCCATTGACCAAACTGTGGTGCTTCTCAATTTGGGGTCTCACTCCCCCGATTCATCTCCCTGTGCCCTTGCACAATTTCTGGGCTGGGTCGTGCAGCTCTCCCAGCAGGTCTACCCACCTGCACACCTCCACCACTGTAGTTGCCACCCGAGCTTACCTAGCTCCTCACCCTAACCTATTTACCTGGGGAAGGCCCCTCCTGGCTCTGTCACCCCACTCGGTGCCCTCTGGCACTGGGCTACCCGGGTCCGTCCTCCGGATCCTCGGGCCCCATCCACAACAACTCTACCGGCTCCCAGAGCCCACCTGCGGCCTCACCTGGCCGACATCCTCACAGTGTTGGAGTGCCCAAACCAACTACACACACGAACAGGCTACACGCCTAGCCATTTCCACAACACTAATGCACCCATCCAAATACCATTCTTTCACCCACACCACAGATGCCAATATCCAACCACGATTTACCTATACCCTCTACCTAACACTTACACTACCCTCCCCGGGTATTCGTGATGGGGGTCCATCCTTCCCCCATTCACACCTTCGCACCGTCCACTCCACTCCATAGTTTCCACCATACTCACTCCACGACCATCCCTTCCAATACTCCATATATTCCACACTCCGTGTATTCCACACAACCATTCTCCATACACCTGTTGTTGCACACCTGTGCAATCACACCTGGTGCCACCTGCACCCTCCTTCCTTCCTGGACCATTTGGTCAGCACAACTCACATCACTATCACTCCCTCATACACTGCCCCATACACCTGTTCAGTTGCACACCTGTGCAATCACACCTGTTCACCATACACACGGCATCATCTCATCTACCTGGTGCCCTGCTAACTTAGTGCTCCCTGTCTTCCCTTTAAACTAAGCACATACCACGTCATTATCACCCACTCTAATCTACCTGCGTCCCCACTACAGGTATTATTGTCACTACCTAACCTTAACGTTACCTAATGTCAATCTCTAGGTCCCTACACATTATCCAAACCCTCCTGGGCTAGTTTTCACTGCCATAAACCCCATAACTAGTGCTCCTTTGCCCCCGCTGTGAGGGATGGTGGATTGGCCATCCCACCACATCGGGCATCTCCCACTACCAATTTGGCTCGTCCAAATCCAACAAATCAAAAATTTGCCAATCATCTGCCAATCCTCACTCTGCCAATCATCACTGCAAATCCTCTGCCAATCATTACTCTGCCAATCTTTTGCCAATCATCAAATTTTGCTTTGCAATTTCGGGTCCAAACCACTATCCTCGTCATCAGTCTTCTCACTAGTGCCTCTCGGTGCGCCAATTCACTTCTAAAGCTCGGCTTCGCAAAGCCGAGCAATGAATGCGGGTTGTTTGGTGCCGGCGGCTGGATACGTCCGGCACTCGGTGCAGGGACGGGGGCTTACCCGGGCCAAGATCCCACGCACCATCTCGGCACAGAGCCGTTCAATGGCCCGATCTCGACCTGCCGGAACGCCTCAACAAAAAGGGGTCGCCATGACGACCCTTCCTATCGGGCTGCCCGCTCCGCCTAGGGGAGCACGGATGCGGCCGTTCAAAGCGCGGCCCGGCGTGGATCGCGTACGGTGGTTCTTTCGAAACCGCCGTGGTTCGGATCCCCGCTGGTCCTCGCGGCACGCGAAGGTGCTCGTCGCGCACCGAGGGCCTGATTCGGCTAAATGTCGTTCTAACCGCTAACCCGGTTACCGTCGATGCTTCACCTGCATGCTTACACGCATACGCTACCCCTTTCACCCTCACCGAGCTCGGTGCTCCAACGCCGCCCGTACACCCCGCATACTTCGTCATTGCACTCGTTCTTTCGCTCACAGACTTGGTCACACACCTGACCACCGCACACCTTTGCACACACTCGTCGTTCGCACACCTCACCAACACACCTCTTCGCACCCCCTTCTCGGTCACCTCCTCTGTGACAATCACAGGTGTGCTCTCACTCGCACACCCAACCACGTGCCTCACTACTAACTCAAGTGTGCATTCCCACACACGCTCTACCATTCCAGGTGTGCATCCTCTCTCACCTGCCACAACCACCTCACGCTCCGTGTCACTCTCACTACTTTTACGACCACACTCGGTCGCGCACTCACCCTTACTCTCGACAGCGCACTCTTTCCTCATGCACCCGTCCGTTACACACCTTTCTCGCGCACACTCTCCCGTTACACCCTCTGCAACACTCACCACAGGTGTGCATTCTCCCTTACTCTTGACAGCGCACTCTTTCCCCATGCACCCGTCCGTTACACACCTTTCTCGCGCACACTCTCCCGTTACACCCTCTGCAACACTCACCACAGGTGTGCATTCTCCCTTACTCTTGACAGCGCACTCTTTCCCCATGCACCCGTCCGTTACACACCTTTCTTGCGCACACTCTCCCGTTACACTCTCTGTAACACTCACCACAGGTGTGCATTCTCCTTTACTCTTGACAGCGCACTCTTTCCCCATGCACCCGTCCGTTACACACCTTTCTCGCGCACACTCTCCCGTTACACCCTCTGTAACACTCACCACAGGTGTGCATTCTCCCTTACTCTTGACAGCGCACTCTTTCCCCATGCACCCGTCCGTTACACACCTTTCTCGCGCATCCTCTTGCGCACACTCTCCCGTTACTTCATCCGTAACACTCACCACAGGTGTACACTTTCTTGTTACATCCTCTGTAACACTCCTCACTACGCGCTTCCATGTGCTCCCTCGCACACGCGCTACGACCGACTCACTCTCGACAGCACACTCACTCCTCGGCGTGCACTTTTTCCTCACACACCCCAGAGTCGGACATTCTCGCACACCTCCTCCTTCGCACACCGTACCTGTCGCACACTTCACCAACGGCCTCTCACGAACACCCGGATCCAAATCAACCCCCAAGCCGACTGAAGCTTCCCTCACATCATATACATTTCCACGTATATCGCCACTCACCTTGGCACCTTGTCTCCGCACCTCCTTCGCCACCTGCAAACTCTTTATTTGGTTAGCGAGCACATCATCACGATTTGAGCACCGACCTTGTACATATTCCATCACCTCCTCCTGTATTTCTCTCTTAGTTTCTGTCCGTCTCTTCTTAATTTCACTCACCCCCTCTTCCACCTCCTTTAACTTTTGCTTCACCTCTTTTATTTCCCCGTGCGTCTCCTCAATCTCGTCCTCTAAGGCTACCTTGATCGTCTCTATGTGCGTCCTCACCTCCCGGTCCTTCGTCTCCATTACTTCTGTCACCTCATCCAACCTCGTTGTCAGTCCCTCTCGTACCATCTGACATTGCCTCTGTGACGCTATTAAGTCATTTTTAATGTCGTTTTGTGTCGCTTTTAACCCTCCTTGTACCACAGTGTTCCTTTGAACCTGCTCCACTAACTTCGTCTGTCCCACCGTCAGCTGTTCCACCTCCTCCGTCAGGTCCTCTATTCCCCCTTGTAACTTTGCCGTCCCATTTCTCACCTCTTTTTCCATACGCTTTTCACATCGCTTTACCTCCTCGCGTACCCCCGAGACCTCCTCACTTACACCTCGTCGTATCTCCTCCTTCATCTCCTCCCTCTCTTTTGTAGATGCCACCCTCATCTGTCCCAATTCATCCCGCTGAGCATCCAATTTGGTTTCTACCCCGATTTTCACCTCCTCTATCTGCTCTCCCATTTGTTTAATTTCTCGGGCGGATTGCTCCCCTATTTCCCGCAATTTGCCTTCCATTCTATCTTCTAGCCCCCTTAACCCATTTTTCACCCCCCCTATCTGATTCTCCTGGGCAGCCATTCTATTTTCCACCCCCGTTAACCCATGTTTCACCCCTTCTATCCCATTGTCTAACCCCTCAAATTTCTTGTCTAACCCCTCAAATTTTTTGTCTAACCCCTCAACGGTACCCCTCGCTTCGTCCCTCATTGCTCCCATCATTTTGCTTTCCAATCCTCCGATTTGGTTTCCCAATTGCTCACTATTCTTGTCCATAAGGGCCTTCATTTGCATCATAAAAAGGTTCAAATCCACCGGTGGCGCTGCTACGGTCGCGGGCGCGGTCGCCGTAGCCATGTGCGAGGCGCCATTTTGCGCGGCCGTAACCTCGTGCACGAGAGCGCCATTTTGCGCGCCTGAAACCTCCTCAACCACCTCCTCATTACCCTCCTCCACATATATTTCCCCCAGGTCCTGGGTCGATTCTACCCCGTCTATCTCTCCCACCGACATCCCGTCGCCTTGACCAGCCATGGCGCGATTTCAAAATTCGGGTTTTGTAAAACAAAACAAATTTCGGCCGCTCCAAATTTTGACCAAATTTTTTCTAGATGTTTTTTAAAAAAAAAATTGGTTCGGGCCTCGTATCTCACTCCCAGACACCAATTGTTACTGCCAATTGTACAATTGTGTCCAAAATTTGGGCTAAATAAATTTAGTCCCAGGTTCGAATCCCACTCCTGACACCAATTGTTACGGCCCGCGGATAAGGATGTTGGTTTGCCGAGTGGATGGCACCGCGGCCTAACAGTTACCCCGATTAACCCGATCCCCGAACGTTGGCCGGATCGCGCCACAGATATTCAATAGGGAAAAGACTAAGGCGACACGGATGTGAAGAAGAAGAAGACAAAAAGGTTGGAAATACGAATATAATTTATTTCTATTTACACCCAAAAAAACCAAGGAGAAGGAAAGATAAGAAAATAATATACAGAAGATTTTAGAGACACAGTGCAACGCCAGCTTATACGAGCTTAATTAACTACCCAGGGACAAAACAAACAGAACAAACTCACGTACACAAGAGGACAGAAAGGCAGGAGGTGGATGGCTGGAGGGAGAGGAAAGTCCAAGGGGGTCCTGCAACACAATCGGCGCGTTTAGCAGCCGCCGTTCCTTCGCGGCCCTGCTCAAAACCACCGTCCAGGCCCCAAGCGGCTGTTGAGGGTTGTTGCTGCTGTGGCCGCCGCTGCTGCTGCTGCTGCTGTGGACGTCGCATGCTTTGCCAGGACTACAACAGGCTTTGTGCTTCCCTGGATGATGATCTCCTTAATGTTCTCTATGTTCTTTTGCTCACATGCCAGCCTCGGACTCTGCTCGGAAAAGCACCAGAAAGACAAACCGACACATAACCGACAAACCAACACATAAAACAAATAACATCGGGAGCGGTAGACAAGATGGGGAGAGAGGGGGAAGGACACAAACACAACATTTGAGAGCAGGAACCGAGAGACATGGAGACATCGAGAGATCTGTGGGAGGGAGAGGGCTTTGGGGGGGAGGCATGGGAAACGGGGTGGGTGAGGCATAAAACATATGGACACTGCCAGGACTACCAGGAAAGAAGTTAGAATTACAAACAAGGTGGATCTGGGGTGAATTAGTGGGGGTAGAAAAGATCAAGGTTTTGGATGGGGGAAGATAAGAGATGGTGGTGAACAGCTGTTTTAAAGACCTGGAGGGAGGAGCGGGATTGAAGGGAGTGTGGGAGTTTGTTCCCGAGGCGGGAGAAAAGAGGCATGAAGGAGTGAAGGTGAGCAGAGATGCCGAGATTTCGGCAGTTTAACCATCAGAGGCTTGCTGGCAGATCTTGTGCGACCTGTAGGAATATTTGGGGGACAGAGCACAGAGAGAGCTGGGGGAGCAAGGCCGGAGAGGAGTCGGTAGAAGACAGAAAGACCACCTACCTGCCTGCGGTGAGTGAGTGAAAGGCCCTCAGAGATAGCTTCATCGTGGGAGATTCCAATGATTCTGAAAGCTTTGGTTTCAACAGCATGAAGCCGAGCTAGGTGTGAGGCAGGAGCACCAGCCCATAGGGGAGAACAGTATTCCATTGAGCTGCGGATGAAAGCCTTGTATGTGGTGAGGAGCTCAGGTGTGCCTAGGAAGGACTTCGCATGATGGAGGATGCCCAGTCGGCGACTGGCTTTGCAGGCCAGCTTGGAAATGTGGTTTTCCCAAGAAAGATCATGGCAGATAGTGAGACTCAAAAGCTTGAGCGACAGAACTTCTTGGAGAGGATTGTTGAGAAAGTAGATGGGAGGGTTGTCCAGTCGATCTTTTCGGAGAGACATAGTAAGAGTGTGAGATTTGTCAGGATTGAAAGACATGTTCCACTTGTTTGACCAGTCTGTGATTTTGTCCAGGTCTTCAGAGAGTGAGGAGGCTGCAGACTGCCGATCTGAGGGAAGAGGAGTGGAGCGGCAGAGAGTGGGGTCATCAGCAAAGAGATAGGATTTCCAGAGAGTCGGAGAGATCATTGATAAAGACCAGAAAAAGCACAGGGCCCAGCACACTGCCTTGGGGAACTCCAGCCTGAACAGGAAGGGGAGATGAGAGAAATCCATTCAGGGCCACACGTTGACTACGACCAGAGAGGAAGTCCGCAAGCCATGCATGGAGATTTCCATGGATACCATAGGAGTAGAGTTTGGTGAGCAGAGCTGGGTGCCAGACCTTCAGACCTTTTGTCTTCATACATTCCTTCCACGTGTTCATCTTTTCCTTCAGTCCATCCATACTTTCCGCAATCAACAACAGATCATCTGCATACAACAACTCCCACGGTAAACCCTCCTTTACGTTCTGAGCCAGCACCTCCATCACAGCTACAAATAGTAGTGGACTTAGTACCGACCCTTGATGCACTCCCACCTTCACCTCAAACTCACCACTGTTCCTGTCCTTCGTCCTTACAGCTGTGCGCACTCTTTTGTACATTGCCATCACTACTCTGATCAACCATTCCTCCACTCCTAAGTTCCTCAATGCCCATGTCAATACTTTGCGTGGAACCCGATCGAATGCTTTCTCCAGATCAACAAACCCAAGAAACAACTTCTTCCTCTTCTCCATGTACTTCTCCTGCAACTGCCTCACAATGAAAAGCCCGTCTGTCGTTCCTCTTCCTGGCATGAATCCAAACTGCATTTCGTCGATCTTCACTTTCTTCCTTATCCTCCTCTCCAACACCCTTTCCAATACCTTCATTCCATGCTCCAATAACTTTACCGCTCGGTACGAGCCACACTCCAGAGGGTCACCTTTCCCCTTGTATAGAGGGACGAGGGTACTCAGTTCCCAGTCCACTGGAATGCGGCCTTCTTTCACCACCAGATTACAGATCACTGTCATTCTCTTCACACCCCAACTTCCTGTTGCCTTCAACATATCTCCCACAACTCCCGTCGGCCCTCCCGCTTTTCTACCCTTCATTGCTTTTATCGCTTCCTCAACTTCCTTCTCAGTTATCTTCTCTGCCGGTCCTAAAACTGGGTTACTCTCTATGTTGCCATCCCATTCATTCTCTGTATTCAACAGCATTTCCATATATCTTTTCCATCTTCCTTTAATTCCATCTGGGTCGACAACGATTTGTCCCACTTCATACTTCAAGCAACTCACCCCCATCACATCACACCTCTCTTTCGCTATCTGCTTTGCAATCCTGAATACTGCTTTCTGACCCTCTTCCGAATCCAAGCGTTCTCCGAACATTTTCCTACATGCCTCCTGCGCCTTTGCTACCTCTTTCTTTGCAGCCTTCTTGGCTGCCTTATAACTTTCATGCTCTGCTGTTTCTGCTCCCGTACCCTTCGCCTTCTGCCACTCCTTGAAGTTCTTCCTCTTCTCGTCAATCCTCTTTCCAACTTCATCATCCCACCACCATGTTTCCGAGTGCCTCGGTGGTCCTTTTGTCCATCCACATACCTCACCAACGGCTCCCAACAGACTAGCTTTCATTGACATCCAACCACTTTCAAGCTCAACCACATCATCCTCGACCCTACTCAGCCTCTCTTTTAATGCCTCCCGTACTGTCACCTCTTTCAACCTCCACACCTTCATTCTCGGTTGGTACTTCACCCGCCGAGGTCTCCTCGCACCTTTCACCCTTACGTCGCAGACAACCAAATGGTGCTGTGAAACAGCCTCCTCCCCCGGGATCACCTTTGTGTCTGGGAGGTGCCCCCTATCTCGCCTACGCACCATCAGGTAGTCAACGGTTGTCGTCGACCCACCTGACGTGTAGGTAACAAGCTTATTATCCTCTTTCTGGAACTGAGTATTACAAATCAATCAACAACAATCAACAACAGGGCAGCCTTAAGCAGTCTTATATTATACCCCGGACAAACAAACACACTCACACGGGGATTGTAGCTGGATTGTAGAACAGGTAGAGGGTCCGGCGATGGGGTCCTCCAGGCTCCGGTCCCGTGGGCGAAACCCGGCAGGCAGCTCCGCGTATGGTTGGACGTGTCTGGACAGTTCATATAGCGGCGGGGGGGAAGCTGGTGTCCTGTGGCGTACGTAATAAATGCACACTCGTGCCAAACGCACCCTCTCCAATGTTCTCTGATACAAGCGCGCCCTTCTTCAACAAGTCTCTTGCAACCAGCGCTCTCTCATCAAATAGTTTACAACGTGCGCGCCTCCAACCAGTTCTGTACCACCAGCGCTCTCCTATCCAAGTCCGTGCAAAGGCTTTGCGTTCGCACTTATATAACGCGACCAGCGATCACTCCGCGAGGCAAAAAGCCACGCCTGCCAGCGATGTTCCTTCAGCCCTTGTTGGCCAGTGAGGGCTTATCGGCCAACCCTTTGACGACTGGATGACGTGGCCACACCTTCTTCTGGGCGCTCCGCCTCCTTTCTCGGGCCTAACCACATGGCTTATGGCGGCGTGGTGCCAGCAAACAGCCCAATGCAAACGGCAGCGAACGCTGCTGGCAAGCAAAGTACCACAATTTGGTGAGAGAGAGAGAGAGCAAAATGGACGGAATGGGGCCTATCTTATTTGATTAATGCAATGCAGATTCAACTATTGGGAACAGATCCTTAACTGAAACACATAATAATGAAATAACTACAGAGAGGTCCTATGGTTCTCTACGTGTTGTACATGGACTAACTAGGGTGCGATCTTTAACAAAGCCAATTGATGGGGATATTTACAGGGGATCATTTATAAGGGAAACATTTACTAAAATTTACTAGTGAAGGTTCTAAAAACCGTAACAATATATATGTACAAGCAAGGTCCATTTTATATAGCTGACAGTATTCTCAATCTTATGTACCATGCTCTGTTATAGAGCGTCGGTGCTGTCGAAGCTGTTTCTTGCCAAGGATTATACTGGGTGGTTTGCCATTGCCCTCCCAGTCATAGTTGGGGCAGACATTTGGAATCTGTTCAGTGTGCCAGTGATAGCTCACCTTCTCTTTGCGAAGGACAGCATGGGATCTTTAATGTCCACCAATCAATGCCGGTAGACGGGATGCTCAGTTTGACGTCCATCCGAAGGACGGCACACACACTGATGAATCGCCCTGCCTGTGAAACAACACGATGAGAGTTTATAACTGGGTCAGGATTCAAACCCAGATTAGACAGCTTCGAGGCCAAGTGTGCGTACCTATAGACTAGAGTCTAGGTCATCATGCCAATCCCCAGGTTATATCTCAGCTAAGAAGTTTAACGTCATTATACTCCATGAGAACGTTTTCTGTTTGATATGATGGAAGGTTAATTAGTCTGTCCCTCCGCGCAGCAGGAGACCAGTTTTAGCGTGTGTGTGTGTGTGTGTGTGTGTGTGTGTGTGTGTGTGTGTGTGTGTGTGTGTGTGTGTGTGTGTGTGTGTGTGTGTGCGCGTGCGCGTGTGTGTGTGTGTGTGTGTGTGTGTGTGTGTCTGTCTGTCTGTCTGTCTGTCTCTGTCCAGGCCGTAACTTTTTTACCATTTGAGCTTTTGTCATGAAATCTTCATCAAAGCCTTATTATGAGAATATGGAGAAGGCAAATTAATAATTCTGTCAAAAGGTCAAAGGTCAGCATCAACTAAAGTCATCAATTGTTATCCAATTGACCAGAAATTTTAATTTACCATTTGAGATTTGTCATCAAATTTTCAACAAATATTTTATGAGAATATGGTGGACAAAATTAATAATTTGGTCAAAAGGTTCAAGGTCAGTGTCGTATAAAATCGTTATTTTTCATCCGATTGATCTGAAATTTTAAGAATTTGCAGATTGGGTCACAGAATAAGCTCATCAATTAAAAGCTACGAGCCGACTGATTTTTTTTTTTTTAATCAAAGTCAAAGGTCAGTGTTGCAGAAAATCATCAATTTTCATCCAATTGACCTGAAATTTTAATATTTTCATATTGGGTTACTAAATTGGTTCACCAATCAAACGCTGGAAGCCAATTGTTTCCTTTTTTTTTTTTTTTTTAGATCAAAAGGTCAAAGGTCAATGTTGCATAAATTCGTCAATTTTCATACGATATACTTGAAATTTGAGCAGGTTTTACTTATTGGGTCACTGAAGTCTTGTTTTTTAGGTCAAAAGTTTAAGGTCGCCTAAAATCGTCAATATTTTTTCCTGTTTTTTTTCGCTGTTTTCGTCATATTTAGCATACGGTACAGAAGAAGAAATCTGAATACAAAGCAGACACAGACTGGCTTTGCATTTTCAGATTCTTTCTAGTTTGTTTTCATTGTTTTGTTTTTTTCTTCTTCTACTTTTGTCACGTTCGAAAACCTCATCAGAATCGTTAAGAACCTTTTCGTGTCGCTTGGTTGTTTGGACGTTTTTCATGGATTTTCAGTCCTTTACTTTCTGTGTTCCATAAGCGAATCACATTGTTGGAGCCCTTCCCTGCTTCGCGTGTAACTAAGAACATCTGGTACCCCGGGCCTGGCACTGAATGACTCTCAGAGGGAAATTAGGGGGTTGCGGGAGGGGGTGTGGGGTGGTTACGAGGATCGAGAGCAGGCGTTTGTTAGTTTATAAAGGAGGGGGGTTGGAACTAACGACTTGGCCAGAAACAGGGTGGAGGATTGAGAGAGGCAACCCATATAGGTAAGGGAGGAACACTGGTCTGAGAACAGGGTTTCGATTTTCAGACTCGCTTGGATCAAACTGGCGGCGATGGATTCCTCCGAGAGAGAAAAAGAGAGAGAGAAAAGTGCGTCCCTTAAAGAAGAAGTGATGGTATCAGGACGGTCATGATCTAGCGTTATTATCCTGGTATCTTCGGACCTGTTTGGGTTCCACGGCAGCCTGAGCAACGAAGACCATTCCGAGGTGGACCTTCGTACCTGCACGCTCAGCTCCTCTGTTGATTCAGGAGAAGTCTTTGGAACGACATCATATCATGGTGAGTGTGATAACACTGAGCCTCGGTCTAACTTGAGACTATAAAATGAAGCCTTTGTCGAACGATCCACGGGCTTGGAGGCGTGAGCCTTAGGTTTGGATATTTTCTGGATAAATGGTGAATATCATAAGAGCATTTGTGGTATCTATCGGCTATTATAAGAGAAATAGGTGTGTGTCTGTCTGTCTGGCGCCATTTTTCTCAACCATAGCCAAACGGATCTTCGTCAAGTTTTCACTGGTTTATCAATGATTGCCGGAAGGTGTTTTAGGCCAAAAAAAAAAAAAAATTTAAAACTTGGATTTTTGGGAGGATTCAAACAAAATCGCTCTGTAGCACCTAAGGCTTTGTACCTATGTGAAAGGTAGCATTAAATGATCCCGACCCCATTCCTTCATGGGTTTAGGTAAAGAGTTTTATGCCACCCATAAAAAAATAGAAAAAAGAAACAAAATTAGATTTCCTTAGTTGACATATATGGAAAAATTACAATTGTTTGCTTTCCTGGTTTGGGAGTGTAATTTTCCCACATATGTCAATTCATTAGTTATATAATCCTGTTCATTTATTTAATTGTTTTCTACGCCCCCAGTGGTGTTTGTAATAGCAGACATGGATCTGTCCCCCCCATTGGAGGAAGTTCCTATCGAACCCAGGTCGTTGGTGCTCCTCTGGTTGACAGCGAGTGCCCCGGAAGCATTGCCGGAAAGAGAGTGGCAATCATATGTGTGGGAAAATCGCATGCTCAGTCAGGCTCGCCCGGATAGCTCAAAATGGCAGAGCACTTGTATGGTTTTCCAGAGAACCTGGGTTCGATTCTTGGTCTGGGCATGTAATTTTCCCACAAATGTCAATGTCAATTAATTACCTCCGCCACCAAAGGTGGATGGATGTTGTTTTCACCCCTGTCTGTCTGTCCATCCGTTTGTGAACAAAATATCTCAAAAAAGTTGTGGACGGTTTCGGACGAAATTTGGCAGAGATGTAGCGTATGTGACAAGGACGAAATGATTCGATTTTGGTGAAGATCCGGATTCGGCTACTAGAATTTTTAAAGCGATTCTTCAACATTGGTAGATCGGGCCAAAAACGATACATAGCAGGATATCTCAAAAGGTTGTGGACGGAATTAGACGAAACTTTGTGGACCGGTTGGGTGTCTGACAAGGACGATTTGATTCGATTTTGGTGAAGATCTGAATATGGATTCAGATATGAAAATTATTTAATTATTTAAGTAATTTTTCACCATTGAAAGATCGGGCCAAAAATGATACATAGCAGGATATCAAAATAATGATACATAGCAGGATATGATACATAGCAGGTTTTCAAATATGTTTCAACTATCCCCTTCAGTGTTTTATTCAGTGGTTTATTACAACACGCTGTTTTTCTTCTTATTTAAAAGGCTCCTTTCAATTTCCTCTTCAACTCATTCCATTTCAAAAAAATATTCAATCTCTTATGATTCCAAATCACTCCATGCTCTAAATTCTCATTCATTCCATCCCTCCTCCATCGTTCTTAAACGAATCGCTAACTTGAAAATCACAACAAACCCAATTTGTTATATATGTTCATCTTTCATTAATCATCCACTTTCTAAACTCCCCCCTTGCCCCTCCCCTTCAAATCTCCCCCCCAACCATTCCTCCCAAATTCTCCCTCCTCCCACCTCCTTCTCAAAGCTGCCTCCTCCCCACTTCCTCTCCCTCCTTTGTCATACCTCCAACTCCCCCAACCTTCTACTTTCCTCTGCCCCCCTCAAACAAACTCTCACTGTGCCTCATTCCATCACCATCAAACCTTTCGTCCTCCTCATCCTTCCCTTTCTTGTAACTCTTCTGTAATCTCTGACACACTATCAACTGCTCTTCCTACATCCCCCTCTCACCCTTCATCTGACCCTACCCCTCCCCTCCCCTGTCCTGCACCCGATGCTCCCCCTCTCTCCTCACTAACGGTATGGACCTCAAACATCCGGGGCCTTCGCTCAAACCTGATTGATCTCTCCATTCAGGTTGCTTCTGAAAATCCAGACTTGATCTGCTTAACAGAAACTTTCCTCCTTCAAGATGTCTCTGATTCCTTAATATATCTTCCTGGTTACTCCCTCCTCCGGTACGATAGACCTGTGTGGTGGAGTGGCTATCTTTATCAAAAACTCTCTTCCTCACTCTCCCTGCACTGCCCTCTCTCCACCCCACCCACAGGAGTACCTCTGGCTACGGCTTCCTCTCCGCTCCCACTTTTTGTTCATATGTGTTCTGTACCATCCTCCAAACAGTGATGACTCCATTTACATTTCTCTGTCGGACAACATGGACCAACTTCTATCAACTCATCCAAACTCCCTCTTCCTCATATGTGGCGACTTCAACTGTCATCATGCCAGCTGGCTGGGTGTGGGTTCATCTCTCACCAGCCATGGCACCTCAGCAAAGGACTTCTGCGACTCATTGGGACTGACACAATCTGTCAATTTCCCGACCCGGATCTCAGTCAATGGAGTATCTTCTCTTCTGGACTTGGTTATGACTAACTTCCCTGCAAATGTCTGCTGCTCTTCTTCTGCTCCAATCGGTTCTTCTGATCATGTGCTTGTTAAAGTGGACATCTCACTGGCCATTCTCAGAGAGCCTCCTCAGCGTCGACGAGTCTGGCATTTCACTCAGGCCGACTGGCACGGTCTGCAAGCAGCCATCAATCAACTGGACTGGTCTCCCATCTCTGACATCAATTCTTCCTGGGAATTCTTCCAAAGCAAACTGCTCTCTCTCATGCGCAGATTTATCCCATCTCGTCTTCAGTTGTCTTACCCTTCCTCCCGTCCATGGTACACTGAATCTTGTGGTGAGGCAGTTGCCCTGAAACAACTTGCCTTTGCGTCTTGGAAGGTAAATCCAACTGAAGGCAATCTCAGTTCCTTCCACCAAGCTCGAAACAAGTGTGTTTCTACCCTCAGGAGTGCCAGGAAGCACTATCTCTCCACACTCAAGATTGAACTCTCAAACCTGTCTCCTTCCTCCAAATCCTGGTGGCGTCTGGTCAAATCCGTTTCTGGTGTTTGTGCCCCCTCCATCCCCTCCCTTACCTCAAATGGCTACACAGTTGACACTGCACGTGACAAAGCCGAATGCCTCAACTCTGTGTTTGCCTCAAAATCTTGTGTCCCAAACCCATCTCTCTCTGTTCCCACCTTTCCCAGTCGAACCCAACTGCTCCTGGACTCTGTGTCCTCCTCTCCTGACAAGGTGGAGAAGTTTTTATCAAACCTCGACTCTGATTCTGCAACTGGACCAGATGGCATCAGCCCTCGGGTCCTAAAATCCTGCTCTGCCGCTCTATCTCACCCTCTCTCTGTTCTTTTCACCCTCTCTTTTGCTCAAGGTCATCTGCCAGCATCTTGGAAATCAGCAAACATTACCGCTTTACACAAAAAAGTGCAAAAACAGATCCTTGCAACTACAGACCAATCAACCTGCTTCCAATTATCAGCAAAGTCATGGAATCCATCATTGCTTCGGATATCAAATCCTGCCTCTTCTCTAATGGCTTGATCTCTGATCATCAATTTGGATTCAGACCAGGTCATTCTGCTCTGTACATGTTGCTTCTGCTGTCTCAACAATGGATGGAGGTCCTCAATGCCAAACAGGAAATCAGAGCTGTCTCACTTGACATATCACGTGCCTTCGCTACGGTCTGGCACCCAGCTCTGCTCACCAAACTCACCTCCTATGGCATTCAGGGAAATCTCCACTCATGGTTTGCAGATTTCCTCTCTGGTCGGAGGCAACGTGTGGCCCTGAATGGATTTCTCTCATCTTCCCTCCCTGTTCTGGCTGGAGTTCCCCAAGGTAGTGTTCTGTACCCTGTGCTATTTCTGGTCTTCATCAATGACCTCTCCGACTTTCTGGAAAATCCTCTCTATCTCTTTGCTGATGACTCCACTGTGTGCCGCTCCATTCCTCATCCCTCAGATCGGCAGTCTGCAGCCTCCTCACTCTCTGCAGGCCTGGACAAAATCACAGACTGGTCAAACAAGTGGAACATGTCTTTCAATCCTGACAAATCTCACACTCTTACAATGTCTCTCCGAAAGGACCGACTGGACAACCCTCCCATCTACTTTCTCAACAATCCTCTCCAAGAAGTTCTGTCGCTCAAGCTTTTGGGTCTCACTATCTGCCATGATCTTTCTTGGGAAAACCACATTTCCAAGCTGGCCTCCAAAGCCAGTCGCCGACTGGGCATCCTCCGTTGTGCGAAGTCCTTCCTTGGCACACCTGAGCTCCTCACCAAATACAAGGCTTTCATCCGCAGCTCAATGGAATACTGTTCCCCCCTCTGGGCTGGTGCTCCTGCCTCACACCTTGCTCGGCTTCACGCTGTTGAGGCCAAAGCTTTCAGAATCATTGGAATCTCCTGCGATGTAGTCAACTCCGAGGGCCTTTCACTCACTCACCGCAGGCAGGTTGGTGGTCTTTCTGTCTTCTACCGACTCCTCTCTGGCCTTGCTCCCCCAGCTCTCTCTGTGCTCTGTCCCCCCAATATTCCTTCAGGTCGCACAAGATCTGCCTGCAACCCTCTTATGGTTAAACTGCCAAAGTCTAGGCTCTCTGCTCACCTTCAGTCTTTCATTCCCCTTTTCTCCCGCCTCTGGAACAAACTCCCCCACTCCCTTCAATCCCACTCCTCCCTCCAGGTCTTTAAAACAGCTGTTCACCACCATCTCTTATCTTCCCCCATCGAAAACCTTGATCTTTTCTACCCCCGGTAATTCACCCCAGAGTCCTTGCAGTGTTCATATGTTTTATTCCTCTCCCACCTCCCCCCAATGTCCCTGCTCTCAAATGTTGTGTTTGTGTCCTTCCCCCTCTCTCCCCATCTTGTCTGCCGCTCCCCTTGTTTTTCGTGTTTTGTGTGTCGGTTTGTCTTTTTGTGTGATTAATGTTAGCTCTTTCACGAGCCTCGATCTTGTATGCAAAAAAAAAAAAAAAAAAAAAAAATCTCAAAAGGTTGTGGACGGAATTAGACGAAACTTTGTGGACCGGTTGGGTGTCTGACAAGGACGATTTGATTCTATTTTGGTGAAGATCTGAATATGGATTCAGATATGAAAATTATTTAATTTTTTAAGATTGTTCACCATTGGGAGATCGGGCCAAAAACGATACATAGCAGGATATCTCAAAAGGTTGTGGATGGATTTGGATAAAGCTTGGTGGACAGGTTGTGTGTCTGACAAGGAAGAATCGATTCAATTTTGGTGAAGATCCAGAACCGGATCCAGCTGGTCGAATTTTTAAAGTGATTCTTCACCATTGAGTGATATGTGTATCCAGGTGGAGGTATGCTCTCTACTGAATGTCGTTCTAGTTAGTTGTTTAAACCTGTTCATTTATAAAATTAGATTTCTTAAAAATACCAACAAGATTAGAACAACACCGGGCAATTTTAGGTGTCACTGCTAGTTCCTTATAATTTAGAATCTTCATTTTAATATTCAAAGACCAATAAGGTAATATCATATGGCATAGGTAATAATATACTGTACTGTTGGATTGCAATCTCTAATGAGACTTGTGTTGATCAGAGAGGTGGTGTGATGGTTGAGCATTCTGAATGTACCATATGTATGCTGCGGTCGAATACTGATGGTTTCATTGGAGAATGATCTTGAGAATAAGCAGCTCGTTCACCTTGGTTTATTGGGACATAAATCCCATCATCCTTCACGCTATAAAAACGTTTCAGGTCCCAAGAGGTCGTTGTGACCCTACGATAGTAATTATCATTTTGATCATCTATGGATATAAATCGCTGAACATACCTGAAACCTCATCTATGTTTTTAGTCACAGGTCCAGAAGAGCTCTGCATGGTTGTTGTTGTTTTTGTCGTTGTTGTCGCTCATGTTGAGGGGCGATGTTTGAAATGTGCACCCATTGGTGGGTCCCCACCCATATTTGTCGCTTGACTCCACCCACCATGGCACCCAGACAAAATAATATGGTCGCCATCTTGGTTTTCTGGTGGGCCGAAGACATCAGGCCTGTGGCCTCTGCTGATTATACACTGCCCTGATTTGTTGCGGCAAATTTCCATTGGCTTTGTTTGGGTCGAGTGTTACTCATGAACAGGGATTCCAAAAAATCTCTTCAATGTCAAATAAAAATTATTGGTCAGATTTAATAAATATGTCGGCATGCATGGTAAAAAAGAAATACCAATACGTAATTTTTGAATGGCCCCGTATTGGGGTTAAACAATCTGTGTCTGTGTGACGAATCGGCTCGCTCTGATATAACCATGGTGGAGGCTGACATGATATAACCAAAGGTGTCAAGTTAATCTTTTAATAGCACATTAAATGTGCGTCTCCCAATCAGTTATCAGATTTTGTCACAGATTGAGAGCAAAGTGCAGTCTTTCTTGTTTTTTTCCAAAAAGGACATGGCCTCCCGAACCATAACATGTGCATGTGATGCAGGATAGCCAACATGTATTCATGGAATAACTCGTTAAAATTGATGCATTCGAAGAATTATGAATTCGAGCTGCACCATTGGTTCCACTGGCTGCAGATTGAGGAAATTTTCAAGACAAGGTCATGGATTGGGTGCTTCTTGGTATCTGTACAAATAAACATTTGTGCATTGACAACAAATTGTTTTCAATTTTGTTAGTTCAGTGGTGTGGGGTCTTGGGAAGGAAGCTCCAAAGGATAGAGTCATCAAATCGAGTCTTATTCTTTTCTTTTTTTTAATCCTTCCTGATAACCTGAGCTGATTTAGACCTTCAAAAGACCCATTGCAACCTGTCATTAGAGGAATAGCACAAAAGGTAGATTGGGGAATTCTCAAAAGAACCGTGCGAGCGAAGACCCCACATCGCTACCCTGTAAATATTTCCTTTTATCCTCCATGTGGTGGATTGTCCTGGGAAGGTCCACGGAGTCACCCCACGTTTCCAACCAAACCGCTCATCCAATACCCAATTGCGTTTGGATTTGCATTTCAGTTGCTCACTTTATTTGCGGCACTGACACTATTTTGCTCGTTTTAGCTTTTATGTCTAATACAGGGTTGCATCACAGATATGCGCGTCCAGACCACATGGCTGCACTCCTCGGTCTGTCTCCGGTTTTCGTAAAGCAGATCCCAACCATCTGATAGCAATTATCCACTACTATTTTTGTTACTCGTTGAAAGTTCTGTCGATAGGGGGAGGGGTATATTGGAGGTAAAAGTGGGGAGGGGGTTCGGGTTTGGGGTTAATGTGCGTTTCCTGTCTTGCATTTCTGCAGCAGGCTGCCAGGCAACTCAACTCTGCACTAACCGCTCATACCCCCAATCCCTCTCCCATAGACCAATCTCCACCCTCCGCCTTCACATGAGCTTTCCATATATACACAAAGAATTAAGTTAAGCACCCCCCCCGTTTTTTTACAACCTCGCACATTACAAGTTTGTTGTCGTCAAAACAGTGTAATATACCCATGATATTGCTATATTTTCTGGAGAAGTGATATTATGGTCACATAAAAACATAACAATCATGCCGTTTTCAATATTTTATTCTGAATAATTTAAGGTGAAATTTTTTGGGAATTTTAGGCATATTTACACCTCAATTTAAGTATGGAGCTATAGGTCCATCACAGACAGTGTGGATGACGTTTATGTTTTCTAACGTACAGTCATTGTTCTGAGAAGACCTCTAGCGATCTTTGCGTCAATAACGTGTGTAGGACCCACGTGATCGGATCACTGACTCAACCAATCACTTTTTTTCACTTTGATCACTCAATTTCATCAATGGATAATTGCTAATGTCATACCAATCATTATTTGATCTCACATACCTTAGAATATATGCCAATGTATACATATAGACAAAGAATATATATTAGGGGGTGCTTACCTTAATTCGTTGTGTAGGGGTGCTTAACTTAATTCTTTGTGTACACCTCATCATTTGAAATAATTATTAAAATGCGTGGGAAATTCTACATTCACTATTATCTGAATTTGGACGCATGACATACGCTCTGCCTGTCAAGCTCTCAAGAGAACCCTCCGACAGAGCAGAATTTTGATCTTAGTTCAGATACTGTCATAAGTGCATGTAAAACTCACAGTTACCGACCTGGTTTCGCCCTTTTGGGGCTCATCAGGGCAACGCAGTGAGTCCTGCATACACTTATGACTCTGAAAACCTTTCGGTTATATAACAGTTACTATGCAGCAGGCTGCCAGAGCATATGTACATGGGAGTGACGTCATTACGTGCGCTCATTGAAAGCTGGAGAGCTGAAGATATATTTGGATTGGTTACTCCCGGCTGCATCCAGGCGATTCCATATAATGAGTGGATACCAGAGATAATGTGCCATGTGGCAGATGGTACTTATCGCTCCCATTAAGGTACAGCATAGCTGGATGGGATACCTTAATGGCGGTTCACCACTGATGGTATGAAATCGCATAGTAACTGGTATATAACTGTTACGGATTCGTCACTTCCGCTGTTGTGGTTTTCACCCACTTGACATGTTTCTGATATCATGCATTATTATTATTCTCAAAAGGTTTAGTATTTAGGAACAGCTATCTAAAGTTAAAAAGGTTAACGTAAAATGATACAGGAAACCGACCCGGAAGAAAAAGGCGGTAGAGAAGAAGAAGGCGTAAGGACAGTGAAAGACATGTCTTGAAGCTCGGCACGGAGCGTGGTTGAGCCAACGTCGCGAGTGGACTTTGAGTCCGTGAAAGGAATCGTGCGATTTGGTGTTATCGCTGGAGGAGTGGAAAAGCCTGCGAAGTCAGGTACAGGCGTGAGGTTCCGGAGAATCCTCGCCTAGAGGCTTTGACCTCGAGCAAGAGCCGGCCGCCATTTTGGACCCTCGCGCGTCGTTCACTGGAAAAGGTTTCTGCCGCGTCCGCTGGTCTCACCCTCCGGTGGTCTGCCAGGGCTGAGTGTGTACTAAAGCGGCGTCTGAAGATTGCACTGCGGTTCGCTGATTGAACGGTGCATGTGCACGTCTGGATCGCCTCTTTGGGAGATCCCTTTCCACTGCCAGTTTGCTGTTGGTGTGGATCACGTGACAGTCCACGCCTTGCCTACACCTCCTTACTCGCCATCGCCCCGTCGCCTCATCTCTGTTGAGTTATAGAGGCATTGAGGGTTTTTTGTTCCAGTCACCGGGAACGCAGTGAGTGATGTGACTTAGTGGTGGTACCATCCTAAGATATATTGATTGTCTGGATTTGCTTTCATTATTGGTATTGTTATTCTTGTGTGGTTTTTAGTATATTATTGGTTTGTTTATACCCATTGGTGTGGTTTCTTTATTGATTTCGACATGGAATAATATATATTTTTCTGCCGTGACTCCTCCCGGGGTTCGGAGGTATACCGAGACCAGGAGGTCGGGGAGGAACACGTAACAGAAATTGGGGGCTCGTCCAATTGACTCGTGGGCTCGAAATTGGGTCTGCGTCCAGGATATAAAATTCCCTAAATTTAGTCCAGGAAAGAATTCCCTAACATTCCCAGAATTCCCAAATTTGGAACTTGTTCCACCATTCCCAAATTTTTCCCCCAAAAAAAAAAAAATATATATTTTAAATTTCTTGTGTGAAGGTTGACAGGTGTTAACAATAGTCACCATGGAGTTTGACGCAGAGAAGTTTGCAGTGACCCCTAGTGAAGCACAGTTCACAGCGTTCGTAAAATCGGACCTCTTGAAATTGGCCAAACATTTTAGCTTGGAGGTTCGAACTAATATGAGGAAGGCAGAGTTGCAGACAGTGGTGATACAATCTATGGTGGGATTAGGAACATGGGAAGAGGTAGCCTGGGATTGGTTACCCGAGGAACCAGAAGATGTGGAGCTCCGGAAACTGGAGATGCAATTGCAGAGCCAAGAAAGGTTAAAAGCAGAGGAAAGGAAAGCAGAAAAGGTAAGAGCAGAACAGGAACGAGAACTCCAGGAAAGGTTAAGAGCAGAGGAAAGGAAAGCAGAAGAGAGAAGAGAAGAGACAAGCAGAGGAAAGGAGAGTTGAAAGAGAACTCGAGGAAAGAAGAGCTGCACAGGAAAGAGAACCCCACGAAAGGTTAGAGGAGAAAAAAGCAGAGGAGAGAAAAGCCGAAAGGGAGTTAAGGGACCGTGAAATGGTGCTTCAGCTGGAAATTAGACTCAAGGAGCTGGATGTAATGAAAGAACGGGGAGAGGTACCATCCATGCCGACTGGTTCGACACCTAGTCAGAACACCTGGGATGTTGGCAGACATGTGAGGCTGGTTCCACCCTTCAATGAAAAGGAGGTAGCCAATTTTTTTTCACACTTTGAGAAGGTGGCTCAACTGCTAAACTGGCCCGAGGAGTCCTGGACCATATTAGTGCAAAGTGTTCTGGTGGGTAAAGCTCAAGATATTTATTCGGCTTTACCAATTGACCAATGTGCAGATTATGAGGTATTGAAGAAAAATATTCTCAAAGCCTATGAATTGGTCCCGGAAGCTTACCGACAAAAATTCCGGAATGCCAGGAAGAGGGAGAGTGAGACGCATGTGGAGTTTGCCAGAATGAAAGAAACCATGTTTGATAGGTGGTGTGATTCAAAAGGGGTTGGGAAAGACTTCGAACTATTGCGACAATTGATCCTGGTGGAGGAATTCCAACAGTGTGTCCACGAGGACATTAAAGTACATCTGGAGGAAAGGAAAGTACCAAAGTTGTATGAGGCAGCAACCATGGCAGAGGACTATGCCTTGACACACAGGATGGGGTTCCACAAACCTAACTTCTCGCCTCGACTTAAACAGGGGAGCTATGGTACATCCGGTGCGGAGAACGAAAATTCATGGGTGCGGCCTCGAGATGAAAATGAGGACCACTTTGATACCACGACTTCTAGAAATCCGAAGACAGCAGTTCCAAGGCAGACTTATCCTCCGGGGGGCTCGAGACAAACCACGAGGTTCTCCTCCAGGCCTACTTGCGCTTTTTGCCATAAACCTGGACACTTGATGTCCCACTGTTATGCTCGGGGAAAGGAAAATCAGGAGCGGAGTTCGACTAGTACAACTCCGAATGCAATGGCCAATGTGAGAAATCGCCCTCAACAGAGTTACCAACCATTTATTTCAGAGGGGTTGGTGTCACTGGGTGGAGACCCGACTAACCGGAGACCTGTTAGGGTGTTGAGGGACACAGGAGCACATCAATCTTTAATGCTTGAAGGCATCTTGCCATTGTCAGAGGAGACGGCAACTGGTGATAGTGTTCGTTTACAGGGGATTGGTGGCTGTGTTAGAGCTCCACTTCATGCCATCCATTTGGAGTCCGATTTGGTGTCAGGACCGGTCACCGTAGGTTTACAGGCCACTCTTCCTGTAGAGGGAGTAACTGTTGTTATTGGGAATGATTTGGCCGGTGGTCGAGTTTATGGTAACCCGATGGTTGTTAAAAAGCCCAGTAGGGAAAATAACCCCAAACCAGGTAGGTATGGCAACAAATGTAGCAAGTTATTTGTCGGTGGACTGAACTTCAAACCAAAGGAAGACGTTCTGACCTCTGTCTTCAACAAATATGGACTGTTTTTGGAAGTGCGGCTGGTAAAAGACAGGGAAATGCAAAAGTCAAGAGGGTTTGGCTTTGTCACATTTGAAAACACAAAGGACGCCCAAGAGGCAGAGAAGGATTGGAATGGCAGGGATTTGGATGGTCGGACCATAGCCGTAGAGAAGGCAGGCCGTAGGCGTCGAGGGGGCTACAGAAGAGGAAAACGTGGTCGTAGTATTGGTGGTGGCCGCAATCGATATTATTATGGAGGCTCCCAGAGTTACGGCCGCTCCCGAAGGAAGGATTATCTGGGTAGGGGCTGAGAAGGAGACCGCTATTCCCAGGACTACAGTGACAAGCGGTCCAATCGTGACGATTACGAAAGTCAGAAAGAATTGAAGCACTGAATGCTGCGGAGCAGCCGAGCCAAATTTCCTACACGGATTAACTGTGAACGCCACGTTCCTAAAGGCGCCCATGTAGTGAACTTTCCTACACGGATTAACGGTGAACTCCACGTTCCTAAAGACGTCCATGTCGTGAACTTTCCTGCACGGACTAACCGTGAACTTCACGTTCCGAAAGGCGTCCATGTAGTGAACTTTCCTGCACGGACTAACCGTGAACTCCATGTTCCTAAAGGCGTCCATGTCGTGAATACTTCCAGGCCTCACCACCCAACCACCATGGAACCTGGTTTTCAGCTCGGCCTCCCAGGAAAAGTGCTGTAGATTTGCTTGACTTTGGATTTTGATTACTACCCCCTTAACCTTCATTCAAAAGAAACGAAAAATAAAATCAGAGGGGGATGAGATGGAGTTTGGCTTCGCAGGAATCCAACTGGGAAAATGAACATGTAAAGGGCAGGGACAATGTCGTGGCTGACGCTTTGTCCAGAGTCAAATAACTTTGGAAGTCTCTGTGGGTTGTTCGAAGTTTGTTGCTTTATTTTTGGGAGATATTAATTGCTGCTCATGGACATTGGTGATTTGAGGTTGTGAGTTTATTTTTGTTTGTTTAAAGAGTTTGCATGCAAAGAAAGTTTTCACTGTGTTCAAACTTTCTTTCTTGAGGGGAGGAAGTGTTACAGATTCGTCACTTCCGCTGTTGTGGTTTTCACCCACTTGACATGTTTCTGATATCATGTATGATTATTATTCTCAAAAGGTTTAGTATTTAGGAACAGCTATCTAAAGTTAAAAAGGTTAACGTAAAATGATACAGGAAACCGACCCGGGAGAAAAAGGCGGTGACGAAGAAGAAGGCGTAAGGACAGTGAAAGAGATGTCTTGAAGCTTGGTACGGAGCGTGGTTGAGCGAACGTCGCGAGTGGAATTTGAGTCCGTGAAAGGAATCGTGTGATTTGGTGTTATCGCTGGAGGAGTGGAAAAGCCTGCGAAGTCAGGTACAGGCGTGAGGTTCCGGAGAATCCTCGCCTAGAGGCTTTGACCTCGAGCAAGAGCCGGCCGCCATTTTGGACCCTCGCGCGTCGTTCACTGGAAAAGGTTTCTGCCGCGTCCGCTGGTCTCACCCTCCGGTGGTCTGCCGGGGCTGAGTGTGTACTAAAGCGGCGTCTGAAGATTGCACTGCGGTTCGCTGATTGAACGGTGCATGTGCACGTCTGGATCGCGTCTTTGGGAGTTCCCTTTCCACTGCCCGTTTGCTGTTGGTGTGGATCACGTGACAGTCCATGCCTTGCCTACACCTCCTTACTCGCCATCGCCCCGTCGCCTCATCTCCGTTGAGTTATAGAGACATTGAGGGGTTTTTGTTCCAGTCACCGGGAACGCAGTGAGTGATGTGACTTAGTGGTGGTACCATCCTAAGATATATTGATTGTCTGGATTTGCTTTCATTATTGGTAATGTTATTCTTGTGTGGTTTTTAGTATATTATTGGTTTGTTTATACCCATTGGTGTGGTTTCCTTATTGATTTCGACACGGAATAATATATATTTTTCTGCCGTGACTCCTCCCGGGGTTTGGAGGTATACCGAGACCAGGAGGTCGGGGAGGAACACGTAACAATAACCGAAAGGTTTTCAGAGTCATAAGTGTATGCAGGACTCACTGCGTTGCCCTGATGAGCCCCAAAAGGGTGAAACCAGGTCGGTAACTGTGAGTTTTACATACACTTATGACAGTATCTGAACTAAGATCAAAATTCTGCTCTGTCGGAGGGTTCTCTTAAGAGCTTGACAGGCAGAGCGTATGTACATGGCAGTGACGTCATTGCGTGCGCTCATTGAAAGCTGGAGAGCTGAAGATAGATAGATATATATATATATATATATATATATATATATATATATATATATATATATATATATATATATATATATACTGTATATATATACTGTATATATATATATATATATATATATATATATATATATATACTGTATATATATATATATATATACTGTATATATATACTGTATATATATATATATATATATATATATATATATATATATATATATATATATATACTGTATATATATATATATATATATATATATATATATATATATATATATATATACAGTATATATATATATACAGTATATATATTGTTGCGGATATGAGGACTGTATATTTTTTTGATTGTGTGAATTATTATTATTGGTTATTCTGCGCCTCCTGCCTCCGGGGCTGTGTAAAGGTCAAAGGGCATCCCATAATTAGTCCATAAAGCATCCACACCACAGCCAATCATAGAATACCCCTGTTCAATAGTTATATCTTATTTTGTGTTTTAGGGTAAGGCTGTGTCTCCCATTAATAGAAGTACTCCATTGCACCAAGTGAAAGAGATAGATTCCCTTCATTCCCATTCCCAAAACCTCCATTCCCCCTTTTCGTCGATTAGAAACTACCTCCGCTCCAATTACCGCCATTGACCACGAGGCAGGGTCGGAGAAAAAAGGCGTGTCTCCACCTCGTCATAGAGGGGAGGAGTGAGCCAGCCCCACTCGACCAACCATGAGCCAGGGGTTTGGCTAGAGAGGGCGGAGGAAGAGCGATCGGGGAGGTTCGCAAAGGTTGAGGGGCGGGGCCTATATAACCCAAGGCAGGGCGTGTCCAAAGGAGATGAGCTTTTACCGGCAGACAAAAAGGGAGCCCAAGCCGTTGAGAAGAGAGAGGGTCCAAGAAGCAGAGCTGAGTTGTGTGGTTTTGGTCGTCAGTGGTTGCGTTGTGGTGGTCAGTGGTTGCGTTGGTTGCGTTGAGTTGTCGGTGGTGAGGAGTGATTGGACCAAGAGAACATAGAGAACATCCAAGGAGAGGACATCCCAGAAAGCACAAAGCCTGTTGTAATCCTGGAAAAGCACGCGACGTCCACAGCAGCAGCCCAGCAGCAGCGGCGGCCACAGCAGCAACAACACTCAACAGCCGCTTGGGGCCTGGACGGCGGTTTTGAGCAGGGCCGCGAAGGAACAGCGGCTGCTAAACGCGCCGATCGTGCTGCACAATACAACTCCAAGCCATCCTCTGCTTCCAGCCAATTCCTGTCATCATTCCCCGTGTGAGTCTGTCTTTTGTTTGTTCTGTCCCTGGGTTAATTAAGACTGTAGGTAAGCTAGCGTTGCACTGTGTATCTAATCTCGTCTGTAAATAAACGTGACTGCTTTCTTTTTGCTTGTGTGTATAGTAAATCCAATTACTCTTCTGTCCGTCTTCTCGTCTTATTCCTTTTCCTCTTTGCATTCGGTCGTTTTAGAGTTTTCCAGATTGGGCAGCTGCGGTGCGATACGGCCAAAGTTGGGGGTGAATCGGGTGAGTTGGGGAAGAATCGGGGGAACTGTTAGGTCGCGGTCATACCAACCGCTCGGTCAAAAATAACATCTTAACCGCGACAGTAACAATATATATATATATATATATATATATATATATATATATACACATACATATATACTGAAACGCAAAAGAAACTTACCACCTTTGAAACCTTTAAATATCAACAATAACACTGCGTGTAGTAAATGTGTGAACTTATTTGTGGACAATAGTGTCCTCACTGTCAGACAAAACGGTCACGGATGGTCACTTGAACCTTCAATGGTCATTTCATAGCACAGCTGTTGAACAGCCGTTTTGACTGTCAGTGATTAGCCAAGGGGTACGGGATGATTTTAATGAGCTGCACGTGATGTCTTGATATTGGCTTTAAAAAGGCCAGTGCAAAATGGGCATTTCAATCAACATGCCATGATTGTCAAGGGATCAACGGCAGCGTGCCCTGGGCATGCTGCAAGGCGGACTGAGCTACCGTGAGGTGGCACGTCGCCTTGGCTGTTCACACCAGACGATATCGGTCCTGGTGGACAGAGACACCCTCCACAACTCTGCAGATGACAGACCTCGATCAGGGAGGTCAAGATTCACCACTGCAAGGCAGGACAGGCAGATGTTCCGAAGTCACCTGCGGGATCGATTCCGATCTGCGGGAACAAACCAACAATTGCTAATTGAAACATTGGCATTTTATTGATGACATGTCAAGATTTTGACCAAGATACACCATCTCATCAGTTTGTTCTACAGTACAGAACAGCACAGGGTGCAATGTCAGTCCCCTTTCAATAGCGTGTGTGGCCACCATTGTTTTGGATACAGGCAGTGCATCATCGGCGTATACTGCCTACCAGTCTTTGGATGGATTGCTGCTGGATTCTGTCCCACTCAGTCCTCAATGTCTGAAGCAGCTCTGCCCGTGTCCTGGCCCTGCCAACTTCGCGTCTCCCAAGCTCATCCCACAGGTGCTCTATGGGATTCAGGTCAGGGGAGAGCGCAGGCCACTGCATGGTGGTGATGTTCTCGCCTTGGAGAAATGCAGTGGTAAAGCGAGCAGCATGGGGACGAGCGTTGTCATGCTGAAAGGTTCTCAGTTCTGGGTGGTCTAGCAGGAATGGCAGCAGATGAGGTCGCAGGATGTTACCCACATACCGCTGGGCGTTAAGATTCCCATCCACAACCACCAGTGGCGTCCTGTACCGGCCTGATATGGCGGCCCACACCATCACACTTGGGCTACCCCACCTGTTGGCTTGACGCACGCAACAATCGGCATATCGCTCGCCAGTTCTTCTCCAGACACGCTCACGCCCATCAGGACTGTCCACACAGAACCTTGACTCATCGCTGAAAGCGACCTCGTTCCACTGCACCAAGGTCCACCGCTGATGCTGCTGGCACCATCTCTGTCGGTTGCGGCGATGGGCAGCCGTCATCACGGGGCCTCTGTATGGTCTTCTGGCAGTCAGACCATAGTCATGCAGTCGTCTTCGTGCAGTATCATTGGAGATCCGTGAGTTTGCACGCCCCGGAGTTTCTGCCGCAGTGCGGGATGCTGGACGGAATCAATCCCGCAGGTGACTTCGGACCATCTGCCTGTCCTGCCTTGCAGTGGTGACTTTTGGCCTCCCTGATCGAGGTCTGTCATCTGCAGAGTTGTGGAGGGTGTCTCTCTCAACCAGGGCCGATATCGTCTGGTGTGAACAGCCAATGCGACGTGCCACCTCACGGTAGCTCAGTCCGCCTTGCAGCATGCCCAGGGCACGCTGCCATTGATCCCTTGACAATCGTGGTATGTTGATTGAAATGCCCATTTTGCACTGGCCTTTTTAAAGCCAATATCAAGACATCACGTGCAGCTCATTAAAATCATCCCGTACCCCTTGGCTAATCACTGACAGTCAAAACGGCTGTTCAACAGCTGTGCTATGAAGTGACCATTGAAGGTTCAAGTGACCATCCGTGACCGTTTTGTCTGACGGTGAGGACACTATTGTCCACAAATAAGTTAACACATTTACTACACGCAGTGTTATTGTTGATATTTAAAGGCTTCAAAGGTGGTAAGTTTCTTTTGCGTTTCAGTATATATATATATATATATATATATATTGTTACGGTTCTAAGAACCTTCACTTTTTAAATTTAGTATTAAAATTTCCTATGCACATTTCCCCTTTAATTGGCTGTTAATCAAAATTAGTGCACCGTAGCTAGTCCATCGCATGCACGTAGCAAATCATTCGCTTCACTCAATAGTTATCTCTTTATTCTATGTCAGTATAAGGCTCTGTCTCCCATTAATTGACTCTGCATTGCACCGAATTGAAAGAAGATAGATTCCCTTTCATTGCCAAAAACCTCCATTGCCAACCGCGTTACCAACTGCATTTGCCACCATTGAGCACGTGGCCAGCTCGGAGAAGAAAGGCGTGTCTCCACCTCGTCATAGGAAGGAGGAGTGAGCCAGCCCCGATCAACCAACCAAGCATGAGGGGTTTGGCTTGAGAGGGCGGCGAAAGAACGATCGGGCAGTTTTCGCGAACGTTCCAGGGTGTGGCGCTATAAAACCCATCACGCGGCGCCCCCCACCTCAGTTGAGTTCAGTGGAGGAGGAGCAGCAGAGTTGAGTTCAGTGGAGGAGGAGGAGCAGAGTTGAGTTCAGTGGAGGAGGAGCAGCAGAGTTGAGTTCAGTTCAGTGGAGGAGGAGCAGCAGAGTTCAGTTCAGTGGAGGAGGAGCAGCAGAGTTCAGTTCAGTGGAGGAGTGAGCACTGAGAGAGTTGAGTGAACAAACCGCAGCTTTGAGTCCACCGCAGCTGAACCAACCGCAGCTTTGAGACCACCGTAGTCCGGCCCCCCTGTGACACGCAGCTTTGACCCGCTGCTACGCGGGAACCACATTGCTGTGGGATCAGTTGCATCGGTGGCCGTCGAGGTCGAGCACGACGTCCCGGGCGGGAGCAAAACTCCAGCTGAACCTTCCTCCCCTTCCAGCCATTCGTTCCTGTCATTCCTATCATCATTCCCCGTGTAAGTCTGACTGTCGTCCGTCTTTTGTGTTGTCCTGGGGCTTAAGTAAGACTGCATAGGTAAGCTAGAATTGCTCTGTGTCCTTCTGATCCTTCCATCCTTCTGTAAATTATTTTCGTTTCTTTCCTTCTCCTTGGTTCCTTTGATTGTGTAAATATTAGTAATAAATTATATTTGTTCTTCCTTACCTTCTGGTTTCCTCACATCCGTTCGTCCTTGTCTTTTCCCAATTGAATACCTGTGGCACGATTTGGCCAACGTTTAAGAATCGGGTCTAGTACTTGCTAATGGTTCGTGCCGCAGCTGCTAATCCGCTCGGCAATTAACATCTTGTCCGCGGTCGTGAACGAGGTTGCTCACCTGCCTCTCCGGAGGGAGCTGGGCAACTTCAGGACTCACGTCGGTCAGTCGCACACAAGGGGATTAATCCCCCCTTCTTAAGGGGGAAAAACGCTGACATTGAGATCCGCAACAATTGGTGTCAGGAGTGGGATTCGGACCTGAAGTGCGATTAGCGCACTCACAATTACGAGTGGCCAAAATTCTATTTAAAACATTCCAAATTAAAAAATCGTGCCATGGATAGTCAAGGCGATCGGGTGCCGGTGGGAGAGTTTGAAGGGGTAGAAGCGACCCAGGACCTCATGGAGGAGGTGGAAGAAATGGAGGAGGAGAGAAATGAGGATGTGGTTGCAGGGGTATCAGGTGCCCAAGATGGCGACGCCACGCACGAGGTTTCAGGCGCACAAAATGGCGCCTCGCACGTGGTCGCGGCAGTCGAGCCCGCATTGTCAACGTTCTGGGATCCATTTCTTGAAAATTTGTTGAAATGTTTGACCCAGTGGGATGAGGAAAACAAAATGTATGCCCAGGGGCTCATATCCACCAGGGAAATTAACGACATGGGTGTTCAAATGACTAAGGAACTAAAAGAAATGAATGCAGAGTCAAAAAGGAAGACGGGGACCAATTTGGCAATAGGGGAGAACCTTGGGAGCGAATCGGGCGAGCGGGTCCCAAGGGTGCACAACGAGGTAACGCGAGTCGAGAAGCGCCGGGTGAGCGAGTTTGAGAAAAGCACAGGTAAAATGACGGGTATAGAGATCGCGACCCGGGTATGGGGCAGCCGGCGACCGCTGAAGTAGAGGGAATTTTAATAAAGCCAGCGGTCGTCAAAGAAAAAGCAGTAGTGGGAATTGAAATTGGAGAGACCGGGGACTTAGAAAAGCACTCGCGGCAGGGAAAGATGGAAAATGTGCAAAGTCCCTGCTCACATCACGATGCTGTGCTTAATAACACCAATGAAAGTTTGCAGGTGGTGTTGGAGCGAAGGAGAAGAATCCCCCAGGTGAGTCGTGCTGTACATTGTGTGGGGAGATTTTGCAGGAGGATGTTTGGCGCAGAAAGACTTTTCACGCGCTTGGGATCGAGAAAGCATCCGGGCGTTGGTGACGGGGCCCTGTGAGTGGAAATGGCACGCTTGTGGAAAAAAAGTGTGCATCGGGGAATGAGCGTGTTACAAAGCGCGAGTGTGAAACCGAGTGCGAGCGGGAATGCACGACGGAGTGTACGTGCGAGGGTGAGAGTGACCCGGAGAGTGAGTTGGTGGAGGAGCGGGTGCGAGAATGCACACCTGGGATGAACGGCGAGAGTGTGTGAAAAAGCACACCTGAGTTGGTTGTGGTGCGGGTGTGGGAGAGCCCATTGAAGCGCGTGAGTGGGTGGATGCAAGAGTGCACCCCCATGAGTGGTACGGAGTACGTACCGAGGGAGAGTGCGCAAGACGGTGCACGAGGTGTGTTAACGAAGTGTGCAAACGACGAGTGTGCGCGAGAGGTGTGGTGTGTAACAGGGAGTATCGTGGTGGAATTGACGAAGAGCATGGGATGTATGAGCAACAAACGGAACGCGTGGTGTGAGCATGCAGAGGAGGCATCGACGTTGACCGGGGCAGCGTTTAGGGCGACGGATAGCGTGCACGGTGCGCTTTGTTGGATGCGAGGCCCGGCGCGGGTCGGTGTTGCGTCGCTTCTCTTCGAAGCGTCGTTGCCGATTCGGGCTTGGCCTCGCCCCGCACGGTCGAGTCCGGGCCTTGTCGGGCAAGGCGACCGGTCCGGTTCAGGGGCAGGTAGCAGGGATCGGAACGGTGCCCCCTTGTGGTGGCAGGGACGGGGTTCCGACCGGGCAAGATTGAGCCATCGGGCCGGAGACCGAAAGGATCCATGCCGAAATGGTGCGTGGCATCTCGGCCCGACCAAACCGCCTCCCCTGAACCGAATGCCGGACGGATTCAACCTGCAGGCGACCAAACCACCCGAATTCATTGCTCGGCTTTGCGAAGCCGAGTTTTAATAATGTAACGACGCACCGAGGCTCCAGTGAAAGGACATGTGGTAGTGATAGGGAATTTGTGATTGGCAAAAATTTGATTGGCAGATTGATGATTGGTAGAATGATTGGCAGTGACTGGCAAATTTTGATTGGTTGGAATTTGATGGCAAAATTGGTAGTGGGACATGCCCGATGTGGTGGGATGGCAACTTTGCCATCCCACACACGGGGCACATGAGCAATAGCTATGGGGTTTATGGCAGTGTAAGCTCGCCGAGGGAGGGTTAGGATAATGTATAGGGACCTAGAGGTGACCATAGGTAACGGTAGAGGTAAGTAGCGACATTGGACAGGTCGTCGGGGACATAGAGAGGTTAGAATGGATGTTAATGCCGTGGGATGTGCTTAGTTTAAAGGGAAGATGGGGAGCACCAAGTTAGAAGGAAACCAGGTAGATCAGATGATGCCGTGTGTTTGAGAATTGAAAGTGTATTCGGAAGTGTATTGTGAAAAGAGTGAGGTGATTGTGAGTTGTATTGAGCGTGGAAGTGTATGAAGCAGCGTATGAGGAATAATTGTGATTGTGGATTGTATTGAGCGTGGAAGTGTATGGGGCAGTGCATGAGGAACAATTGTGGTTGTGCATTGTATTGAATAAATGAAGAAGCCTGGGAGGAAGGAGGGTGCAGGTGGCACCAGGTGTGATTGCACAGGTGTGCAAGTGAACAGGTGTATGGAGCAGTGTATGACTGAGTAATGGTGATTGCGTGTTGTGTTGAGCAAATGGTCCTGGAGGAAGGAGGGTGCAGGAAGCACCAGGAGTGATGGCACAGGTGTGCAAATACAGGTGAGCATGGTTGTATGGAATAAATGGTCTGGAATATATGGAGTATGGAATGGATGGTATGGAGTGAGTATGGTGGAAACTGTGGAGTGGAGTGGATGGTGTGAAGGTGTGTATGGGGAGGATGGACCCCATCACGAATACCCGGGGAGGGTAGTTTAAGAGTTAGGTAGAGGGAGTAGGTAAATTGTGGTTGGATATTGGCATCTGTGGTGCGTGTGGAAGAATGGTGTTTGGTTGGGTGCATTAGTGTCGTGGAAATGGCTGGGCGTGTGGCCTGTTAGTGTGTGTAGTTAAATGGGCACTCTGCCACTGTTAGGATGTCGGCCAGGTGAGGCCGCAGGTGGGCTCTGGGAGCCGTTAGAGTTGTGGATGGGGCCTGAGGATCCGGAGGACGGACCCGGGTAGCCCAGTGCCAGAGAGGGCACCAAGTGGGGAGAGCACCAGAGGGCCTTCCCCAGTTAGATAGGTTAGGGTAAGGAGCAGGTAATCTCGGAGGCAACTACAGTGGCGGAGGTGTGCAGGTGGGTGGACCTGCTGGGAGAGCCACACGACCCAGTTCTGAAATTGTGCAAAGGCACAGGGAGTTGAATCGGGGGAGTGAGACCCCAAATTGAGGAAGCACCACAGTTTGGTCAATCGGAATTTGGTTCTTAAAACCGCTTAGAGTAAGATTGCCAATGGATGGCAGGGAAAGACCCCGGGTAGTGTAAAGTGTGTTAATGTCATTTAGAAGGTAGATAGGATTGGAATCTCCTCGCACCATCTACATCCACTCACCTGAGGTGACAAAACTCCACACCATGCCGTGTTTTTGTTATTTACTGTGCAGATGTTTGGATTGTGAGACGCATCATGACGTGGGTGAGACATTGTGCTTTGTTGTTCCATCTCTCCCTCCTTATGAGGATTGATGATGAATTGGTGATGGCAAATTTTGGATTAGTGGGATTGTGACGAATTTGGTATAGGGGAAATATGGGGAAGACGTGACGGTAGCGACGAATTGGTAATGTGTAGGTTTTTTTTGTACATACGGGGGTAAGGGGCAAGGGTAGAACAGGTGACGGGTGGGGTGACGTACGATAGGGACGAGCTTTTCTCTGCTCGGTCTCCAGGCGCACCTCACCTTGCATTGCCTTTATTGATGTGTACCCTTGTGACCTTATCCCTTGCTAACCTGCCCTCTCTGTCTTCCTTCCCCAACCCATGGATCGTGCTCTCTGGGCACTGAGGGGAGCGTCCAGGAGTCCGCCATTGTGTGACCGAACCCCCGCAACCAGCTGCCTGCATCGATGCACCACTTATGGACCACATGTCTGTGGCTGAGCACCACTCATGGACCCCACGGGTTGGGGCATGGCCCCTCTGCTGGAACCGGCCAGGTTGGCCAGAGGAAGATCTTGCTTGCGGACCTCGGTAACGTGGCACCTATGCCACACAGGTGAACCACCCATAGTCGGCCCCTCTGGACCATAAATAAAAAGTGGACACGTTTTGTGCTTTTTATTATGTCTAAATAGGCCGCCAGCATGAAGATGAAGTTGACAACATCAGGAAGAACAATGGCCAGCAGAGGGAGCCGAATAAAAGACCACCAGCAGGGGTTTGCTTTGTTTTTATTTTGAACTGTGGTGACTGTGCACCGACTGGTGCGTATATGGTGCTTTATGGTGCTCTTTCTTGGTGCTGGTGCATCGATGCAGTACAGGCTGTCTCCCCCCCCCCCCTCCCCCCCTCCAAAAGAACAATCGCAGGTCCTGGGTTGCGTTTTTGTAAATACAATCAGCGTCACTTGTAAATAATGCTCCCCACTGAACATGTTTAGTTTGAAAACCATTCCGCAATTCGGTTATCCTGTGGGCGTGAATCTGTTAGATAGGGTGCAATGCAGCAGGGGGACATACTTATTTGTGTTTTAAAACTGTCACACTCAGGGTCAGGTTAATTGGAGAGGGAACTACACCTACGTGTCACACGAAGTAAAGTTGTCGGCCCGAGCTGTGCCGTGAGGAATGAGGGTGCTGTGTTACGGTTCTTAGAACCTTCACTTTGTAAATTTAGTATTAAAATTTCCGAAGTACATTTCCCCTTTAATTGGCTGTTAATCGAAATGAGTGCACCGTAGCTAGTCCATCGCATGCACGTAGCAAATCATCGGCTTCCCTCAATAGTTATCTCTTTATTCTATGTCAGTATAAGGCTCTGTCTTCCATTAATTGACTCTGCATTGCACCGAATTGAAATAAGATAGATTCCCTTTCATTGCCAAAAACCTCCATTGCCAACCGCGTTACCAACTGCATTTGCTGCCATTGAGCACGCGGCCAGCTCGGAGAAGAAAGGTGTGTCTCCACCTCGTCATAGGAAGGAGGAGTGAGCCAGCCCCGATCAACCAACCAAGCACGAGGGCTTTGGCTTGAGAGGGCGGAGAAAGAACGATCGGGCAGTTTTCGCGAACGTTCCAGGGTGTGGCGCTATAAAACTGGTCACGCGGCGCCCCCCACCTCAGTTGAGTTCAGTGGAGGAGGAGCAGCAGAGTTGAATTCAGTGGAGGAGGAGCAGCAGATTTCAGTTCAGTGGAGGAGTGAGCACTGAGAGAGTTGAGTGAACAAACTGCAGCTTTGAGTCCACTGCAGCTGAACCAACCGCAGCTTTGAGACCACCGTAGTCCGGCCCCCCTGTGACACGCAGCTTCGACCCGCTGCTATGCGGGAACCAGATTGCTGTGGCATCGGTGGCCGTCGAGGTCGAGCCCGACGTCCCGGGCGGGAGCAAAACTCCAGCTGAACCTTCCTCCCCTTCCAGCCATTCGTTCCTGTCATTTCTATCATCATTCCCCATGTAAGTCTGACTGTCGTCCATCTTTTGTGTTGTCCTGGGGCTTAAGTAAGACTGCATAGGTAAGCTAGAATTGCTCTGTGTCCTTCTGATCCTTCCATCCTTCTGTAAATTATTTTCGTTTCTTTCCTTCTCCTTGGTTCCTTTGATTGTGTAAAAATTAGTAATAAATTATATTTGTTCTTCCTTACCTTCTGGTTTCCTCACATCCGTTCGTCCTTGTCTTTTCCCAATTGAATACCTGTGGCACGATTTGGCCAACGTTTAAGAATCGGGTCTACTACTTGCTAATGGTTCGTGCCGCGGCTGCTAATCCGCTCGGCAATTAAC